>NC_139894.1:23215148-23815148 GCF_905171665.1 Trachurus trachurus | reverse complement strand
TGCACCTCCCTGGCTAGTCCATATCAAACACGGCGTAGTGGTTTCACCGTGATCACTTTGGTGATGGGTGCCTGTGAGAAGGAACGTGTTCAAACGCAGAAACATGGCCACAAACTGCTCTGATGGAGCTGCCCCAATGGCTGTAACTCCTCAGTGGTCATGCCGACCCGATTTTTGCTGGTTCTCCCAAATGAGGACAAGACTGGAGTTTTTCTCTCTACAGTCAGAATGATGTAAGTGGTCGTTTAATGGCTGGTTGTTTTAGGGGAAAGGGGGCAGGGAGCCATTAAAATAGTCCTGCACCTGCCTCTTCTGCAGTGCTCACATCTCACTCTGCTGTGCACTCGAATGCCCAGGTTGGAGTCATTTGGTAGCCGGTCTCATCTGTGCATTGATCGTTCTGTTTTGGATCCTCTTTCATCTATAAATAATGTAGTCATCTGCAGAGTGTACTCCCTCTGAAACCCCCCTCCTATCAGCACTGGGAGGCAATCAGCCCTATAATGCATGTCACTCCTGTCTATGATAATTGTTTCATGGATGGCACTCTCCCTTTCTCTCTGTGTTTGACTCTGAGCCCCTCTCTGCAGTAGATGATTGCATGTTTCAGGTAGACGTACTGAAACATAGTCCTTATTCTCTCAGTTCTGCTGCATCTGAAATCCCTCCACACCTGCCTTGTGATGGTCATGAGATCGCTAACACTGCATCAGCAGCACAAAGGCCACAGCTGATGGCCAACTCCACTAAAGGGGTAAATAAAAACAAGAGTCGACTCTGATGCCTTGTATTTGCCTGCAAATATTGCCCAAGTAACACTCTCCCTCTCCCTCATTATCAATGCTTGGTTGCGTGTCTTACCCACTGTACTGTAAATGCTTTCAATAGCAATCTGGGAGGGCTGAGAGTGTTGAGATTTCCATTCTGCTGCACATTTCTCTCTGCTGGTCTCCAGAGAGAGTCGGGGGATTGCCGGGGCTCCCCTGAGGTTGGACACCAACCCCCCCAGGCAGCATGAACAGATTAAGTCCAAGATGGAAAGTCAGATTTCTTCACTTATTTTTTTTCAAGTAGATAAAATCCATTCTGTTGTTTATGTGCCACGGGGCAGGATGGGTGTTTGATTTGTCGTCTTATGGCACATTGTAAATAACTGTAAATAGAAACGCTGTCATTCATGCTATGTGTTCACATGCAGGGTGTTGTGAGGTTTTCTTGAGAAAAGAGATGTTATATGATGGTGAAGTGTAGTTGTTGATGTTGTTTTTTTTATTCGTACACTGGCACCACTTCACATTAAAGTATGCAAATGATGCAGGGGTTGCAGAGCTGACATGGCTGCTCAGTGATGTTCCAGCTTTCCTGTCATTGAACCTGTGGTGAGCCTCAGCACAGATGAACATGGGTTACTAAAGTTCATTTGATTCCTGGATTCCAGTTTAATCTGGCTCTCGGACTATTCACAAGCCAAAAAGACTGTGTGAAGCAGGATTCATCTTTTAATCTTTCCCTTCATTTCAGCAGCACTTAACATGGGCCACTTCACATTATGGGGCTTTTTTGTTAGGATTAGGGGTAGGGTCCTCACTAATGAAATGTGATATCTCAAGTAAGAATGTAAAAAAAAAAAAAAGAAATGAATGAAGGAAGCAATGGAAAGAGTGGCTTAGAGTCATGTGTTTGTATCAGCAAGTATGGGTTGATTAAATTGCTATTCATCTCACTTCTATCTTACATGTCATTACCAGGAAGAAAAAAATAGAATTTCCCACAAAAACTGGATGAGGCTGAATTCCCAGTGTCACAACCACATGTCCACACTAGATATGTATGCAGGGTTTCCTCTACATGTAATTGATCGTGGTGCACCGCCACGGCAAAATAAAAGCCGCCACACCTTCAGAATGCTGATTTTTTTTTTTTTTTTTTATGTTAAAACTAGGGCTGTCAGTTTAACGCGTTAATTAGATTAATTAATTACACTGCAAATTAACGCATTAGAAAAATTAACGCAATTAATTCTGAGTGGCAATTCAATGCGCGAGCACTTTAAATTTGGCCCATTGAATGACCCTGGCTACTTGGCAGTAGCACGTCACGGTAGCATAGCACCGAGGAACTTGTCCGGACGTGTTGGTCACTTCCCACCTGCGTCGCTAGTCAAAGCAGAGTGACAACAGACTGACCGACATGGACGCGACTCACAGCCCGGACGCACTGCCCGCGGAAGGGGAGCGGGAGCAGCGCGTCCTATAGGGGTGTCAACATCTACACCCCTAGCGTCCTCACAGGCGCTTGGCTGGCTGCACAGGGAGCTGCTTCTCCCGCTCTCTCCGCGCCGGTCAAACATCGACTCCACTCGCATCTCTACCCGTCTGTACACACACAGGTCTGTCTCTAGCTCTGTATGAATGGATGTGTGTGTCTTGCGTGCAGACGCAACTGACAAATAGACGGACAAGCAACAACTTAATTAATCATCATTTCATTATTTTATTTTGAAAATTGACCGGATTCTCTCGTCTTTTCTGAGCCCGACTTCCTGTCTGGTACGATCTAGTCTATCCAGCTTGACAACGGCGCTCGTGACTCGTGTGAAAAATAAAACAGACGCCGAAATGAAGATAGGTTAACATGGGCGCTGATATGCAGGCGCGTAGGCAGGAGTGGGCCGGGCCAGTGCCGCCCACATGAATCACTGGCCCGCCCGTCCACGTTTCATAAGAAGAAACATTTAATTGATTAAATTAAATTAACTTAACTGCAGTTAATCGATCGTTTTCAATGGGATTTGTTCTGTGAAATGTAAACAAACAAAGCCGACAGATGTAGCGGACCTCTGTTTAAAACGTTGGTGCAGCCAGCAAGGGCGAGAGGAGGTGAAAAGAGACAATGTTACATGTTGTATAATACTGGACTCAGCCATGTAGCACGGTCGCTAAAACACCGAGACCAGTGAGTAACGAGTCAAAAAGCTGCAGACAATAACTGATCACTGCCTGAAGAGTTTGAAAGCAGCCTCTAACTTCATCAACGCAGCTCAAACAGACCCGGTGCTTCAGCATGGTGACGCTTTGATAAATACAGCGGATCCGCGCTGGTTTACAGTATCCCCCTGTATCTATCAGCCGGTCGCTACCGGAGCTTAATTTAAAAAAAAAAAAAAAAAAAAAAAAAAAGCGCTCCTCACGGTGGAGCGGAGTTTCCTCTGGCCTACTACAGCTGATCAGCTGACATGTGGTCAAGACGTAGCTACAGACCTCACAGTCACAGGTGCATTTCGTTTTTATAGGACTTCACCCTCAGAGCTGTCTGTCCTCAGAATGTCCTGACCTGTCCCTGAACATCACACAGGGACAACATGGAGCTGCTTGTGTGATTGGTTACTGAGTTTTACTGTTTACATAGGTACAGTTAAATACAGTTTATCATCATAGTGGCAGGAAAGATCATTTCATCTGTATGTATCAAATATTGTGTTGGTCAAGAGCAAGTTACAAAAAAAAAGAGAAAAAAGTTGTGCAATAAAATGGTTAACAGTGATGTGCGCTAGATGAAATGCAGTGTCCTGAGAAAGGCCCACCCAAAATTAAAATTCTGCCTATGCCAATCCGCACCTGGCCTAATTGGTTTGCTGGGATGTGCTTGACCATTTTCTTTTAAATTTCATTTATGAAACGCACTTCACCAATAAAAATGTGGATTTCAAATCTTCTCTTCTAGGTGTATTCAATTGATTAGTCATGCAATACAATTATGTAATGTCCTAGAATTTGAATTCTTTATTTGGGTACCTTTAGCAGATATAAGATTAAAATGCGATTAATTAGATTAATTAATTACAATTCTATAATTAATTAGATACATTTTTTTAATCGCCTGACAGCCCTAGTTAAAACAATGTAAAGCAGGGTTTCCACAACCAGTTACCATTAGGCACTTTGCACCCCTTTCCACTACACAGTTACAACTTTCGACACGGTTTAGGTGCTTTTCAATCACAGCTGAGTTCTTTATTTCCTCCTCATTAAAAACGAAACTTATCAACCAGCGCATCCAGCGTTTACCATTAATTAACGTCTCTGTGGCCGCCGGGGGACAAGCGCTTCGCCCCTCAGCTGTGTGTGTGTGTTCATCTCTTGCGCTCTGTTTCGATTAATAAACACAAATAGGCTACAAACGTACACACATTGGCCTCACGTATTTGTCATTCCCGGTGTTTTATTTTGAAAATTGACCGGATTCTCTCGTATTTCTTTGTGTGACTTCCTGCCAAGATTGACGCGATGGCTCGCGGCTCGTGCACAAAATAGACCAAACGCCGAAACGATCGCTGCAGGGCGCGAGGTGGCCGCAGAGGATTGGACGCCGAAATGAATGCCCCCCCCTTTAATGCTGGCTGGCTTCAATTAGCCATTTTCACAAATTTTTTGATGCCCAGCTCCTATCAGGTCCTCAGTGATATGAACTTTGAGCTAGCACTGCAGGAGATGGGTTTTTAGATCATTTGATGTGTGATTTCTAGTGAACAAAGGCGAATGTGATGTACATGCGAGAAAAGACACCAATTAAGGAAGGCGCCACACTCCAAGGGAAGTCACACCATTATTTCTTTGAGACCCACTCAAACTCTGACAAAAGGCATGAATCAAACCAAACCCTCAGGCGAGGGCAGGAGCGGAAAAGTGTGTGTGTGTGTGTGTGTGTGTGTGTGTGTGTGTGTGTGTGTGTGTGTGTGTGTGTGTGTGTGTGTGTGTGTGTGTGTGTGTGTGTGTGTGTGTGTGTGTGTGTGTGTGTGTGTGTGTGTGTAGAACATATCTGGCACAGTCGAGCTTTGAGACTGGACAGTAACAAACAAGATAAGACGGTCAGTGAAAGAAAAAGGGGAAAAGAGGGGACATTTTCAAGGGGAACTTGAACCAGAAGAAGCTCGTGAGATGAGCCAGGTGATGCCCGATTCATGAGGCACAGGGGAGCATTTTCACACCAAACTCTTAGTGGCTCTTTACTTGAAATCTGGAGTTTGCTTCTTTTAATTGGCTATTAGGGTGGGTGTCAAGAATGCCATTATTTGGTGCCCATCAAATAATTTCACTATAGGTTTGTCTATGAATGTGTGTCTTTTGTGTTTCTGGTCAGAATCAAAGTGCCTGCACAAGATCAACCACCAAACATTTCTAACTGTATTAATAACATGATTGACTAATACCTCAATGTGATCTAATTTCTACATGACAATCATTCACTGAGTGCATTTTTATTGGAGTCATCAGGTGCTTAACAAAAGACAAAGCAACATTACATCATGTAATGCAGACCAGAAGATATTAACATAAAAAAATAAAAACAAATAATAATAATAATAATAATAATAATAATAATAATAATAATAATAATAATAATAATAATAATCTCAGTGATAAAAAAAAAGAGGTTTGCCCCAAACATTTCAAAATTCAGACCAGGTGACAAAAGTAAAAAATAATACACATCATAAGCAGAGCTTATTGTAATAGCAGTTGCAGGGTAGCAAACATGTATATAACTACTGAAACCAACAACACTAGCTGTAATATGAAAAAGGTCAAGAAAATGGCATCAGAAAACCTATGGCATGCAATAACAGGATCCTCATACACATGCATCCTCATGCACCACAGCCATCAAGTTCAAGGAGGTTACAGAGGCTGTGTAAGTCAAAGACGACACAGGTCTGAAGATCATTGTTTCTATGTCCAGTGGCACATTCATGAAGCTGTAGCACATAATCTAAAACACTGTTGATGTGACAGTTTCATATAAGACACTGTCATGTTTATATGGGAAAAAAAGAGGATCATGATATAATGAATTGTGATTCTCATTTCATCAATAATCATCCACACTCGATTTCTTAAACTGTATTTACTTTCCATTTAACCAGTATGAATCACAGGGGCAAACTCAATCAATTGCATCATGCTTTAGCTACGATAGTGGTTCAATAGCCTTGGGACGTCTACTGTGGTTGTTTATTTTACCCTTCACCTCAAAAATCTCCAACATTGTGGTTTGACAGTTCACCAAGAGTCAGTCCAATAGAAGGAGTGAAAGTAGGTTACACTGACTTCCTTTTGATTCATCTTCGCCTTGTTTGGCTTGTATTTTTAGAGAACACATCTATGCTGCACTCTGTTCCAAGGAGAGCTGTTTTGTCCATGAACAGCATAAAATAGGGCTGCACAATGAGCAAAAAAAACAGCCTGCCATTCTATGGACAGACACTGCTATTGTAATTTCAGTTGGAGGGGCCATTTTTACTTTAAAAACACATGATTTGTTGGGGGGTTTTTTAATCAAAGAAATGTCCCTTTACATCTTGAGAATATGATTTCTTGTCCAGGGTGTTTCTGTATGCAACATCACACTATTGCCAGTATATAAGTACAATATCCAAATAGTAGGAGCTGCAATTTCTTTGATAAAGGTAAAATGTGTCACAGCACCAGTGTTGTTTCAATTACACTGCACTTCATTATGTAGCCCTGCACAACTTAACTTGAGACTATTTCTTACAGATAATTTCTCATAAAATACACACCTGTATCACTCGTTGCGCTAGGTCATGGGACTCTGAACCAAATTTAACAATGCTCACAGTACGGCCGACTCTGTGGGAGCCTTAAGAAAGGCATCTCTGAACCAGCTCCATGCTCTGCTTAGAGTTCTCAACAGGCATGAAAATTATAACCCAACCCGGTCTCTCTCTGAGCAGTCAGCTCACTGGCAGCCCCCCCCTCCACACACACACATTATCTGAAAATGAGCGACAAGCAAGAGAGAGAAACGGGAAGGGAAGATTTAGGGTGCTTTCATTCAGGCATAGTTACATTTTTAGTTCTCAGAGTTAAATTTTTACAATCGGGAGTCATGTAATATGTAAAATATGTTTTACATTTCTTAAAAGGGGTCATCACCTGGTTTTGTACGTATCCAGTCCCCCTTAAATTGCTTTGAATCAATTCTTAAAACTTAGGTTTTGACTGGTCTGGATGTTCATTGTATTAATATGTAATGAGGCGCGCATTGATTGGACGCAGGAAGGACAGAGCCGGAGTGGTGGCTGGCCCAGTGGGTTACATGCAAGGGGGCAGTTGTCGGTCTGAGAAGTGAAGCTCACTTCCGCATTCAAAAAGCTGCAATCCCCCCGGCTGTCGCTGGGGGCTGGCTCCAGAAGGGAGCAACTCCAATCGAGCCCCATGTTAAAATAGCCGATTTTACAGCTTAAAAAAACATATTTACAGCCTGGTACATTTTATTTTTTTGGTCTCAATCGATAGTTTCTACCCCCGCACACACTCTGAGGGGGGTGAATTTTTTTTAAACTCTACCGTTTTACTATTATTAGGGTTAAAGTTCTGGCCAATCAGGGCGCAGAACCGTTGAGTGACAGGTCCGGCGACCGCTGCTACGAGGCCAGTGGGCGGGCCCTCGGCCGGCCAACGGCCGCACCGCTCCAAATATGGCAAGTAGAATCCAACATGGCGCGGTTCTAATCCCCGTAGTAGCGGCACAAAACAGACTCCCCAAAACCAATGGGTGACGTCACGGACGCTACGTCCATTCTTTTTACAGTCTATGGTTACATGCAGGCATTGCTGTATTGGAAACTGCATACCACGCTGCTCTCTGTCGTGTACCGTAACCATGTTATAGGCTATAACTTAATAAAATAAACAAAATTTTATCGGTTCATTGTAAAACATGTATTAATTGATGCAAATTTAGTTATTTCTGTACGTAGGCTACAGAGCCCCGGGGCAGAGCTGCTGCTGCTCTGTGAAACTTCACTTTTCATTCAAACAAAACTAATATGACTGCCACGATGTTAGATTTCATCAATGAGACCAACATTTATCTCCTAAAAAGAATTTAACCAGTCGGCGGTGAACCTCTACAAACCTGCGGGTAAGTTGATTAACGATCGTTTCCTACCCGCTGCAGACGGGTTGCTGACGAGTCACTCTCCACTCCCCTGGAGCTCGCTGGAGCTTCACTTCTCCCAACTCGGAGCAAACTTCTAAACAGCCGTCATTTGGATAAACTAACCACATATTGGGGATCTAAACCCTTATTTTCTCGCATGAAAAATTATTAAAACTTAATAAAAGTGACGAAATAACAGCGCTACAGTGGGAAATAAAACAATAAGTAATGGCGGCGCGGCGGAAGTCGGGGTGGTGGAAGAGAGGTGTGTTTATGAAAGCAGTCTCCACGGTGATGTCACCTTAGGAGCAGAATCCAAATCTCGTAATTTTGCAGCCTCAACGAAAAAACTCAGCCACTTTCAAACCCCAGATTTTCAGGAAAGTTTCCACTGAGGTCCAACACCAATATTTATGTTTTAACAAGGAAAAATGCGATTTCCAGGTGATGACTCCTTTAATATCGTATATTGCAGAAAAAAATATATTGCAATGTTAGTCATTTCCAATATCATGCAACCCTAATAGACACACATTAAAATGCTCAAAAGAGAGACAAAATAAAGATGTTTGGTCTCTTTTCTGTACAAGAGATTAATTTTTATTGCCAGCTTGCAGGTTTGTGCAGTGACAGGTGGGTGAGCGTAGGCCTGCCACAAACCAGCATGCACTGAAGCCTTGGCTCCACACATACACTTGGCACACCTTGCTAGATTAGCCAGCAGTAAGATGGAGCCAGACACTGCCATGATGGCAACAATGGAGCAGCCCACTGTGAGCTGCAAAACTGTTCTTCAGAAACCTACGGGTTACATCACGGGGGCAACGCATCTTTAGAAGGTCTGCACACACCCAGCTAACATTTTTCACAAACCACAGGGTGATTGCAATACTATGTTAGTATTATACTCTTAGGAGCTTTCAGCAGTAAAGTGTTTTAAAAAGTTGGCATCATGAGAGCCAACTTCAAAAAAGAAAACAAGCACGCTTTGTAAATGAGCTGTGTCATGGTTAGCAATGATTGGCTTGTGCAGTGGAAGCGACAGCCCATCAATAAACTCAGCTATGGCAGCTGGGCTGCTGTTATCCGTGTGAGTCCAATACATCAGTGCTACTAACCAGGTGTTTGTCTTGTGCTTATTCTGCATTAGTAAATAACTGCAATAAACCCTATACAGTACATTCAGAAAGCTTTCAGGCCACTGTGAAAACAGGATTTTAAAAATATTTGCACATTCATTAAAAAGAAAAAAAAAAACTAAAATATCACATATAGACTTATCTCTTGCTTTGACACCCATTATCTAGCTCAGGGGTTCCCTCCACCTTCATCCCTACACAACAGTGTTTCCTCTAGGATTTTTTTTTTAAGGAGTGGCGGAGTGGCTAACCGCACGGGGGGGGGCCGGCTCGTCCGACTTTTCAATAATAACAAGTCTGTGTGGGTGCAGGCTCTACGTCTTTCTGCACTACTAAAGGTTAAACCCAGCACCCACGGCCGATGTGCGTATAACCAAACCCAACTTTCAGGTTCAATTGACAGGACATGATTTGGAAAGCCACACACCTCTCTAATTTCTTCCACTGTGTGGTTGTTTTTGTTGCCATCCCCAGATCTGAGCTTTAACACACTCCTTTCTCTGAGCCCTGCAGGCAGTTCCCTCCACCTCATGGCTTGGTTTTTGCTGATATGCATTGTCAGCTGTGAGACCTCATATAGACAGGTGTGTGCCTTTCCAAATCATGTCCAGTCAGTTGAGTTATCCACTTCCGTCTGCCTCAGATTTCATTCTGTTCAGCTGTAAAGCTACTTCAACATGGACACTAATGTAAGCCTGTCCACAAAGGGTTGAAAATCGGACTGAAAAAAAGAAACACGTTATCAAAATACACCAGACCGTCCCAACTGTCCACCATGTTGAAGTCTGAGGACTGATTGCTGAAACCAATCTTTTTTTCTTTTTTTTAACCTTTAAACTTAAAAAAAAAATACACAACCCAGTGTATGATATTGATGTGGCATAGAAATAAAAATATACGAACAGAGAATGACCAGGAGCTTGTATGAAATTAAACTCCTAAGTACCATTTCCCATATTAATTACCATGCTTTTTGTATGAATGGTCACACTGGATGAATGTCTAATACGCTGTGCGATTCACAGTTTTGTGTGTCGAAGTGGTATAAGACACATCTGCTGGGAGAGTGTCACTAGTTGTCAGAGAGCCCAGAATTCATAGTGGCTCTCCTCCAGACAGTGCTGCATGGCTGTGCAGAAAAGACATCAGATATAAGTCACTTCTACATTTTAATAGCCTAAACCTTAATGAAACAATGTACTCTCTGTCTCTTACATGAAGTTACAAGTCATTTACAAGTCAGTCAAGTCAATCATAATGACTTCACTTCATTTCTAACAACCTTAAATCAGCATATCACAAAAAGGATTTTATGAGTCAGGGTTCAGGGAGAGATGGGGAGATAGAAATTCACAACAATGAAGCCACTGCTGGGTTTCCTTCACACTTTCCGGAGTTTGATTGGATAAATAGAGAAAAATAATGACATTTTTCTAAACCTTTCAAGTGGAAGAGGTTTAGCAATTGCTAAGTTACGGTTGCTATGGTAAAGAATAATGAGAGTGTGAACATGAGGGTGTGACTCAGCACTATCAGTGTACGAATGGGAGTCAGTGAATAAACATTAAGAGGATGTGAAATAAAGCATTGTTTATGCAGCTGCTGCCTCCGTCGAGTAAGTAGCCAATGGCAGCATCTCAATTCTATTCCTGTTCGAGACTGTCCAAAGAAGAAGGAAGCAAAAAGAGCAGAAACCAGCTTTTATGGTTGCTTATATAAATGCAGATGAGGGGTCCAGAGTCCTTAAATCTGTGGAAAAGTGAGCACACCCTCCAGATAAGATGCAAGGGTTTGTGCTTTGAGCTGTGAGAATGCAGCGATCTGTTCACAGCGTTGGTATATTTAGCAGAGATTAAAGAACCATGTGATGCAACAGCAACACAAATGGTTGAAAGATGCACTTTCTGTTTTTGTGATTCTGTAAGGTTCAGTGCGTAATTCAGTTAAAAAGAGGACGAGTCGATTCCACACAGTCGCAGGTAACATCAAAAGATGAGTCATTCAGCACTTGTCTGTGACAAGGTTCTCTCTTCCCCGTTTCTTTTTATTAGACAATAATACCAATAGGTAGGCTATACGACGCTAGACTTTAATTTCCAAACCTACATCGTCTGTATTTTTCCGGCTTTCATTTTCGTATGAATATCCTCTCTCACATTACATTTCACTTAATGGTATATGTGAGAATGTATGTCCCTGAGGATTTTTCACACTGGAGCCATGTCATAACCACACAGTGAAAAAGCTGCTGCAAAAATCCATCTTTCCCTGCTGTGCTCTGATCCAGTTTAAACACTACTGGTCTTTGGCAGAAAAGCAGCACTGAAATGTTTCAGGACAATGGGGATGAATCTGAAGAAGCATGGCAAACTTCTGTGTTAATGAAATTTCATGAGACCATATCTTAAAATCAAAGTTTTGTTTCATCTTTGCCCCACGTTCCTGTCATGTAGACTGTATAAGATCTGAAATGTCAGGTACTTTAGTTCATATCTGTAAATCCTCAGGGTCATCCTCAAGAAAAAAGGCAGCATGTACTTTAGTGGAAGCAAATGGAGATCTACCGGTGCGTGACCCAATCAATAAGTGAGACAGACACTGAGGGTGGGGCGTTACAGATTTCTTTGTATTTATCCATTTAATTCTGCCAGCAGCAAAAAATGCATCACTGTCAGTCTGTAACTGTAAGCCTGCGATAAATAGTGAGACTCGGCCAGTTCCAGGTCACATGCAGCGATGCGCTGGACTTCACAAAACTCTCTGAGCAGGACGAGCACAAACTGCCAGAGGTGGCGTTAAGCAAAGCCTGGAATCACACCCTGCTGGAGAAGCTAATTGGCTAGTAGTGGGTTTTAAGTCTAGTCTGCTCATGATTTAACTCTCTCATTAATTGGTGCTTGCCTGTGTGTCTTCTCCGTAGTCGCAGGAAACTAAAATTAAAGTGTCTATGGAAATGATGCATTTACTCACCCAAGAACCTTGTTTATGAAACACCCAGTTGAGTAAGCACATTGTGTGCTGTGGCAGGACACAAACTTAAACTGCTGTCCTCTGAGCAAACACTTCATGCTCATGTTGGTACAAAAACACAAGCATAGATTCAATTTAGAGAGAAAAGTCTAGTGGGAAATTTGAATTACCAGATTCCTCAGATGTACAGATTTGGTTGCAAAGATGCATAGTGAGACATTTTAACAAGGAGCGCAGGTCCAGATATTGACCAAACAGACATTGTGTATTTATTTCAGAGCATGGTTGTCATGTCAACCGACAGATCTCAAAAGGAAACTCATCCATTTCTCTTTGAAGGCCAACACTTATTAAGGGACAAACTAACAAGCTTTGGGGATGTACTGCTTTACTGTTCCCCATTTCAAAGTTTTTGCCCTGAACAGACCAAAAGAAAGAAAAAAAAAAAAAAGGACAATGCCTGCGTCTATTTATAAACATGGCAGCTTTTCAGGGCATATTTGGATTTGTCTGACCATGCAGGGAGGCAAAGATGGGCCGCTGACCGGAGTTACTGCAGGTCAATTAACCAATAATTTTTGCAGTCATGGACACTGAGTTCAGCACAACATCAGTTATGATGTGCAGTGACGGCTGCCAGTGCAGCTGTCACACTGAACACCAGTGCACTTCAGGTGGCCACTGGCCGGCCATGGCTGACTGCTACACAACATTTCATTTTACAAACAACACTATCACACCTCACTAAAAAGGTAATTTGGATAGATAAAACCAGATGGCACAACAGTAAATGCATTCAAAGATTAAGCAGACCGTTTGCTGTTATTCACGTCCTGTCATAAGGGCGCAACTTTGTGTCTAAAGTAAAGTACACACTTATGCAAATGGTTGCTTCGTGTAACGTTTAATTCCAACTGGTGACTGTATCCTTATCACATATTCATGGGGCCACTCAGCACGCTATGAAGTATTTACATTGAGGCCCTTTGTAAAGGATTCTACATACTGAAGCACTTCAAGTTAGTTGCACCGCCTGGGGCAAGAGCAGAAGCAGCAGGCCTCTGCCACTGTCTCACTGATTACCAAAGTCCAAAAATCACTGCTGCCACAGGAAAACAGTGAGTGCTCTTCATTTTGCTGCACACCTATTACTTTGCACTCTGTCTGTCTGGGCAGAATCTATAGGGCAACAAAAATTACCCACACGCAGATGTTGGAGTGTTTCTCCGAAGCGTTTAAGGCTTGATGTATGCCATTATAAAAGCAGTGTGACGGCGGCTGCATCGTCAGCACTTTGCTGTTCTACTGGCTGATGGGGGCTGGGGGCTGTTTGAGAACAGGCTGACTGAGGATATGACAAGATAAAGAATATTAAATTACACACTTCCAACAATAATTACATTTTAAATTAAGCATGTACGTATTAACGGATACTAGTTAATTTTTGATGAGTCTCTTTAGACAACTTATATTTCGATTTTTTATTTGACATGGTAATTATAACTTCTATTTTTTTTTTTTACAAGTTGATGGCTAAAAAAAACAATCCATATCCAACAGGTTTAATTTGCTACCAGAGAAGCCCTGTACATATTCATCGGGTCTCCTGCAAGAAAACATAGAAAAATGTCTGTTCCATTAGCTCTGAAAAAAAAATCCTATTTGTTGCTTTTAAATTGAAGATGTCTGCAGCATCATCCTCCACGAACCACTGTGAAGTGCCTCTAATGAGGCAGAATCATGCTGTAATATATGACTCCATCCTAAGCCTATTTCTGTGCGACGGAATCAATCTTCAGGAAAAACAGAAAAGGACTGCCAGTGCATGCGTGTGTGCATGTGTGTTGCCATGACAAGTTCACTCAACCCTTCGACAAATTTAATAGTACTGCCCCCCTCTACTTCCATATTGAACTGCCGTCCATATTACAGAGCCTTCGAGGAACACAGAGCAATCAAGGCAAGAAAGCAGAGACTCCCGGGGCAGTGCTCCAAAGCAGAGCCTCATTTCGTGGTGTCCTGTGTTCTGCTTCAGACAGACGGACGTGCAATCACCCTGATTCACTCATCCTGCAAGGGGTTGCTGTTAACAGGAGGGGTGGGGGGGGTGGGGTCACCAATCCAAATTGAATGTTAGGGGTGGTTTTCTTAGGTGAGATAAACACTTCCCGTCTGATAAATAGAGCTTCTCATGTGTGCATGATGATTGAAATCAGGCATGGAGAAGAGTACCAGGTCGCACAGCGAGGCTGAGCCGAGTTCACTGCGTGATCACCACAGATAAATTATTTAACATCACTTCTAATTAAGTCAGCCTACACAGCAGCTCATTACAATAGAAGGTTGATTTACTCATGTATTTCGAGCTCGGTTGCAGTTCAGTGGCATTTACGCCCGTGTCTCTGTCCACTCGGACTCACCCCCACGCTCGCTGGTGCTTCTGCAGGCCTACAAGCATTACAGCTTACTTGACAGCAGTAGTATGAGAACTGACAGCAGAATAAGAATAGCACTGGTCTTTGCAATGCATTAGTCTATATGACCTCCAAAGAGATACTGAGTAAAGGCAGAGCCATTGTTTTTCTGAAGGTTAAACCTGTCCTTCATGGCATTAATCCATTCTTAATGCACCAGCCGGGATCTCCTAAATATTCTTGAATGATGATGATGTATGTTCCACGCACAACAAGTGAGAAACTTTGCAGCGTTAAAAGGAACAGTGCTGCAGACACTGGCCGACAAGTGTAAAACAAGGGCGTAGTGGTTGGAGGCATGAATCAGTCTGCTTTCATCTTCAGCTCCAACTCCCAGCGTGTACCATAAGTATTTCATTATGCCCGAGGCTGAGCTTTTTTAAATTTATTTATTTAACACTGTCCAAAACCAAAACCCATCTTGGTCCAAGTGTTATAATACTAAAGCACAATGAGGATCATTGTACAATAACTTGGGCTTATCACTGGCAAGATCTTCATGCAAGTATAGTGATAGCCGGTATTTCTAATTATCAAAACAATAACAATAAATGAAGTAAAGTAAAAGAAAGAAAAAGAAAGTAAATTGCCTGTGCAGCCATGAAGCTCGAACACACCAATAAGCCACACGGTTGCACTGGGTGACACACTCTTTCATTGTGGGGAACACGGGCACCGTTTCTTATTTTGAGTCGATCCCACACACCCAGTCCAGCTGCCATAAATGCTCACCAGCTTACTAAATCTTGAAAACAGTCCCCAGCAGATGCAGTATTTACTTCCTTTTGTGTAGCATTTGCTAAAAACTACAGCACACAGCTGTTTAGGAAATTATTTGTGACTTGTTTTTTAAAAGATTTACATCTTCAGTAGGAACAAATGGGCTTGGAGCTGAGAGCCAGAGATATGCACAGCAGTTCATACAGTATAAAGACTCAGATTAAGGCAGTGTTGGTTTGGGGCTTTTCATGGGATTTGTTTAAAATTACAAAAAAATTAAAATAAATCAATCTATCATTTAATAAAATGAAGGAAAAGAAAAAAAAGTTCATAATAAAAGTTAATTATTCTTTGATCAAAGTTTAGAGGCACAAATAAAAACAGCCACTGAAACCACAACTGTTTTCCGGTTGCCTACACTTGACCACTAGCTAACACTTCCACATGTCGCACAGATGGAAATAGCTTGTCCAATCTGTGTTGTTACCACAATCCAATTTGTGGTGGAGGAACATTATCTTCATATAATTTCTGTCCACGAGAACTAATTTGCATCACAGGGCTTGTGCTCATTTCACAGACTTTTATGAGACTCTTTTGGAAGCATTGGCATTTAGCTCATTAAATATTGAAATACACATAACGTGTTAACTCCTCACCTGAGGGCTGTATTAGGCCAACACAGCAAAATAGCTGCTTATATCGCTGGCAGAGAAAGCACTCTTAGTGGGGAAAAATACATAAACAACGCCAGTGCAGAGGGACAGGTTTCACAGCAGATAAAGCTGAGAACTGGGGAGGGATTAATAACTGAAAAATAAGCTTTGCTGCTGGAGTTGCTGTTGCAACCAGGTCTCACCAACAATAATTAACATTTGACACACGCAGCAGACAGCATCACAGGAAAAGAAACGGACCAATTAGTGATGTATATCTTCACTATCCCCCATCCATCACTTATAATTCCACCTCTATCAAGAATAAATCTGAACTAATAAAGTGGTTATCATGCATGTTCCTGGCCGAATGGCACAACTTTCAGAGGTAACCATGGCGGCAGAAGGTAAATCATGTTTTTTTTTCTGAGAGATGCCACAATGCTGCTCTCCCCTTTGGTATAGTTACCACACAACATGCTGGTCTTTTCATCTGCAGTCTGCACTACATTAGACAGCCTTCGCTCCCCGTCTACAAAGGAGATGTGGTCCCGCTGTGCATTGTGGCCTTTGTTTCACCACCAGCCAACTCGCTGCCCCCGAGCAAACACACATTTTTGTGGTCTAACTAACTCTCGCCCTAATTAGCCACAAATCACTGAGTGCATTTGAAAATCATCACTAGCCTTACCTATAAAGAACACCAATAAAAATGAGCAGGTCTTCGATTAAAGCATTTAAAGCCCATATGTAGAGTGGGGCAGTAGAGTACATTAAGTGATTGTAGTGGATTTCTATTGACATTGTGCTATGAAGAGAGAGGAACACACCCACACCCACACAATAATGCATCCATGACCCATCGGGTCCATGGTTTCCCTGCTAAATTACTCCATTATGTAGGGCAAGACTCCAACTCTCAAAGCATTCCTCGGTCTTCCTCTTTACTTTTCAAGGTCCAAACACATATTTCTTAACTGAGGACCAGGTATAATTCAAAACCCTGACTATTTACTCTACAAACAAAAGAATTGAAGAGTAATGTGCTTTCAGATGGAGTCTTGACATATTTTTTTATGCTTTTCAGTATTGTGTGAACACTGCAATAATACAAAACCAAGACAAATGAGTGTGATATTAATATAATTGATAGGTCACAATCATGTCTCCCAGCGCTATAAATAACCTTCACGCTGGCTCACATTCAGAGCAGCTCACTGAAATCCTCTTGCCCCATCAAATCTGTGTACAGTATTTGTGAGTCGCTTACTAAACAAATAACTGCTGCTTCACAGCCTGTTACCACAGAGGAAGACATGTAGGACACATTCCCTCAATCTCCAAATGTGGAGAATATGTCTGGCTATTTGATTAATGCTGCAGCTGGGAGCGAGATCTAATTGTAAAAGCAGGATAAACACTTACTCGGAGAAGGAAACGGTGCAAATCAGACCACTCCCCTGAGTATTGGGGAAGGAAATTGGTTTAAGGATGAGACACAAGCTTGCGTACCAATGAGGAGCCCTGTCACCCCTCTCTTACTCTCTCCATCTACCCCTCTGTACCCCTACTAAGGCACCTTTGATTCAAATTTTCACTTAAAAAATGGTGGTGGATGTGACACACTTCTTTTTCCTCCCCTCTGTATTAGCTATGCTTGTCCAGAAAGCACCAAGTCAGATCCTTGGATCTGATTGTAACTGATGACTTGAGAAGATATAAATCACAGTTGAATTGCAGCCCTGAGATGTCAGCCATTAAAATACAGTGCTGGCTAAAGTGGGTACCCAGAATACATATGAGATGATTGGTAGTCAGCAACGTTGTATGACACTGCTGGATTACCTTATGTGGAGGTGTTTGACTGAATATTTATTATCAGATCTGTTTAAATCGCTGTCAGAATCTATTTCAAGTAAAGCGCCTGATCGTATCATTGTGGAGATCTTAACACACGTGTGCTCTAAGGAATACACAGTATATTCAAAGCAGGTCCTCCTTGGGGTTATAGAAATCACTTCCACACAAGCGAGAGCTCAAGAGCTGATCGAACGAGTCCAGCTCAAGAAACTGGATTTAGGTGTTTGCAAATAATCCACTGGCCTTGACTGAAGACAACACCGTGCCATGAGGGAAAACCTGATGGCAACAAATCACTCTAGCCAAAAGTCAATTAAAGAGCCAGCTAAAAAGCATTTTACATCCAATTACATCACACAAATCGTCCCAGACAGCACACACACATGTTCACCACAGCCATTTATTTGCAATACAATGACAGCGGCCCACACTGCGAGGCTCATACTATTAAGCTTTCTCTTCCTTGCTTGCGTTGTGAAAGGAGTTTTTAACATAATTACCTATGTCTGTGCCACTGCTGATTCTATTACTTTTTACTGCCTTTTTTGTGATTCCTTGGGAGCTGATTATAAAAGTGACTTGAAATGAAAAGATAGTGCTCTTTTTAATGCTGGCACCATTTCACTGGATTACATAGCATGCAGCTCGGGTTCTGTTTTCAGACTTACAACCCCAGGGGTAAGTACTCTGGGCCTGCACTCACATTAGAAAGAGGTGATTTTAGGATATAGATTTTATGTAACTGGTCTCAGAAGCCATGCCATGAAAAGGTGAAGGTATGAAATTGTGTTTAGTGAGACAGTTACATGTGGGGGTGGGCGGGGGAGCGTCTTAATGCGGGGGAAGGTAATGGATTTTATAGCTAGATGAGGCATTTCCACCAGTATTTACTACCTGCAATCTACTGTGGAACTAAGATTTTCAGCCTGAAGTCAATATTTCATTTTCAGAATCATCACAAATATCAAAAGCACCATCACAATTCTCATTTCATACTGTAGAGTTCAGTCACTGTAACTAATGCTGACAGGCCGTGTAACAGTGCTGCACATAATGCTGAACTCCTCTCTGGCTTTAGCTAACATGGCTCACCATGGGCAGAGTCATGCCTATAAACAGGCTGACCATAAGACTCAGCAGTCACAATAAAAAATCTCTGACCAGCTTACAGGGGAGGAATTTTAAACTTTATGAGATGAACGCCAAGGAGATTGAAAGCCCTGTACCACATCACTAATTACACTTCCACAAAGAAGAGCAAAATGAAATCCCCCAAAGGACAATACTTCCATCAAACATGATAAGTGGGTTACTGTGCTACTATAAACCTGACACAGACAGGCCAATATACAATTCAGTGCCTTACAATACTTAGCATTTCTCCTGCTGGCCCTCAGCTAATTAATGTTCTCCCAAACTCCCAGCCCTCAGCCTGTAGCTGTGGCTCCAGGGGACTTGCAGGAACCTTTTCCTCCAGACAGCTCCTGGCCAAAAATGGTTATTAATGTGAACGTGTCGTTATTAATGATAATCTGGTCAGGGAAACTGTCGGGAGACCGACATTCTGGATTAAAAGCATCCCATAAGGTTTCGACTGTGTTCAGTTACCTCTATTGTTTGTTAAACAGAGGAGAGATTTTGCTGCCCGCGCCGTGACTGTTAAGTAACTAATCTGAATAAGCAGACTGTGATCCAATATCTCATTTGGTTTGATATTGTACATCTGAAGCATTTTCCAGTCAAATGACTACACAACCAAGCAGCTCAAACAACAAACAAGAGCCGCTCTTGTCTCTTGTCTGAAGAAGCTGAGGAATAGAACAACTTCACCACAAAGGACAGTCTCCCTGGGTCCTGCTGGACTCACTGGACTCTTGGACCCTGTGGAAAGCTATTGACATTTTAGCAAGGACTACCTTACATGCACTCTGGCATCTGTGTGTGTGTGTGTGTGTGTGTAATGTATCCATGTGGTTGACTGTTCCATTCAACCAGTCATATTTAACATTTATACTCCAACAAAGCCAGTCTATCTATCTAGGATGTCAACCTCGCCACTGACAGCCTGACAGTCCAGCAGCTCGTGTTTATAGCCATTTCTCAGGGCTAATACTTCAGAAGCTCCTCTATGCCTGTGTTTATGTACAGCAGAGCCTGACAGCTACAAGACGAATCCACCCCTTTCCCGACAACCCACTCTCTCCATCCACTCCCTCCCGCCCCCGTCCAGCGCCTTTAATTTTAAAATAATGGAAATCTCTGGCAAAACTTACTCTGTTGATTAAACTGTCACACTTGGCCACTGTGATTGATAAAACTTTGTTCAAACATGTCATGTTATGACATCAGTTTGAGTGACACAGCAAAAAGCACAAACAGGAGGACGCTACAGCAAGGGTTTTGACACAAGGGGCCGTTTGATACCGTGACCTTTGCATTGTATCTGCATTAAAGGTCTCATGCAACTACACTGTACAGTATCATTTTACTCTGCAAGGTCCCAGTTGATTTAGGTCTCCAGTTTCACATCTGAGGAAAACCCGTCCTCTTATGGATGACGGACTTAAGTACCCCTGAGTGACCAGCCATATTTACAGCGATGTCTGCGTCAACAACTGTGGTGGGCTCCATCTTAAATATGAGGTGGGGTTACCCATAAACTTCATGCTGAACCTGGATTAAACCTAGCCACATAAACATACGTTACGTGCACACACTCTTATAATACCTGACATTCTAGTTATGCTTGTATAACATGAAATGCAGTTGCTTAATGGTCATGAGTAAAAAGCATTCAAAGTGCAGTAACACTGTTTTGATGAACCCAGATATAGTAAAACTGTATGAATGCAATTTGAATATAATTTATACTAGTTACAAAAAGGTACAAGTACCACAACAGAGTAAAGAGCTCCGACTCAGATTAACTACTAATTCTATTGAAATTAAACAGTGTTTAACATGTAAGTGTAGCACAGACTTTTATTGATCTGGGATTGAAGGCAGCGTTTGTGTCAACAGAATGTAATCTCAAATAACCCTATATAGTAACTGTGACAGTTTAGCTGTCATATTAATATTACTATAATACAGCCTCATATCAGATCATAACTGAGTTGTAATTGGACCACGGGGATTTGTGTTTGCACTGATAAGGACCTGCACAATGATAGTAACATCAGTCAACACTGGGGAAAACGTCTTGCAAAAGAATGCAAAGCTTTTTGGAGGGAAGGCAAAAACTATTAGATGAGAATGCAATAGTTATTTTCACAGTTCCCTACTATGGCCCACGAGGGAATCCATAAAACATGAAAGTGTATGTTGTGGGTGTATGCAGACGTTTAAGGTTGTTTCCAAGTGAGACAAATCAATAATATTTCTCAGAGGGTTTGCTTTTCAAACACTGGTTGTTTGAACAATGTGCACAATTCAGTCACTGATACTACCTAATATACTGGATTGGGCAGAGGACATTTTGGGGCAGAGGAAATTTTGGAAGTTTATGCACAGATTAGATACTTCACTATTTAGTCAAAAACCTTATAGTTTCAGCATAGTAAATTGGATGTTTTTTTCTAGAAATCAATTCTCCCTCACCTTAAATACTTCCAGTTTTTGAGTGTTGCCTGTGTCGAGTGTCATTCATGAATTTGTTCATGTTTTTAAAAGGGACATGAGTAGTTTGAATTTGGTTTTAAAAAAGTCTCATATTAATGGGTCCATTTTCGATAAATATATTGTTTTGTCTTTATCATTATTTTGTTATTATCATTAGTGGTCAGCTAGCCCAGCATTTCCTACTTTCGGTTTTGTGGACGCTGTCCGGCGGGTCATGGGAATAACGCCACCGGATCGCCGTTTATGGTCAGAACTACGACGGTATCTGATCGTCTTCGAACCTCCAACTTTCATTCTTGATTTGAAAACATTCTTGTCAAATGTTTTCGCTTTCGTCCGTCTTGCGCCGGTCCAATAATTTCACCGTGCGCACGGAGGCTCATGAGAAATGTGTGAAAACACTGCACTTTCCAAAATTCCTCGTTGTCCTTGACCTGTTTATGGAAATCATATCACATCCATACAGGGTTAGAAGTTTACAGCTGTTTTTTTTTCAAAGCAATGTTATCAGATCAGTATGTATCAGCAGGTATGATAAACAATGTCAGCTATCAGAAAAGAAAGAAACACATTATCTATTTTCCCTTTTCCTTCCACTGTGACTGTCACAATGTTTTAGCCCACCCTGGAGGTACAAATATTAGTAAGGTTTCCCTTGCAGTTTTGCGCAAAAACTATTTTTTTGTTGTTATTTTTCTTTTAGAGAAGTTGTTAAAATGCAAATGCAAATTATCTGCATTGTCTTCTAGTGATGTTTTACAAATACGCTGGGTTTCCTCCTCTCTTGATGTTATTCCAATTAAATGTGCAATGGATTTCCTGCAGGCTGCCTCTCAGTTGGAACTGGCTCCCTGGGGCACAATACGGCAGACGCAAGGACTTAAATGCGAAAAGTGCCAAGAACTGCTTCATTGACAATTCTTAAAATCCTCCTTATGCAAGCGGATAATTTTTCGTGACATTTTAGTTCTTTTTTTTTTCCAAAAAAAATTTCCCGTTTCCATTACTCATTCTTGGGGTCACAATTTCAAATTGCACATTAAGCAAGTTAATAAAACCGCACCTATTGTAGGGAGAAGACTTACTCTTAACATGACCACTCATGAGAGTGAGTGAGTGCCCTCTTTACACAAGGATGAATTGAAAGATTTACATTTTCTCTATTCATAATAATGAATAAGGATCATATTAAATTGGCCATTATGGAACTCCAGTCGTACAAAGCATTAAGGACACAGGCCTCACTACCACTGAGAAATATGCAGCTCATGTGGACTAAGTCTGCCCAGGCAGTTTTTCCCCCTCCACTTTTTCCATTTTTCAGGTGGTGAAAGTGCTTTGTAAATCATTTAGGCTACTTGAGTTGCAGTAGCAAAATAAAAATTAAAAAGTCGTGACTTAAAAATCTTGTATTCAAATGTTAACTTTTTGTTGGAAAAAGCTGAATTTACATGCTTTACCACAAAAAAGAAGACAGATACTCAGACTTCTCAGGTACACAGTCCTCATTCAGATGCCAAAAACTGTATGCCAACACATGCACCAGACTGTGCAACAAGAGCACCCCATTGTTTTACATTGAGTGCATGATTTATGGTCAGGCTGCCTGCAAGGCTCCTGAACACAGAACAAAAACCACACTAGACAAGGTAATCAAGGGCATTCAAACCAAATCAAAACTAAATTTGCAGCACTGTGCAAAAGTATTTTAGATGTTTCAACTATTATTCATCACAAAAGATGACTGATTGGACCCCAAATTATTCCTGAAGCATGACAACACTACAAGCACTACAAACACACAGCCAGAGTCACATCTTCAGACACAACAGGAACAAGGGGTCCCACAACCGATGGTATGGCCCCCACAGGAGCCCTGATCTCAACATCATGGAGCCAGTGTGGGATTACATGAAGAGACAGACAGACAGAGACAGCAATAAACCCACAGGAGGGCTGTGGCAAGTTCTTCAAGATACTTTGAACAACCTACCTGTCAAGTAGCTCCAAAACTGTGCTAAGGTGTATCAGTGTTGCTTTAAAGGCAAAAGCATGGTCAGAACAAAACAAGATTTGATTCTGTTTTCTGCTCTTGAAGTTAAAAAACAATAGGCCTATTCTTGAAAGCATCCTGCTTTTGCTTTCAGTCCCTCCAACTATTTAAGCTGTGTGTGTGTGTGTGTGTGTGTGTGTGTGTGTGTGTGTGTGTGTGTGTGTGTGTGTGTGTGTGTGTGTGTGTGTGTGTGTGTGTGTGTGTGTGTGTTCAATGCGATGCTGTGTTTACATCCAACAATGACAGATATAGCAACATCAGCGTTGACAGCAGAGCAGACAGTAGCTAACACGTGTGCGCGGTGTGGAAAGTAATAAGGAGAGCACAACAATAACAGCAGTGACAGGAGAAGAATAAGTTTCACTTGCCGTTAAGAAGTGCTGAGGGTAGCAAGTGTAGGCGTTGAACTCATCTCCAGATAACAGCCATCCAGTCATTAGTGCAGATAATGTTTCTCTGTCAGGTCAGCTGCACTGGTCCTTCAGACTGCAAAGCACGGCCGGGCCTGCTGCCGATGTTATCTATGGGTTTACAAGTTGAAAAGCAGAGTTGGAGCCATGGACGGCCTGGTCCAGCCCTATGGTCCAGCACTGAGCACTAAGTTCCCGCCAATACACAAAGTTATTCCCGCCCGGTGTCGTGTCCGCTTTCTGACATTAACGTAGGCTACTTGTAACTGAGCGTCCTTTACATTTTGTGAACACACAATGGATAAACTCACCGGGTTTGGTTTGTCAGTCCCATAGGTCGCCGCGGCCGAGAAGCAGCGGAAAGGGCGGCGGGCAGGAGGCGGGAGAGTGGCCACTACAACCGGAGCAACCACGGACGGGATCTGCCGGAGGTGGCGTCGTCTTCATTGATGCCGGTGTAACTCTGCCTAAACATCACGTTTGAAAGTCCCCTCCGTCATGCCCTCTGCTGCTGACCATAGACTGTAAAAAATAAGCTGCTTACTGACCTCTCTGGTCTTCTTATGTAAGCTAACTCCTTTAGGTGGCTCTCCGTCACTACTAGCTAGCACAGGTGTACGAGGGGAGAAAAAAAGGCGGGGGGGAAATAAAAATGGCGGAGGATAAATAAGGATACATGTGGCCCCACAATTCCTTGCTGCTGCAGCCTCAAGCATCAATCACGTTACAGACATTAAACAGTAGCTTTGTTGTCCCAACATTTACGTGACATGCATCGTTGTTGTGTCACGTAAATGTAGGAACAACACAGCTGCTGTTTTATGTTTTATGTAACATGGTTGAACTGATGAGTCCTCAAAGAAAAGAAACTCTTGTGCTTTGGCCAAACAAATGTATTAGTGCTCTCAGCACAGGACAAAAAGACTGAACCATAATGAAAGGAAGCTGGAGCACTGATAAATTCTGAGTCTTCATCAACTAAAGCCCAAATCCATGGATTTATTCTCTAGAAACCTGATTAAAAATCACATACTAACATCTAAACACATAATAGTTAATGACAACAGTAATAACCTGTGTTGTTGTGTGTTGTTCAGTAGGGTCTCCTGAAGCTCTCAGTCCATCAGTGCAGTGAGATGACTTGCCTTTACGGCTGCAGCTGTAAACCGTGCCTTTCCACAATGTGTAGCCATATTAATTATAGCGACTATTATAGACACGTAGTCCCTCCATTACTTTACTCTTTGTCATATCATTCAAAAAGCTGAATTGAGCAATTCTGTTTTATGGCACCTACTGCATCCTTCCAATACACTACTACTCACTTATACTGTATGTTTTTCTGCAGCTGTGCACCCAGTCCTTATTGTTTGCTCGAGTCTAATTATAGTTAAAGTATAACACTAGGTCACAGGGGATGTTATGTCATATAATATAACCCAGGGATTTTGTAACAATCTCCCAGAGCACATTTATTATTATGCAATTGCAAACCATGTGGAAAAAAACAACCACAATACGAGATGAGTGATGTATACTCTGGTTATAAATTCATAAACCTTTCAATTATGGATGTAGTTTTCATTTTTACTTGAGTTTATGATCAGGGTTTCCATATATTTCCTAGCGATCCCAAATTACACTTAGGCACCCTGAGTGATACCGAGCACCTCTGGCTTTGTAATTCTTCTCATCCTTATTTATCAGCATCAATGTGTTTACCTCTGATCTCACAAAGCAATCTGTACTATATCCTAAAGTAATTCAGTGTTCAAGAGGAGTTCTCTCCAGTTTCACATCAGTTGTCTGTGGGTTGTCTATTTGTTCTGGGAAACTTGATAAATAGGGATCTTAAGTGGATGTAGATAATGTGGGGTATACGGTCTACGTAATCAATGCAATAAATAAAAACCATCACAAAACATAGGGATACTTAAACTGACTTGTGTTAGAATATGAAAAGGTGGTTTTGTCTTCTCGGTGTCCTCTCTGTGATTTACGACAGACTCTGATGTGCGATTAACACAGCACTTTGTGGGTAAAATAGACAATTCATCCCAAAGACTTTGTTGCTTTAGATATATTTATCTTCTCCCAGAACACTTAGATCTACTGCTGCATTTTCTTCACAGGGTATTGTTATAAAACACCACCAGAGGACTGAACTGTGTGTTTGATGTTAAAGGCTGCACTTACTTTTCTAAAGGGAAAATAACCCACAACAGTACAGCAACCCAATTACAGGAATTACAAGAGCATAATGTATATAGCCCTCGATTCAATAAAACAGGCTATATGATAGTCAGGTATACAAAATATAATGCCTTAATAATGCACATCTGCACATTTGGGGTGTGTATTAAAACTTATTTTACATTTTAGAGTGAAGATTACTCCTTGGGCTTTATCTAAGCTTTTTACTACAACACAAAGCTGGTGTAATGGCAAAACAAAGCTTGTAAAGGGAACCATTGTTTCAAGTGAGAGCAGGACACATGACTGCAGTTCACATGAAGACACGAAAACCATTTTGATTCATTTCAACAGTTTATTAAGATATAAAGCAGGCACATGAATATAAGAAACGTGTGCACTAATAAGTCAGCTCTCAATAACAAAAATCCACAGCAAAGTAGTTTGATATCACTTCAGATTCAAATCCAAACTCTAATACAGCAAAAGATGAACTGTGAGGAGAAACATACTGAAAACACTCCAACTGCTCAGTTCTACAGTAAAAAAAAAAAAGTCCACCTGTCAAATATCCATACTTTGCCCATCCTGCTGTAGTTCACAGATGTCAAACGAGCAAAACAAAGATTCAGCCCTGAGGCCAAAGCAGCAGAATTTCAAAGCCTCGCTGTCCACCAATGCACCACTATGCAGCACAATGCTACGTATGACTGGAGAACAGGCTGCAGAGTGTGCACCCCGCAGTTGTTACCTGAAGTGAAAAGTAAAAAACAGTCTCCCACTTCATTTTAAAGCTCCAACACCCGGCAACATGTTTGTAGGATTCGTATAAAGATTGTGCATGACATAACAACATCTTGATTAGTGTTTAAGCCTAAAGACAAGGTATAGAAACACAGACAGTTTAAAGTCAATGGAGTCTCACCCATTCCTCGCCTGCCTCTAAGTTGAGAAGAGAAAACATATTGATCCCTCAGTTTGGACACATTCTTAAGATTGTGGAGGCGTTTGGTCTCAGTGACAGTTAAAGAAGCCTGTCAGCTTTGGAGAACACAGACACATGGTCTACTCATTGTTTAGCTTGCTGGGCTCTCCCAGACCCAGAGGCATCAAGGCTTCTTTACAAAGTTGGACTAGGTTATCTGTGTGCCTTGAGTGTAGGACCGAGCAGTCAATTAGCAAAACAGAAGGCTGAGAAGAATACTCTGTCTCCTTTGGTTTGCTGCATCATGTGAACATGAAAAAACATATATCAAGAAAAAAAATAATGTGAGATGCTTAAATTATTAAGGAATGACATTTACCAGACCAAATGTTACAGAGGGTACAAATCATTAATTATACAGCACTGAAAATAGCATTTAACGTCAGTTTAACCTTGACTGTTTATAGTGGCATCATAACAATGTATACAGTTAGAAAAGAGCAGGCACACATGGAAATATAATGACTTTGTTTTTTTTAAGGCTGAGCCAAAACATGCCTAAATGTTAGCAGTTGAACCAGCACAACCAAATCAACTACTATTATTGCTTGAGTTAAAATAAGGCAGTTGAGATTTTGCATAGTTGATATTAGCAGTACAGACAGTATTTTGCTATAATCAAACATTATTGTGTAAAACACCGGAGTCCCCACAGTATTACTATAAAACTGGTTAGAATACAAAATAATCAAAAGCCTCTTGGAATTAATTCTCATAATAATATCTATGAAATCCACTCCCTTTCCTCCCATAATGATGAAAGAAAAAGGAAAATATATATTTTTTAAAATGCCTTTGTCCAGTTGATTTCCCTCTAACTGTATTTTCCAGATAAGAGACAGTTAATGGTGCAGACTAGAACACATCTAAACGCATGGAATAGAAATGAGGCCGTGTAGAAATATAATGGGTCACACAAACAAGCTGTCTATGCAAAGATACAACAAATATGTTAAAACCTTTTCTTTTTGATAGAATGACAAGCTCAACCTACATGGAAATTCATTGGTCATTTTTTTTTGTGTTCTCTGGAATCAAAAGTCTAGATGCTATCCATGGCTTTAAACTCACTCAGAGCCTGCACAGGGTTGATATGTTTCTTTTGTGAGGATCTCTTGACTCTGTTGGTTTGGCCGTCATCCTGCTTCTCTCTCTTCACCAGAGGTTTCTTCTCAGGAGCTTTCATCCTCCAGGAGACAGCTGGCATATTGAGGGACTCCATGCCTCTGTTCTTCTGGTATTTAGTAGATGCAACATAGGAGGCCTTGACAGTGGACACCACTGTGTTCATCAGGTTCTTTGCAGCCTGAATGAGGGACATTGCGCTGTCCAACTGAGAGAGAGACATGAGAAAAGAGCAGGGAAACAATTAGCCTTGTAAAAATGGTGAAAGCAGAGCCTTAACATCCTTAAAGAATTTGTTGAGTGAAATTAAACTGCTCTCGCACTGTTTCATACTGCAAGTTTTCCAGGGGAAACCAAAATCAAAGTATTTGTACTGAGCAATTAACGACCTTTCCAAGTTTGTCTGGCATACAAACGGATGTGAGAAATTGGAGAGTATGGAAAAAGGTCACACCAATTTAATCTCCACAGTATAATAGCCTCAGAGACACTGGTGACACTTGACTGGAACTTTTTGAAGAATACTTGGCCCAAGAGAAAGGACAGATGAATTCATTATTTCCTGCACGTTGAGGCACTGTGTTTTAATGTGACTGGCGAGGAAGTAGTTAATTAATGCTGAGGAGGTCTTTCAAACGTTACCTTCAGTACTGAAAAATGTTAGGAAACATTAATGCAACATCAATCCCTGCTATCTCTAATATATATATGAAGATATGATCTGCAAAATAAAAGTGTTGAGAAATAATCATTAACTCATCACAACCAACAGCTAGTGCCATCAAGTCCTGGTATTTTTCATCTATTTGGCCAACACTGAATAATAAAAGTATCGGGTGCATTTTATTGATTTATTAATCTTTCTAGTCAGGAATTACGGGTATCCCGGTGAGATTCTGCTAAAAACAAACAGTTCTGTTTACATTCATTGTTTCTCACCAAAACAGCAATGTCTCTCTATCCTTGAGGCTTCAGACAAACACTGCAGCACTTTTTTTTTTACTCTTTTGTATTAATGTTTGAAACCTACACTGTCCTCTTGCCCTCCTCTCTAATGCTGCTAACTTTATACCTCTATTACTGGCACCAATGAAATAGAGTAAAATCCTTATTTTTTAAAAGCTCAACTGCTCTTTAGTTACCGTGGGGGCTTTGCATAATGAAGACTGCAAATCGTAGACAATGTCCACGGTTAAAGTGAGGTTGAACTTACCCCCGAGACAACCAGCTCTCCTCCCAGGTTCTGAACCTCAGCCTTGACTTTGCTGCAGATGTTGAGCTGGTGACAATAAAGAGCAATACGCTGCAGGTAGGCAAGCAGGTCCTGCTTACAGGTGGAGTCAGGGCACTGTGAGAGAGAAAGACAACATGTGTCAACTAATGTGCACATCGATTAGTATCTAAGCATAAACAGGTTGATGTATTATAATACTAGCTGCTTGCAGGTGGTACAATGAATTATTTTTTGTCACTTATTCATTTGCTGCTACTACTCAATCTGAATATTTATGCGATTCTACAGACACAATGATCTTGCACTTTATCAAGATGAGTTAGTACCAGTGTGACAGGTAAGGTAGACACCCACATTAGGGACGTGCTCAGAGCCAAAATGACAAACGCACGCCCACAACCTGGTAGACTGATAACTCATCCTCACAGGGTTAAGCACAGTCAAGTCACACAGAATGCAAATTCTATTACGAGCCAAATATTGCTGTCAATCAATTACTTTTGTGTGGTGGTAATCATTTTGTGTGAAATATTTTTTGATACATAAGTACTTGCTTTTCAACATGAACAGCAGTTTGACACATATCTGAGAAAGACTCTGTCCTAACAACGTAAATATAACTTTAGATATGAAGTGCAAATAAACTGCTCAGGGCTGGAATGGCACTCCAACAGGTTTCACTAAGTCCAATTAAATATCTGGGGAAATAAATGGATATGAGGTAGCATACAAAAAACGAAACATTTTTTTGGACTACAGGTTCAGTATCATGTTGAAACGCATCTTGTTGTTTCCAGCGACGCATAACAATATTGTCAAAAGTCAGCTAGAAACACAAAAACAAAATACATTGGAGCCATAAAAAATCCATCAACCTCAAGAAATCAAATAAATTCTCATAAAGCCCACTTGAAAGTGGCAGGATGTGAAGAGCCCCACAAGTGCATCTCATTTAGAATTGGCAATCTTTTTGAATTATTTCATCTCATTATAATCAGACGTGGGCTCTACCTTGGAACACCATTTCCAATCCCTTTCCTAGTTTGCTAAAACAAGTCCCTTGCCAGCATAGTAATTAGGCCACAGTACTCTTAGTTACTGTTCAAGTGCGGGGCGTGAACACCTTGATAGGGCCCTGACACAGTACTTCAGATCACCACAGTGACCTGACACAATCGAGGTATGTCGCCAATGATCACTGCACAGCTAGACCGACTCTGTTACGGGGTTGGCAGCTTTTCACATCACTAAACTAACTATACCTGTGAAAAGCACTAGCGTGACCATGAGAGTGAGCGACGCCAAGAGAAAACACTGGCTGAAACTCCAGCATTTGCAGGTGCCTGGCTGTCTGAAGAAGGAGACCATTGGCAGCTGTTAATTCTGAGTGCAGGGAAAAGGTGAAAGGGAGAGAATCACAGCCAATATTTTAATTGATGGATTCTCTACAGGAAGGAGCTGGCGAGGTCAGCACTGTAGAACTTAAGTGTTCGTGTGTTTGCATGCATCTAGATGAAATGGAGAGGCATTTTGTCCGTCTATAAGAGGGTAAATGACACAGGGGTTGGTTATCAGAGTTTTACCCCCTCCCCATTTTTCAATCATGGCCACTACCACCATTAACGTGAACTAATTCACAGACAGTGAGGAAATCCCCTGTTTACCTTTTCTCTTTGCAAACAGAGGAAGAGGAAACATATTTGGGATCGTAATTTTTGGACACATCAAACAGTCTAGGACTTATGATGTGTCTAATCCTGCTGAGCGTGCCAGTATCCCTGGGAGTGTAGAGCGCTCTGCTGAATATAGTGCACTCACTCACAGACATACAGCCATGCACGCATGCGTTTACACACCGCCCCAGCTAGAAGAGCTATGCTTATTCATACAGTGTAAATCAGAGTGTGGGAGACTAGAGCCGAATAAGGACACCAAGAAATTCAGCAACACATCTTTTTATCATACCTACAAAAAAAATCCACTCCTCTTATACACTTGAACACCAATTAAAATGTGACACAAAGAAACAAACCAAACCCATAGCAATCATGCTTTTCCTTACTGAGAGCTCTATAGATGCACTCTACTGCCAATATTAATAAAATGATCGAAGCTATTACTACCATCCACTCCTGATTAATAGAAGGATGAGCTAAGTAGAGAGGAGGGAAATGTAAGAGTTGGCATTCTATTAAAGAAAGGTATGCAAGAGGTGATTAGGGGAAAGGGAGCTGGAGGGGATGATCATCATACAGGAGAGGACTAATACATGACTGAGACTGGAGAAAATGGGAGAGGGAGGGGGGTGAAAAAGAGGAAAGAACCAGAGAGAAATAAGTAGTTGGAGAAAAGACGAGGATGAAGAGTGAGCCAGAGGGGAAACAGTATGGAGGAGTAAATAAGGGGGAGAAATCCAACTGGGGAAAAGGGACGCAGACAGGAGGATTCAGCTGTAGTGGGGAGGGGGTATAAGTAAGTAACAGTGTGTGTGCGTGTGCTTGTGTGTGTGTGAGAGAGAGGAGAGTGTGTGTGGATGCACACATGCAATAGCAAAGACCTGGGATGAGGCTGAATGCAGCAGCCATGCTAATGAGGGCTTGGGGAAGTATTCAGACGGCTGAGAGCAGGGCACTGTGAAAGCATCACTTGTGCTCATACTCAGCTCAGCTGCTGGCTTCACTCAGCACTCAGGAAACTCTGTAAGGCGGCTCTGACTGTGACATGTGAATACATAAGTTGCACAGAGAAGAGATAAGAACACCTTAGATTGTTTTGGAGATCCAAACAAAAACCCTGTGTCAGAGGCTAAAAAAACCTCACTGACCTTCTTCCCTGTGGTGTAAAAATGTTTGCAGAAGCCACATACGAGTAAATAACTCACTTACAACTCATCAAGAAACCTTTTAGATTACTGCTTTTTCACTTAAAAGGTATGAATAATTAATAGAGCAAATAACGATTAATAAATGGGGCATGTAATGTAGGTGTTTGCACAACCTGCGCATTAACGTTTAAGTTGAGCAAACACCATAACGCAGCAGTTGTGCTGAAAATCATGTATTAACAATTTATTTCCATTTCACAGAACAAGATTTCCTGGTGTGAAAAACAAAGGGCCCATCACTCTTGTTCGCACTGAGCAATTCTCTCCTCTAATAGTGACTCCAACCATTAGAGTCCATCATTGTAATTTTTTTTCGTCTGGTCTGAGTGCTGCATTGAAATGTCCCTCAAGCCTGATGAAATAGCCTTTTTCCACATGCTGTGTGGCCAGTTATGGAGTGGGACAGTTAACCTTGCTTGGTCAGCTATTACTGAGAGATGGCAAAGCAGGAAGAGGGGCACTGGAGACTTTATCACAGGGGTGTGAATACCTTTTCAGGGCAAACTAATACGAAAAGGTAAGTCGCCATATTTCAAGAGGAGCCGGGGGGACAGGAGGAAATGTCAGTGATTCTTGTGTAGTTGTTGTCCCTTCACTTATAGCTACATCAAAGCCGTGTGAAAAGGTAGATCATTATTCTAATTAGCCAATTCTTTTCTCTCTTCAAGTAACAAACCCAAACATGATTTAGTATATTCCATATTCATGAGGGTCTCAGTCTCCAAGTGTGTGGGTAGCTCTTCCTTTATTTTGCATTCCTTAGCATTTCAGCTGTTGTGCTCTAGTGAAGGTTCAGAGCACAGCACAAACAAAAGCATAAGATTCCCACATAAGAAAAGCGAATGAGGCAGCAAGAATGACAGAGCAGGATGTTGAACAAAAGGATCTCACTGTGCTACGTGTTGGGTAATGTCCATGATATAAATGATGATCAGGAAGGTCAGGTCCCATCATTGGAAATGTCATGCAGTTCCACTGAATTCCATTATACAGACCAGAGACAGTGGTAGAGCCACTGTGCTGTGCCGCCCAGCACTGACCTTTCAGGACGCATCACCCACAGGAAATGCCAATTTCCAATATTTACTGACACGGCAGCATTCTAATGTGCGGCTGCCAGCAACCTGTTGGGGGGTGTCGCAGGACAGTGTATAAAGAGGGTGCGTTCTGATATGGTTTTGATTAAATTGATACTTACACTGTTCTCAGATCGAAACAAGGTGATTTAGAGTGTTTCTCTGGGGTGTGTAGAGCCGGAGAATATAAAGCTACATTTTCTCACTTATGACTCCTGTTCCATTAAGGCTATATTTAATTAAGCTGGGAAACTAAATGGAAAAAGAAAAACAGACAATGTCATTTCTAAAAAAAGGGTATACTGATAACTAAGTCTCAAATCCATAAATCACCCTATATCATAACATACTTAACTCAGGCAAGCTACAGGGTGTGGTGTCCTGGCTAAATCAAGGGGAGTTCAAGGGGAAGACAGATCCAAAACCTTACAGCCAGCACAATTCAACATGATGCTTTACTGCTCTACCATAAAAATCCTCGACCAGGGGAGAAAACAAATATCAGATATTTTGTGTGCCTGTGTGTGCTAAAGGGTTGTGGACAATTAACTGTACCTAACCTGTGAAAGGACCTTCAGTGCAAACAAGTCACAGGGCGCTTTTATCCACCATTACACCTAAAACTGCCATAGGGGTTACAGGGAAGGACATGCGCGTATGTGTGTGTTTTACAGTGTTCTGTGTGTGCCACTACAAAAATACTGATGCACATCAGACTTGAGGCTTAACAGTTTAGGCAGACATGAAGGGGCTCTGCAGGTATAGGAAGTGATCATTTCCTGACTGTAGTCCATAGACAACACAAGATGAATGTACTGTTGCATACAAAAAGTTAAATTAAGTAAATGGAATCCAAAAATTTCAAAAACAGCGGCGCCTGATGAAAAAGTGAAAATGTCTTTAAAGTATGAGTAAAAATAGAATTGAGGGCTTCAAAAGCACTGGAGGAAATGAATTACAAAAAATCCAGCAGTGAGATTTTTTATTTCTGGATAAAACCTTGAGTATACTTCCTATTCACAGGACATATCCTGAAATCTAGAGTTTAAAGTGTTTTCTGTGTACAACCTTGTTATAGGGCTTCACAGTTAATGTGCTGTACATTAGATTTCTACTGTCTGTAGCTGATTATATTACTGTTAATGGCTAAATATAAATCTCCCATGGGCTACCAATATCAATCAAGATCTATTTCGAACAAAATGATGATAGCCAGATCTCTTCTGCTCACTGCATGTGCTAAAAAGATGCGCCATATTTGTGTGGGGCCAATTCAATCACCCTGGCACTTAGGACTGTTAATGTGACATTGAAGCAGACAGTCTGGGTATGACAGGAGAAAATCAAGCTGGGGGCAAGCCAAAAAGACCAACTTTAGAGGTAACCACAGGGACCAATTAAATGGCCCTCATCAATTTTTAATGTTCATGCTGCACCTGTCACTCAGGCATTTCAATGTAGCACTTGTAAGCAAAACTGATGACAACTTTAACACGGCTTCTACAGAATAGCTAAGTGCAACTTTTGACATTGAGACATTAACTTTAACTTGGTCTGACCTATAACGATTTTTGTCTCACTTAATACCCAGCTGCTCCAAAACCTACGATTTGCAGCTGGAGGTTGAAAGACAGAGACCTTTTTAACTTTCAAATCTATCAAGTAGCTATACACCATTTAATCCTACCAATACTGATCCACTTCTCTTCCGAAATGCCAAATGTCCTGCACACAGGTAAGGAGCCGATGACTTAATAGAGCTATTTCAATATGGTGTTTGGCTATTGTGAATTCTCCACCTCTAGGAGGTCTGTGGTTACACAAAAGTGGTTGTTACACAGTCAAACTTCAGAACACACACACACACACACAGATATTACTGAACTACCCAGGGTAAATGCCTTTCAAAACAATCCACCAGGAGTTTATAAATTTTCTCAACCAGCAAAAAAGGTGGGCTTGGTTGGACTGAACTGCAGTTGGCTGAGGGCTGACCCTTGAACTGCTGAGCTGAGAATTTGTGGGTTCTCTGGGTGATTTTGCCTCTCCACTGCAGTAGGTAATTTACTACCCTGTCTGCTGTAAAGCGTCTAGGGCCAGAGCTGGGACTGTGACCAGCTACAGAGCCCATGGATCACCATAAATCTCCACTGATTGAATGCAAATTGGAGAAGTACACTATGTATGTCAGTATACATCATGAGAATAAAGCTTGCACAACAAACACACACACAGCAAACACATGCCCATTCTCTAAATATGCAAGCCTTAGTTTATGTGCATGTGTTTGTACGTGTACATGCAAGTGTTTATGTGGTGAGCAGGAAAGCAGCAGAAATTTATGGGCTACATAGTGGCTAACACATTTGCATTATAAATCTCAATTACATAGCATTATTTGTTTACCAGCCTGCTCAGATGGAATTCTCATAAGGTGCCCTGCAGAGGAGGGTCATAAATTCTTAATAAACTGCAGTGCAGACCTTTGTATGGCACTGACCTAAATCCTGCAGCTCATCTCTGCACTACACTCATTTTTTTAAACTTTAATAAGGCTCTATTACACATATTTAACTGTTTTTCTCAGATACCCCAAAGTAGACCATGTCCACCTGCTAATTTCTCTTTAACACAATATGCACGCACGTACCAAAACATGTCTTGACACAGTCTTGCAAAAGAAAAGCGCAGGGTGAGATACTGTGCTATCAGTCTGGGACCATCTGCCAATGTGTTTTATATAAGGAATAAACCCTCATGGGCCCCACAGGCCAGAGGCACAGAGCACAAGTGATTAATATGCCTAGGTTAATGAGCAGTCCTAGCATTGCCTTTTCTCCTCTGACTCTGTCAGTATGTGTGCATCTTGGTGGTGACTCACTTAACGACTGCTGCTCAAGTATGTGGACTATCCCAACATGCCATGCCTTGGCTGAAAGTAAGCCTGTGGCATCTCCTGCTTTGTTAGAAATATGGCCCTAAATAAACTGCCGTGTGAATAATTAAATAAATAAATAAAATCTGCCACCTGGCAATTATACTGCTAATTAAAAGGCGAAGCACTCTTAATGGATTCATCTCTCAGGAGGGATGTTCCTCTCTCCACACAAATGCACTGCCCTCTCTTTTTACCTCTCCCATCTCTCCATCATTCTCCTCCCCTCTACCCCATGTCCATCCCTGGGAGCTCTGGCTGATGTGTTAGGGGTGAGTGTCGCCTGGTCTGCTAGTGTTTTGGTCTCTGCTGTGAGAGAAAGGCTAAAAGGGACAGCTGGATGGGTTCAGAGGCTGGAGGGGTCTTCACTCCTGGCAACGACTTGTGTTCCAACAGCCAAAGCTCTTCATTTATTCATACTTTGAGTGCTTCAAACCCCCAAATCCCCTAATAGTGTACACACACACAAACATACACATTGGCATAAAAAAAGATAAAGAAACGAGTACCTACAAATAGTTTAGGATGGAAGAATGAAACAGTCAACTACATCCAAAACGTCTATACACATGTGCCTGCAGAGAGGCAAGCTAATCAACGGACGTGTTTGTATGTTGGAATACATATACACAAACACATGCACACTCACACACCTACACAGTTTCCCATCTGTTTTCTTTGGGGGATTACACTGTTTTCATTAAAGTGAATAAGCATCTTCAAAAGCGGCAGTGAGGCATAAAAAAAGTCACTTTCCAGAACAGCTTATTCCCTGTTCAAATGATTCGGATGCAATTAGGTCAGTACAGGTAAGACTTTTACTTTGTGATAGACATGGGCCTGTAATATTAAGGATCTGAGGGCACCTTAAATAAAATATCAGACGTGAAGGGTTGTGGAGGCCAGCAGCTCATTATGTCTCACTAAGAGGGAGTCATCTCTGCTGAAAGCTAAATGCAGATGTTTCAAGCATGTGTTGGCATAATTGAAACCCCCGGTTGTGCAGAAAATCGGACAAATGTAACTGAAATACCTTTTACACCCCCCTTAAATCTGAGTAAAAATTTATGGAGAAGTGTTTTATAAGCATGAGCAGTACATGTGGAATATACTTCACATGCGCCCCAGCAGCCCTAACAGAGCTCCTTTCATTACACAAACAACTGGTAAGAAAAAAAGCTATGACATTAAAGTACATGATCCTTATATCAATTATTCACTACTGCCTTGTGCAGGAAACACTTGACTATTTTAATGTGGTGCAAAATAGACTTAACTGAACTGATTTAAATTTGACTGATGCAATGCATTTAAGTCTATGTGTTGTAGTCATCACTGAAAGTTTATATCTGAATGAACATATCAGCTGACTTACAGAGTACATGCTGTTACGTTTTGTCAATATCATATCAGTAGAGATGTCAACAAAACTGAGTAAAACAGAGATTGACAATGTAATCTAAATATACATCTTACAGCAAATATCTTAAGTCAGTGTGTGTCTTCTTGACTGTGTTCTTGGGCAGAACTGTGAGAAAGCCACAGATGGTACATCTCAGCTACAAAAGCAATGTCTAGGGGCAGCCATATCTTGTTGCAAACATTGCAAACTAAACTCTTTCATGATTTAACAAAATATATACATATTACAGTCACAGAGGCAATGGGCCACTGCTTATGAGATGGCACATGAATAAGTTGGGGGATAAATCATGTACAGTGTCTCCCTGAGGAGTAGTACAGTGCTAGTATTTAAGTGAAATATGAGGCCATGGATAATTGAATGTGTGTTTCCCTATGTCAAGGACCATAGTCTCTAGGGTAAGGGATAGATTGTGGAGGGATGATGGAACTGGGAATTGGGGAGTGGGAGATGGAAGGACGGGTGAGGGGGGTGGAGCGTTTGATCCCGAAAGAAATTGGTAAAGACTGGCAAGGGTGTCTCATGAATAACACAAATCATAGCAGTTGCTCACATCTGAGGGACTTTGCTGTGCGAGCCTTTCACTTGGGTTCAATCCAAATGTGAAAGAAAAAAAATTAAATAATAAAATAAATAAAAAACGTGTGCAAAAAAGAAAAGAGAATGTGTACCAAATGCCCTTTTGTTTGTTTAGCTTATCTTTCTACAGACATGACTTTAAGTAACAAGTGCCACTAGAATATTAAAAAAATAAAATATTTAAATCCAGCTCTGTTAAGGACATCATTTAAAACCAAAAGCAGGGCTGTCAAAATTCAAACCAGTATGAAGGCTTTGTTTTTTCAAACCCAGTGTGAGCGCTAGAGTTGTAGCAATATCAGTTCCTTTGGCAACAGGAGCTAGGAATAAGTTGTGCATGTTTGCTGGGGGCACTGAAGCATCACATTGACACACGTTTTCAGTGTCAAGTCTTCCTGAGGATCAGGCCACAAAGCTTGGCCCGTTGTGGTTGCCTCTCCTGTGTTGTCTTGGCTGTGTGCAGAGGCTCATTGTACCGCTGGAAAGTGAACCTTCAGTCCAGTCTAATTTCTTGACTGCTTTGAACCAGGTTTTCTTAAAGGATATCTCTGTTCTTTGCTTAGTTCAAGTTGCACCAGTACTGACCAGTCATCTTGTCCGTCCAGCTGCTAAAATCCCAACAGCGCCATGCGGCCATCAGCATGCCTCACCTATGGGATAGTCTTGGGCAGAGTCTGGTTTCCTCAGGACCATTTCTTTTTTTTTTAGAAATGAGGCCAAAGAGTTCAATCTTGGTTTCATTAGACCAGAGAATCTTGTTTCCCAGTTTAAGAGTCTTTAAGGTGCTTTTTTTTTTGCAAGCAGCTTTCATGTGTTTTTCACTAAGAGGCTTCCGTCTTGCAAATCTTCCATAAGGCCCAGATTAATGGAGTATTGCAGTGATGGTGGTTCTTGTGGAAGTTTCTTCCATCTTCACACTCGGCCTCTGGAGTTCAGTCAGTGATCATCAGGTTCTTGGTCGAGCACCAATCTTGCAGAGATCCTTTTCCCCTGCTCAGTTTGGCCGAGCAGTCAGCTCTAGGTAAAATCCTGGTTGTTTTATTTAACAATAAAGGCCACCATCCTCTAGGGAACTTCAACGTAGCAAACTTTTTTTGTATCCTTCCTCCAATCTTTGCCTTAAAGCAGTCCTGTCTCAGAGCTCTATGCACGCAGTTCCTCTCATGGCTTCATTTTTGCTGGCAGGAATTGTCAGCTGTGTGACTTTATATAGAGAGGTGCATGCCTTTCCAAAACGTGTCCAGTCAAATCATTTACCACAGGTGGACTTCAATCAAGTCTCATGTCAATGTGATATTTTGGTTTTAGCTCGTTATATATCTGCAAAAATGTCTAAAATTCTGTTTTGCATTTGGTAAAGAAAGAAATGTGAAGGAAAAAAAAAAGCGGAATACTTTTTGAATGCATCTATGTAAAAAGGTTGTGCATGTGAAAGCAAATAACTTTACTGGGTCCTGACAGTGTCTATTTGGCAGTTTGCTCCAATTCAAATTATACATTGAGGTCGCAGGCACAAAGGTGTAGTCTACATCAAACCCTTGGGGACAGTGGTTCATTAATGACTTACATTGTCAGCGATGGTGCGGCCCAGCTTGTCCATTCTTGATCCTGCCTCGGCAATTTTCTTGGCAGCGCTGATGACATCAGATGTATTCTTCAGTGGCCCTTTCCCCCTGGGGAGACAAAGTCAAGGGATCAGTGACTGTTTCTGATCTGATCTGCAGCCTCATTCAATATGCAGAAGCTGCATCTCATTCATGGTGCTGTTTGTTTTGGAAGGGTGTTTTTCGGTTAGAGGCAAGCATGGATACTGGATAGAGTAGCATGTCTTATGGGAATGCTTCATGGCAGCTCCACAGAAATACATGTGTACGCTGATTGGCTGATGGACAGATGATTCCACACGCACAAAATATGAGGACACTGACACCATATTGTTCAGCCAGAGTTAAGGGTGTTTTATAACCCATTAAATGCACAGGGGCAGCTTTCAATCTCTGCTGTGACCAGAATGGGATCATGGAGCTGGACTATGACTATCCTTTGTAACACCAGCATACCTCTTACAAACTAGGGTAATAAACCCATTTTTCCCAGGAGTTTAGCATATGATAGAGAAAATATATTGATAATGGGCTTTTAAGAAACTGGCAGCACAATCATACTCAGGAATCAAGAGGCCATTGTATTATTCACCACTGACACATACCTTCTCTTAAAACAGAAAGTCTTAGTTAAATCTATTTGGCACCTTTTATTCAAGCAGCTTTGAGGGGTTTATTAGTAGGCCAAGAAGCAAATCAGACTGGTTTCCTGACGGTTGGTTGAGAAATATTTGTTGCGTCAAAAAACTCACACCAGGGGGGTCTAACACAAAAGTGCAGAAATGAAGATAGATATCACAATACAGTTCAATTTGCAGCACTGGTTATTGTCTGAACATAGCACACCCATACCACACCCTTCTTGAAACAAACAAAGCCAGTCCTAACATGGGTCAGTCCAGCCCTGACCTGACCCACTGTAAAGCTCGTCAGTTTTTCCATTTTTTTCTGCCCCCACAAGGGACTCTGGGACACAGTTGGCAAGAGGCATAAATTGGATTCAAAGCTGCTCTCTTCAGGCTAAAAAGTGAGCCATCCAACACAGAACAGATGGAATTTTGTGTTCTGTTCTCTCGCTTCCTCTTCCCTCCCCTCCCATCTCCAACCCTTCCCCTGCCTCTACTGCTCTGCTGTAAAGCAAGTCAGGGGCCTTGTGGAAGAGGCCACGCGTCAGAGCACATACTGGAAGCTCTCTGGGGACAAGTAAACCCCTGGAGACAGAGTTGGAGGCGCTGCGATGGGTTCTGGGAGAAAAAGCCAGCAGAGTGTTTTTAATAGTGTTTCTAGTAAAATGCTACAGTTTGTCCCAGTAAAAGAAACCATCACATCACAATGTTTAAATATAGCAACCACTGATTTCGCCCATACCAATGATTTCTAGCAGGAAGACAAGAGGAGCTAGATGCTCATTTTCTTACATTTTCCAGCTCTGTTTAGGTGGCCAAGTGCCGTTTGAGAAAAGCACAAAGACACCATGAACATAGGCAGAAGACCTCCTGACAAGCAGACGCTCTTTCATAGAGGATTTATACATGGAGATGGGTCTTAGGACTTCAGGTCTGGTGACAGCTGCAGGCCTCCAGATGGGTGTAAGCCACATTGAACTGAGCACTCCACAGCACAGAACGCTCTAAGACAGGTGGCTCCCAAATATGTTGCATGTTTCCAAGCCACACATGCCTTATTCATGAGAGCCACCATACAGCCATAAGCGATGAAGGAGTCAACACGAATCTCTCTCATCTCCACAGATTTGTCAGGAGTGAGGTTCAGATCAATTACCTCATACAGCATTAACCTTGGCAGGGCTTTGTGCCAGCTCAAGGTTGCAGGGGCAATAATTTGGGCGTGGGCTGAATTAGCCAGCTACTGACCTTCTATGTGCTGCTGCTGCATACAAGAGTGAGGGCATAATATGAAGATATATATTCAGCCCAACAAACATCCATATGTGTTCTCTCAGACACACACCAGGATACAGAGTACAAACCAAGGTCTGAGTTTTGAAAGTAACCGGTCAAAGTTTTGGTATTAACCTCTCAATTTTGCAGTGATGTCACTGTTAACACAGACAGGCAACTCTTTATTTTACAAATGGCAATATCCAAGCATAGATAATATAATGGACCAAATTAAGACACAGGTTTGACCATGATTACATTTCTTAGGCAGCAGATTTTAAAGCTAGCACAAACAGTGTACTTAGGGTAAATATTGTTATTCTTTTGAAAGGCATTAAAAAACTGTGCTTAAAAAATCTGTGTATATACGGTACAAATTCCATTAATCCTGCATAATTTAGGAAGAACAAACAACTAACTCAAGGAATGTCATCTTAGTTAGGTTTCTAAAATGTAAATTGAGATCTGATCAAATGTGCATGTGAATCTCTAAAAACCCTGTGAATAATACACACGTGATGAGGTTGTGGTCCCAGTTGCTAGATGACAGTGGTCAGCCATGGTGAGTAATTTCTGATACACATTTAATTTGGAAAACCTTTGCTGTTGGTGAGATTCAACAATGGAACTGCAATTTCAAATTTAAAACATCTTGTTCCTCAAGCCGATTTAGGCTGGCGGTTTGTTATTAAATCCTTGATGAAATATGCAGGGGATAAGAAGCTTGGGAGTTTTGTTTTTTTTAGTTCAAAATCCAGCCATTGCCTATAAAAATGTCCCATCAGGCATCAAATGCAACATAGATTCTATTGTATCTCATCAAGGTTAAACTAATGTGGAGGGGTCCACAAATTATCATTCTCCTTCTAATGAGTAAAACTCAAATCATGGTTGTTGGTTGTAAGCACCTAAATTGGGACATTGACATCAGATGTTCAGCACCAACTCAATTTTTTGATGGTGTAGTATAAACGGCTAAAAGCTGCCTAAATATTCACATCTTTCTACCTGTCCAGCTGAATTGTTTTTGACTGGAAACATCCATGTTGATAGTAAACCTGTAATTGTTTATTACCGTACATCAGGGGTTTTCAAAGTGTGAGAGAGTGAGCCCCCCTTAATGAAAAATAAACAGCTGCAGAAGCAGACAGTCTGAGGTTGAAGTTTATATCAATGCACAGGTGACACTGTGACAGGTCTCCACTGTAGGCTACGTCTTGACCACATGTCAGCCGTGCATCTTTTTTTTTTTTTTTTTTTTTTTTTAGGAGCGGTATATTGCGGCTTTATGCGGGAGGACACGCGGTGCTACTGCTGATCCAATGTATTTATCTGAGCTTGGTCACTGTGAGAGGCACCGGGTCGCTTTGAGCTGCGTTCATATGAAGTTATACCTGACGCTGTGCAGCACACCTAACGCTCCTCTTTTTCTAACCAGAATAGTTCCACAGCCGACGTAGTGCTACATTGAGCCGAGGCCAGCTGAGCTCCGCTCTCCCTGCAACACAGTCTCTCTGATCACTTGCACTGGGGCACCTTGGGCGTCAGTGCACAACGCGAAAGGGCCCTGACCAAGCGTCAGTTTATGACGCGTCGGGAGTGTTGCTCCCTGACACATCAGTCGAGCATAATCGCAGTCTGTGTGTTACAAGATCGTGTTTTATCATATCGCAGTATAATAATATATAGCCTATATATATATATATATATATATATATATATATATATATATATATATATATATATATATATATATATAAATTGCAAACTATAGGCTACTGCAAAAACATTAATCATTTAGCCCTATGTGCAAGTGACATGTAACTCATCTTTTGTTTGAATGTTTTCAGTTTTTCTTTTTTTTCTTTTTCTCATGTCGCGCCCCCCCTCAAACTCTCTGGCGCCCCCCAAGGGAGACGCGCCTCACACTTTGAAAACCCCTGCCGTATATATTATAAATGGAGAAAATCTCTCTGTAAATTCTGTAGCTGAAGGGATTCAGTGGTCTGTTGACATTTTGGACACCTTATTATTTATTTATTTATTTATTTATTTATTTATTTATATATTTATTAGAATTCTTTAGGGCAGTTATAAGAAAGAAACTGGTGTGATGTTTTATGTTAAGATGTCACTGCAAAAAAACAAACAAAAAAAGTCCTACAACGTGTGTGCTACTTGTCTCTAACTACGATCTAATGTACTGTAGTAGTACATATGTAAATGAAATGTTAACTGTAAAAATTGCATATGTGTTTAGTTAGTATGCCATGTATTTTTCTCTGTGCTTGGGGTGAATAGGGCGTAAATAAAAATGATAAGGTTCTGTGCAAGCTCTGTCAAATCCTGGATGTGTTAATATTTTCAACTCTGCTACAGCTTTCCAGTATTGTACCTCTTTGGCCAAGGAGACGGGATCTTTGAACCATTTCGAAGATGAAGGCAGAGTGGCAGCATTTCATCATCATTACGGACGTGACTCAGAGTTAGGCACAAAATGTCCTCTGAGTAATTCATTCGAAAATTTAAAAAGATAGTCATACAAATATAGTCAGGCAGTTCAAATGTCCCCTCACATCCTCCTCACACTAACACTCACAGTGGTTGAGCTTGATGGTCACAGAGAAATAGAAATGCTATCCATCCCTAATCAGAAAGTGCACCCACCCAAATTCCAATATTAGGTTCTATGCATTCATACTATGATACACACAAAGCTGAATGTTTGGACCATCTGTAAATGAGGTTATAAGCGGCTTCTGTCTGATTAAAACAAAAACGTTTGTCCTTTCTCAAAAACATTGGGATTTTGTGTCTGATTGGATGGAGGGGGTATAAACCATGGACAATAAAACTATGACAAATGTAGTGCTATTCAAACATACAATAAACACTCTGACATGGATTATAAATTCATACTTGTGCAGCCAGTTTTTTTTGTTGTTGTTTTCTAATTTTGGTGGTGGTAATACTATTTCGTTTACATTTGGATCACAGACTTTGCTTGAACCATTATAAACCCATGGGCCGTTGATTAAATAAATACATTTTTCCTCTCTTTTAAGTAGTCATTTAAATTGACAAGATTCGCCAAACAACAACAGCTTTTCTGGAATAATTAATGATTGTAAAGTCTGAACCAAGTTGAAAATCCACAGCCACAGAGAATCTTTCACATGTGCACCAATTTTAGTAAAGTCATATTTTTCTGCAAAGATGATTTGTACTCTTCCAGGACACATCAATACTTAAGTTTGTTTTTGTTTTTTGTTTTTTCAGCCACTTATCCACCATCTTTGTCTCAGCAAACCACTGACAAGGGTGAATATGGCCACCCTGTAGCAGCTCTGCATTGTTAGATTTACAGTGCACATCCAGCTTTATTCATGAACCACAGAGAGGGAGATTTGACGCACTGCTTATGCTTGTGCATATTAAGATTAAGGAAGGATGGAAAAATAATCAAGAAGAAAATCCTACCTACAGTGCTGCTTAAGGAAAATGAAGAGCATTGATGCATGAATAGTGGTGTTAAACTGGGTGCATAGCATTGTGCAGACACGGGCAAATGCTGGGAAACAAATGTAGGCTTATTGGGTGATGTTCGGTGTATTTGACACAGGCTTAACTTAAACACGCATTCTGTCTTGGAGGCATTTTGCTTGAACTGCACAACTACTGGAATATTAATGCGAGGAGAGGTTAAGATGCCATATGCATATCTGCCCTGTGAATGAAGAAAGTAGTACAAAGACTCAAGGACAAAAACATAGACTACGACTTCCGGTTTGGCTGCGATGGAGTAGACGCGTGTCGAGTCTCGCTCCCGCAACTATTGTCAATTTAACGTTTCAAGACCCCGAAAGTCACAACAAAGGGTAATATTCATCTCTTTTGACGGACATATCCCCGAAATATGTCGACGTACGCGACCAGACACAACGTAAAAGAGCAGGGTGCTAAGGTCAGTCCCGCACACGAGGCAAGTGATGAGTTTAGCATGGCAGCCATTGCTAACCTTTTGGAAGAACACCGCCAAGCCCTCTCCGCTGATTTCAAAGCCTCCATTTCAACACTCGAAACAAAGCTGGACCACGTCCACACCACAGTGTCTGACCACGCTCAGAAGATAGTCTCTCTCGAGGTAAATGCTACTCTACAAGACGAGCGCCTGTTGACAGTGGAGGCATCCTGTGCTATGCTAACGGAGAGCAATGCTAAGCTGTTAGCTAAAGTCAGCGACCTGGAGTCCCGGAGCCGGCGGAACAATATCAGAGTGGTCGGCGTACCTGAGTCAGTGGAGGGACCGCGACCCACAGCCTTCTTTGCAGACCTGCTCATGGAAGTTTTTGGCGAAGGCGTCCTGGACTCACCGCCGGAATGTGACCGAGCTCATCGTACGCTATCCGAGAAACCGAAGCCGGGGCAGAGAGCACGGCCCGTCATTATCAGGCTGCACAGGTACCAGGTGAAGGAGAGGATCATACGTGAAGCCCGAACCAGGAGAGGCAAGCTGCAGTACAGAGGCTCCCCCATCTCCATTTACGAGGACTACGCGCCGGAGGTTGTGGAACAACGCCAGAAGTACAGGGAGGTGATGTCGGAGCTCTACAACATGGGCTTCAAACCTGCATTGCTATTCCCTGCCAGGCTTGTCATCGTGATGAAAGATGGGGAGAGGAAGAGGTTTTCTTCGGTCTCCGAGGCTAGAGGCTTCATAACATCCATCCGCACGGAGGAGACCTGACGACCATGAGCGACTAACTTACAGTAAGCCCACCATGATGAACCACTGTTATGCTTACTGGATAACCGTGAGTTAATATGATGCCAACTATATAACTGTCTTCACCAGCCCCGGACGGGCCTGGAGTTAATTCTCAGACTGCATCATTAGTAGTTACAGACCACGGTCCCGACGGACTGCTGGTGTTTTGACTGTGCAGAGGTTTAAACAATAATCACCGGCTGGACATTTTATTACATTACCTGCACATTGATTTGAGATCCGATATTCGCTAATATTTTTTTGAATTCCCTCTTTTTCATGTTTCTTTCTTCTCGTTTACACCAGACTACTTTAAGAATTTAGATTATCTTCAACCCGTTCTCGTGCCAAGTTTTTTTTTTTTTTTTTTTTTTAATTTACACATGTGTTTGCAAAGTTTAACAAGCTCTACCTCCTGGTCCTGGATGTTATTATTATTCTCACAGGATGTTCTAGAGTTTTTAAACGTTGTATGGAGCCATAGATGTGCAAGTCCTATGCAGTAATATTTTATACTTTGGCTCATTTCTCCGCAAAAAAAAAAAAAAAAAAAAGTTTATATACCTTGTCTGGAACATAGCACTTGATATGTTTATTAATGTTTTTCTCTGTGACTTATGTGGGGTCAATTATTGTTAATGCAAGGGAAGGAGACCCCGGAAGCTTAGTTTAGTTGTTAGCTGTGAGCTGGAGAGCTCAGATGTTGTTCCTTATTGTGGGTGTAGCCCTCAGGTGGTCACAAATGTTTTTGTTCCCCCCCCCCCCCCCTTTTTTTTTTCTCTCTCTCCTTTTTTTTCTCTCCTTTTCAACGCCTCCCCATTCTCTCTCCCTTCATTACAGTACAGAATACAGGTCATGCAGTGTCAATCTAACTTGTTACTGTCGGCTCTATGGCTAATGCTGTGAAGACAGATAACGGAGTTCGTCTGATTTCCTGGAATACTAAGGGCATGAACAATGCGATTAAAATTGGTAAGATCCTGACACAGTTACAACACCTTAAAGGGGACGTGATATTTTTGCAAGAGACACATCTCAAAACATCTGACACCCCACGTATTAAGAGGGCGTGGATGAGCCACTTATTCCATTCAAAATTTACAGATAAAGTTAGAGGGGCAGCCATTATTATTCATAAAAGGGTCTTGTTCGAGCCAACAAATGTAATTCTAGACACTGACGGCCGCTATGTCATAGTTTCGGGCACGCTTCAGAATATACCTGTGGTCTTAGTTTCAGTTTATGCGCCAACCTGGGATGATGACCAATTTTTTACGAGGCTCTTTGCAAAAATTCCAAACGCTGATAGTCACCGCATTATTATGGGTGGGGACTTTAATCTCGTGCAGGATGTGACTCTCGACAGATCTTCCCCTACACAAACCACACTATCCAAATCAGCGAATGTAGTAAAAACGTATGTATCGCAGTTGGGAATCTCTGATCCTTGGAGGTTTAAAAACCCCCATGGTAGAGCTTTTTCTTTTTTTTCCCATGTACACCACACGTTCTCCCGAATAGATTTCTTCCTGCTTGATAATAATCTCCTAGACGCCGTGAATGCATGTGAGTATCACCCAATAACCATCTCCGACCATGCTCCCACCACAGTTGACATTAGTTTTCCACGAGATACAACTCCACGCTCACGATGGAGGTTCAGCTCGCACTTGTTGTCAGATAATACATTCAAAGATTTTGTTGCGACTCAAATTCGTTCTTACATAGAGTTTAATGACACCCCTGATGTCAGCAGTAACATTCTGTGGGAAGCGCTTAAAGCTACTATTCGTGGACAGGTGATATCTTATATTTCCCAAATGAGAAGGGCTGAGCAGGCTAGGCTGGTGGAAATTGCAGAGGAACTTTTAAAGCTTGATGGAACCTACTCCACCTCCCCATCCCCCACCCTCTATAAGAAACGGTTACTGCTACATTCGGAACATGACCTGTTAATGACACGCGTAGTGGAGAGACAGCTGCGACAATCGAAACAAAACTTTTTTGAGCAGGGAGATAAGGCTGGAAGATTATTGGCACAGCAGGCCCGCGCAGCTAGCGCTTCTAGATTGATTTCTCAAATTAAGCAACCTGATGGTAGCCTCGCTTCTGATCCAGCAGTTATCAATAAGTGTTTTTCTGATTTCTATACCACACTGTATACTTCTGAATGCAACCCAATTACTGCAGCGACCCCCAATCCTTTAGACCGGTTAACATATCCTCAAATTGAAGTAAATATCGCCAGAGAATTGGGCAGACCCATCTCTTTGTTGGAGGTGCACGAAGCAATCAATTCTATGCAAAACAGGAAATCTCCCGGTACCGACGGTTTTACAGTCGAGTTCTTTAAGGCGTACTCGATGTTACTAGCCCCCATCCTGGTGAGAATGTTCAATGATTCCTTTACTGAAGGCAGACTGCCAGCGACCCTGTATGAGGCATCTATTTCACTGCTTCTGAAGAAAGATAGAGATCCTACCTCCTGTGGTAGCTATAGACCTGTCTCACTTTTAAACATAGATTATAAGATTCTGGCTAAGGTTCTCGCCCTCCGCCTCCAGAGTGTGATGTCATCAATAATCTCCTTAGACCAGACAGGCTTCACATTGGGGAGACATCCATTCTTTAACACCAGAAGGCTATTGAACATTATATACTCACCCGCGTCAAACACTCCTGAAATTGTAGTGGCGCTTGATGCAGAGAAAGCTTTTGACCGGGTGGAGTGGGGATTTCTATTTTTTATTTTAGAGAAATTTGGCTTTGATTCTAATTTTATTTCTTGGGTTAAACTTCTGTATGCCATCCCCTCGGCTTCTGTAAATACTAACGGCGTCCATTCAGCATACTTCCCTCTCAAACGTGGGACCCGGCAGGGATGTCCGCTTTCACCCTTGTTGTTCAATATAGCCATCGAGCCACTAGCCATCTGGCTTAGAAACCAGAATGAGTTTGAAGGCATTTCTCGTTTCGGTCTAGTTCACAAACTCTCTTTATATGCTGATGACCTTCTCTTATTTATTTCAAACCCCACATCCTCCCTCCCCCCAATTTTGTCAACTCTGGATCAGTTTGGGCACCTATCAGGGTATAAATTAAACATTCAGAAAAGCGAGCTATTTTTTGTTAATAATTTGGCGAGATCTCTCCCACAATCCGTATTTCCTTTCAAAATAGCTGAAGAGGGATTCAAGTATCTGGGGGTGTTTATTACCAGCTCCTTCAGGGAACTCTTTCAGAAGAATTTTCAGCCCTTATTAGATAAATGCAAGTCGGACTTGTCCAGATGGGCTGCCCTCCCCCTGTCTCTTGCAGGCCGAGTTAATCTCATTAAGATGGTAGTTCTTCCGAAATTTTTGTATCTTTTTCAACACATTCCAATTTGTCTTAATAAATCCTTTTTTGTTAATCTCGACCAACAATTTAATACTTTTATTTGGCATAATAAACCAGCCCGTATTAAGAAAAACATTCTTCAACTTCCCAAACCTGAAGGTGGGCTAGCATTGCCAAATTTTCGCCACTATTTTTGGGCCTGCAACATTAATAAACTTATATATTGGCTCCATGGTGAAGGTGCAGACACCTGTCCACCCTGGGCTCACACTGAGATCTCATCTTCTTCTTGCTCTCTACATTCTACGATATGTTCACAGCTCCCCATAAGTGCCCATAATGTCTCACCTAATCCGGTCGTCACCAATACAATTAAAATTTGGATCCAGTTCAGAAAGCAGCACGGTTTCCATAGGGCTTCAATTCTTTCCCCGGTTTTGAATAATTATGCATTTCTCCCTTCCCGCTCTGACCCTACATTCCGCATATGGTCGGATAAGGGCCTCAGAACACTTAAGGACCTGTATGAAGAAGGTGTTTTCACGTCTTTTGCATCTATGTCAGATAGATACAACCTGCCTAATAGCCATTTTTTTCGGTATCTTCAAATGAGACACTTTATCCAAAAGCAGTTCCCACATTTCCCAAACCGCCCCCCTGAAGCTGAAATAGACCAACTGCTGTCTCTCGACCTGCAACAAAAGCGACTGATATCTGTCATTTATAATAAGATTGCACTTCTGAGCCCAGCCCCCACTATATCGCCTAAAAACGCATGGGAAAAGGATTTGGGGGTAGACATTACTGATGTCCAATGGAGAGACATTTTAAAACTAATCCATTCTTCGTCGATTTGCGCCAGGCACGGTCTATTACAGTGGAAGGTGCTTCACAGAGCCCATTTCACTAACGCTAAATTGGCAAAGATATATCCAAGTCACAGTGATGCCTGTAACCGCTGTAAACAGTCCCCAGCCGACCATGTGCACATGTTCTGGTCGTGCCCGAGGTTGACCAACTTTTGGTCCAATATATTCCAAACTCTCAAACAGGCTCTCAACACAAATTTAGAACCAAATCCCCTGACTGCTCTTTTTGGTCTTCCTCTGCCTAAAAATCTCCCTGTTTCTACACAGCGTGTCATGGCCTTTACCACCTTGCTAGCCAGGCGTGCCATTCTACTTAAATGGAAGCATGTTTCCCCACCGACTCATAACAGTTGGATACGGGAGATTTTACAATGTCTAAAGTTAGAGAAGTTAAGGTTTTCACAGAAGGGATCTCTGACAGCATTCCATAAAACTTGGGACCCACTGCTGGATTATATTAGTAACAGTCTTAATGTTACTCCTGATGATGCCGAGGACGCTTCTTAACTGTTGGAAAGAGAGAGTACCCCCCCCCCCCCCCCCCCCCCTTTTTTTTTTATTTTTTTATTTTTATTTATTTATTTTCTTCTATTCTCCTTTGATATTTATTTATATTTGTATATATACTTACATTTGATATTTCTTCTTTGATACATTTGATACTTTACCCTTTTTTTTTTTTTTTTTTGTCTTATCTGTACTAAATTTATTTGTGTAATAATTGAGTCGTTTACTGTGATTACATCTGACATGGGTTGTTGGGAGGGATAGTGGGATTCATGTTGGGGTTCTCTTTTTGTCTTGTTCTTTTTTTGTACTTCACTCTAATGCAGACGCTCTAACACAACGTGAAACTGATGTATTGTTCTGTACTGTCTGCAAAAACTCAATAAAGAAATTGGGAAAAAAAAAAAAAAAACATAGACTACAAACTTTGACTCGCATTGATTTTCAATCAAAGTTATCATCTTACATCTACAGCCATACAACAGATCATTAATTCATATCCATTTTGAAGCCCGAAAAACATCTATAATTACAAGATTACAAGAAAAGCTCTGGTTGTGAGCCAAGCTGTTAGTCCAAACTCACCTGGTGAAGTCTGTCATCTCCATCATGATCATGCACATCTGCTTAGCCAACACAATGATGTCGTTGCCGCTGTCATCCCACTTGGATACCTCAGCATCCAGCTTGCTCTTCTCCTCCTGGAAGCTAGCCACCTGCTCTGCAATCTTCGCCTTCTGTTCCTGGGGCAACTGGGCCATGATAGCCTGAAGGAGGGTTATGGAAAGAATAGACTTAGCATGCTAGACTTCGACATACTGTTAGTGAGGCCATTTCTCTATCTCCAGGGCATTGTGTTTTACATCATCCCCTATGGTTTCCATGGATGCACAAGAGTTTTCTTGCCAGGGAGGAGCATGAACCACTGTGGTAATGCAGTGCACTAATACAACAGTGTTCCTATTTTGACTTTTTCCATGCATTCTTACATTTGTACACATGCTTGAAAGAAAGCTAGACATTACTATTCCTTTTGTCCAGTCTTATGCAATCCAGTGGTGAACGGCTTTGCCATATTCTTCCCTTATGATCCTCCCCATGTTCAGTTTAATTTAATACATCGCAGGAGGTGTTAATAAAACTATGATAATTATTATTCCTGAGGTTTCAGTTGTTGGTAGCACATAATGAATGTGTTTCTAAAGCTGGACATATATATATATTTTTTTTTTTAAGCTTTATAAATTGCAATCTCTCCTCCTCCTCCTGATAAATAAAAGTAAACGCTGTAAGATTGTATATCTATGACTGACCCAGGTTATTTTAATACAATAGTTGGGTTCAAAAACAGGTTCTCTGCCACTAAGTAATATTGTGTGTCCTACCCTGAACAAATATCTTCATTTATTGAAGTCAGTGCTAATGGTCACTGCTTTTGAACTACTGAAAAAGATCAATGTAAGCGCATTTGTTTAGCCGTAGTTAATATCATGTGCAAATGTGTTTAGCACCATTTCTATCCATCCTCTTAGACTTAGACTGGCTAAAGGGCCGCTTCCAATCAGGCAATCAGACATTCAACGAATGAGCTTGTGTGGCCGAAGTCGGCAGACACTTAAGAGCAGGAAATCGAATATCATCGCAAGGGCGTCCATTCCATTACTGGTAAATAGGACTCTCCCTCTGGAGTCTCCTAAGCTTTAGCAAAGCTGCCCAGGGAAGAGCAAAGATAAAAAGCTCTTACCTATCAAAGCAGTCAGGTAATCTTCGTAGAACAAAACAAACATCACAGGAATGTACTGGGGGATCACTTCATCAATTATTAAGATTTTGAGATCAAATCATTACTTTGTATCTTTAAAGTCATAAATACAGTTAGCCTCCTAAGTTCTGGTTGTTTTTTAAGGCTAAAATGGACAAATGCTGTTGGTAAAAGGAGTAGAAACAACCACAGATTGCAGTTGCTTTCACACATGTACTGCAACCCTAAGCTCGTCCATAGAAAGCTTTAGCTAGCCCTATGTGAAAACGCAAATGCCTGAATCAGCTGGGCCAGACATAAAACAGACTTTACCCTGCCAGCTCCCTTGTATTGATGATTTGATCGAGGTGTGTGACTAGAGAAGTTCATTGTCCGGAGAATTCACTGGGAGCACAAGGACAATGTTGATGTCATTTCTATTGTGCCAGTAGCACAAAACCGGCAGAAAAAAACATCTGAGAGGATGGGTGTTTTTTTTTTTTCCTGGAAACACAAAATTGCCTAAAGAGAGAGACAATGAGATTCTGAAACCCGTCAGTAAGGACAGATGCCAAAATCGTCTGACAATTCTGGGAAGGGCAATACACGTTTTTTGAACATTGTCTAGAATTCCTAAGAGGAACCAGCTAATGACAATGCTGGTCTATCAAGTCAATTACTGTGCAGAATAAGCACTCAAGACAAAAAAAACAGATTAACAATCCAAGCACACCAGAGCTTAGATTCCCTTCTTTTATAAAGAGAACAAACAACAGCAGACGTATTATCTGCTGGAAGTCTTTTCAGGTAGTGTCTGAAAAGTGAGCAACCAACATGAATTCACTGGTTCAGAGAGGTACTTAATATCTGAAAAAACAGTGAACATAATAAAAATAATTCTAAAATATTTAAAGGTGTGACATGCAAAATATTTAGTCACTGCATTTATTCTCTTATGGCTACTTGAGAGCCACAGGCAAGGAGTAGACAGAAGAAGAGATGACATAATGGAAAGAAGGATCCTTCTCTCTTCTCTCTCTTTTGTCTTTAACTCACTTCACATGCAGGTCTTTGAACTGTGGCACTTTTTCTTTTTTTCCACAACAGACATGCAGGAGTTGTAAAAGGAATAACTTTATACAAATACTTGGGTCACATCTTCTGAGGTTGCGTCATGCCGACCGTGCAGAACCCTTTTACCATCATCGAGTATGAATGGGATGTTCTGAAAAGAACAGAGGCTGGGACACTAACGTCTTACTCAGTTCTGCAATACATCTACAATGTACTGAGGGACAATAAAAGGAAAAAGGATGGATATTACTCTGTACTGTAATGAAACAAATACATCTGTACCGTTATTCTTTAAAACCACTGTGCTGGGCATGAGGTATCAAACTGCACTTCTGATGCAGACTGAAATGTATTTCTTTGTATGAAGAGATTACATTTTTCTTCTAATAAATTGTCTAACATGTCATATTAATTAAGTTGGATGGCAATATTCAACTCAACAACTGAAGCATATGAGACAAGCTTGTAGGTCAATATTTAACCATCTTCACGTATGTGTCTGACTCTCTCGGGCAGTAGTGAATGCAGATTCCTATATCGACATCATTCATCAAAAATCATCTTATGCATTTTTAATCTGTTTGTGTCCTTTGCAAAAATTACCCTTTTCTCACAGGGTGTTTTGGATGCCATTTGACAACTTAAGATTTTCAGTGTGTGATATCAGACTCAGAAATGTCAAAATACTACAAAAGACAATGTATAACTTACACGTGCACTCTGGCCAGCAATTAGTTGGTCATCCTCTGTCTGCACACTGGTCCTGCTGCGAACATCAAAGTCCTCAGTCTCAAAGTCAGAGTCATCCAACTCCTCTGGAGTCTGTAAGGGTACAACAGAGAAAAAGTGAGGGAGAGTGTGGACAAAGATCATAAGGGTGGGGAATACGAACAAGAGAGGGGTAGAGTCGGAAGAATGGGTTAAGAAATACGTTTTGTACAGCGCACATGAAATAATATTGGCATACTACAGCTATTGAGCACGATTAAATAACCAACCTGCTTACTGTCAATGAGAAATGCCTTGGCGCTGCCAGCCAGGGCAGTGTCAGATAAATGTCTTCCTCCTCATAGCTTGGTACAAGAAATTGTAAACTCTAGATGAATTTGTAAATCAAGTGTAATGTGCTGCCTGTGCATTTTGAGAGGGAAAATGAAGGTACGAGCTGGTATGAAACATATTGGGAGCAAAACGCTTCAGAGTTCCATCTGTCGCTGTTGCTGTAATATGGTGGGTGACGCATGAGTTGTGTTCTCCTCAAGTGTTGCTACTTCATCTCTCTTTCTCCACCTCTTCCCTAGCACTGAATGCAGAACAAGCCACAAGCAACAATTTTTCCCATAAATATTAATATTCAAAATAATTTATATCGCAACAGGTCATGCCTACTGCAAAATACAATACTGACTGACAGGAAAGTGTATTTGTTGGCAATACGGGCAGAGGGAAGATGATGTGGACAGATAAAGGTGCATTATCACGCCTGTGCCGCTACTTGTGCTTATCCAGCTGTCTCAATACCTCCCTTCTGTAATGGATTTGGAGCCCTCACATCTAAAAATAGCTGAAGGTCTCTGAACAACCTTACACTGCTTTATGGAATGTAGAGATGCTCTTGTTCTCAAGGGAATAGGGGTATGGTTTCAGATACAAAGCTGTAGTGACTCATAGGCATCTCTTTCAACCCAGACAATTCTGTTCAGTGGGGCAGAGATATCACCCGCTGTGGTCTATGCAACAGATAACCTGTGAATGTGGGAGGCTCAGAAGTGATAGCTCATGGTGCGCACCCAATGGGAAATTAATGTGAAGACGCAACAATAGCCCGCAGTTTAATAAAACAAAGGTTTTGACAAGGTAGTGGTGCTTTCATTGTTAATTAATTGCCGATAAAGTTATTCATGTCGTGGCCAAATAAGATTAGTAGATATTTACTCTTGTATTGTTCGGCATCTCAGGGCGTCCGAAAACTGTAATGTACAGTTTTACCTCTCTGGGGCATATATGACCAGATGGTAAATGAAGTGTGATAGTTAATAGAAGACAGTGGCAAAGTTGAAATTCCCTTATTTTCATCATGGCAATGCTAGGAAGCAAACCATAGCCTTATCTAATATTTCTGTCTGCTGCTGCAGATATGAACAGGACAGTCCAACACTACAATCCCCCATTGTTATTCTTTTGTGACATTCTGCTCATTCTGCCTCTGTGAGTACAGCATTTTTTTTTTCTTTTTTCTTTTTGAGGACAGAGCCGGTAAAATCACCTTGGGCTGTGACGCACTGCACAAATCATAAGGTAACGACAGCTGCCCCCTGTATCTTGCTTTCAGCGACTCCCTGACTTTGACACGGTTTGATGTCTGGCATATTCTATGATGTGGCTGTAGGTGGGGAGAGGGTTTTACCCACCTGTCAAATATCCAAGGGATGTCCAACACAGACTGCATGTGCACCACTTACAGAGGTTAAAGACTTGTCTATCTTAAGTAGCCCCAACCACACACTTGTCTGTTCTGATTTAAGAGGAGGCGACTGCGCAGCGCATGCATGTAAGGGTTTATAGAAAGATGCCTAGAGAGTGTGTGCGGGTGAGTGTGTGTGGACATGCCCGCTAGAAAAGTTGTGTCATAGTCCTATCATGCTGATTTGCAATATTTCCTATTGCTTTGGACTGAGGGTTGAACATGCCTAGTTTCACGTATAAACTGTGCCACTGAGGGACAGTTCAGCCAAGCAACTGGCTGTTCTGGATTGAAATTAATGGACTTGATGCGTTTATCTGATCTCAATACAGACATGAGAAATTAAAAAGGTAGAGTCTGGAGGGTTTTGCTCAAAAATAAACACTAGACTTGTACAAATGAAATCCAGCTTAATCATCACCTATAGGCTTCTAGTCCTGTGTGGTGGCCCCCTCCCCCCACCTGTATTTTGGTATTTTGCTTTGTTTTGTTGTGCACAGGGTGGAGAGTCGTGTTTTCTCTCCAGCCAATGACAGAGCTCAGGTGAAGTAGGAGGGCCGCTAGCCCCACTAGCTGTCCCGTATGCTAGCACTCATCCGGGAGTGAGAAAACAGGTCAACGGAGGATGCTGTCATGATGGCGCTCCACACAGCCCTCACTCACCTAGACCAGAGTAACACCTATGTGAGGATGCTATTTGTGGATTTTAGCTCAGCATTCAACACAGTCATCCCCCAATAACTGGTCATGAAGTTGGGCAACCTGGGTTCACTGTATGCATGGATATGGGACTTCCTCAGGAACAGACCCCAGCGCGTCAGGATGGGAGACTTCGCACTTCCTCTACACTCATCCTGAACACTGGAACACCGCAGGTGTCTTCAGCGCGCTCCTCTTCTCCCTCTTTACCCATGACCGTTCCCCCATCCATCCCACAAATACCATCTTTAAGTTTGCTGTTTACCTTGCACTTAAATGCACATCTCCATATTTACGGAGACTTGTTTTTATACTGTTTATACTGTATTTTTATATATTGTTATTTATTTTTCTTACTGTGCTGTTGCCATGTGGAGCTGCTAAAACAAATTTTCACAGTAAATGTTGGTGACAATGTTGATAGTGACAATAAAGGATTCTAATTCTAGCAGCAGATGCTATCTGCCACCTCTAACACCAGCTAGCTCGCGGCTAACTTCCGCTAGCAGTGGCGGCTAGCATCCCCTTCCCGGCTCACCACAGCGGCCGGCCATCCTACTCATTGCAGCAAACACTTGAGGCTCCCATTGTTGGTGTCCAGCGCTTCACTCAGACTGTATTTCCTGTTCTTTGCAGTCCTGACAACTGCTGCTGCTGTCAGGGGCAGGAGGCTGCACAGTTGAGCCCGAGAGGAGGGGCTCAGTTTGAATGTTTTGTTTACAAACTGCAACGAACAAACCTCCAGACTCTAACTTTAAGAGTGAGCTAAAGGAAACTGCTGTGTAGATGCTGCTAAAGATTCAGTATATATACACACAGTATATCCCCAGCTGAATAATAATAACTACAAAACTTTTTTAAAAAGTGAATACTTCTCAAAACTGATCTAAAAATCCTGGCAAACCCCGGGGGAGATGAATCATTCTTTCTTTCATCAATCTTTTAAGAAAATTGATAACTGTTTTTTAAGTTGAGTGTCATTGCTGTCTCCTGCTCTCAGTTAATGTCAGTATGGAGCTGACAAATAATAAATAAGCAAGATTTTCCATAAATCCTTTTTACCACACATGCATACCTACAACACAACCACCCACCAGGTTGTGTTCAGTCCACCCCAAAGGCCCAGCGTTTAAAGCTTAATCAATCTGAATAACAAGAGTGTAGCTGGGGTAGATGGAAATTGAATGTAGCTCTCAGGTTTGTAGTCTGACTTAAGAATGCTAATTAAAACCTCCATCTTAAATCAATTTCCTATTATAATGCAAATACTGTACAATGGTCTCTCTCTCATTTGGTTTTTGTCTATGTCTGTGCAGCATTATTAATGAGAGTCCAGGCACAGTTTGGGAGCCACCACGGTTAACACAAAATGTGCTGTCAAGACTAACACCGTGTCCTAACTGGATGCGACGCGAGCGAGCGTCCGACAATCGCGTCACATCTGACGCTCTCTGTCCACACTGAATCCGCGCGTCTGTTGGAATGGAAGCACATCAGCTGTGCGCCCGTCCGCTCGACAGACTAGAGACGTAACTACCCGGTTAAAAGATGGGTGAATTGTGCCTTTTAAACAGAAAACAAGTTTCTTGAAATATAGAGCCAACAGCAAGTTGTCTCTGTAGGAACACGAGTAGCAAAAAACATAATGCAGGGTTTTCTGTAACATTATAAGACGGCGCACTGGCCCCCGCCCAAGATGAATGAAGAGGCTATTAAAAAAAAAAAAAAGTCCGCTAGTCTCCTTGAAGCGGCCGTTATGTGTGGCACGCACTGGGGTGAGCAGCAGAGCGGCCGCACCGTGACCGCGGTCCGCTCCAACTGTCTGGTGTCCCCATTGCGCACCACGCGTCTTTTTAGTCACTTGTCCAAGTTCTCCTTTACTTTTTTTTTCAGAGACAACTCTCTCTCTCTTTTTTTTTTTTCTTTTTTTTTACCGGCGGTGTCAGCTGATGTGCACGTCTGCAGCAACCCAAACAAATGCACATGTTACTGTTGACTGGCTCTATTCCAGCCACATGATTGGTTCGGCGCGATGGAAATCTCAATATCATTGGTCATTTGTATTGTCTGCCAAAACATGGATGAATGAAACCTATTGACCACGTCTCATATTTCTATCGAAGAAAAGTTATTTCACAATTTATAGATCGTTATATCACCCAGCCCTAGTGGGCTATTGTCCCCCTCCTACCTGGGGAACAGGAGGGAGACACAGCTCTAACTACACAACACGACAAGCACTGAGAGCCGCATGTTGCAGTGACGTTAAGATTAAAAAAAAAAAAAAAAAAACGCAAATAAGCCGACGAAAAGATGCAATTTGCCACTTAACTTCTTGTCGATGTAGGCTATTATTTGCGGGGGCTTTCGGGGGATCTGGTGACGGTGGAGGATCTGGGACTGATTCACTGTGGACCACCACCAGTCTGATCAGGTCCATCACAGCACAGCAGCTGCAGCTCTGCCCCGCTGTCACATTAGTCTCGGGTATCACTGCAATCTCGTTTACATTAGGCATTAAGCCGACATCAGGAGAATAATGAGACGCGATGGTAAATTAATGAAAAGTATGATAACGTACAGATATAAATATATTTGTTTCTGAAAAAACTATCATGATTTTTGGGGGCATTCTTGGTAAAATTGAGGGCCAAATGGCCCGTGGCCGCCGCTGATTTCCGACGCGAGCGACAGAAATAGAAACGGGGCGTCGGGCTCTAAACAGCGCGTCGCGCCGCATCGCGCTGCGTCGCTCGCGGCCAGTTAGGACATTACAATAGGAAACCATTAATTTAGCAGCTGTCGCTCGCTCGCGTCGCATCCAGTTAGGACACGGTGTAATGATTCCAATTCTAAAGATTAAAGTGTTGGAAAACGATGACATAATACAACCAGCTAGCACATTGTAACTCAATGTAGTAAATAAACTATTAGGTATGTTACACATAAGAGGCTGTTTAAAGAAATCAAGACACTTAATATATGAGAAATTAGATTTGGGCATTTGAAATACTTAAGTAGTTACACTATAAAGCCTTAAGTCCTATCAATTTCTCTTTACAACTAGAGTGGGTTTTGTTTTCAGCTCATTGTCAGTCAATTAGGTAACGCTTGAATGGTACCCAACTACCATCTGTCTCAGTTATAGTTCTACTCAAGCAAAGGCCATTAACCCACAGACAACTAAGGATGTTGTTACACTAGATTGCGAGTCTGGTCAATTAGGTCAGCTCTTGCCTGAGACAAGTTAATCATTGGCTTCTAGGACTGCACGCACATACCGTTTCTCACATACTATTAAAAATAGCATCTGGTGTACAGACCAATAGCCATATATTTAATTACTTTACACTACAATAACCACAATGTGGAAAAAATTATTCTGTTGAAATGTTTCAAATTAATCCACATCAAATGAGTGCTGCCCATGGTTAAGGATTTGTATTCTTTTTGCAGGGTTTGTGTTGTGTTCAGGGGTATGCACTGCAGCTCCTTAATGTGAACTTAAACCTTTCTATAAACTCAGAAACATCTAGAAATTAGAGGGTATTGTTTATGTGTGACATCCAAAAAAGGCATACAATACAACTCACAATGTCAGGACTTAATAAAGATGAAGGAAGCGCGAAAGGTGTTATTTAAGCTCAATAGTGATTTAAAAAAAACAAAACAGTGCAACTTACTCTGATCATGAGGACAGCCTTGCGAATGTCACGAATGCCATCATATACCAGCCGGGATGCGTCAATGAACTCATTCTCATCCACAGGTAGTGTGGGGTTTGCACTCAAGGCCTCTACTGCAGACTCCACTTGTTCTGTGAACCGTGGCATGACTGAAGGAAGATGAGATGAAGGGTGGCAGGTAGAATGAAAAAAAAGAAAAGAAGAAAACATCAATAAAGTTTAAAACAAAACAAAAACTGAGCAATCACACATTAGTAAAGACAGAAGGGCATAGATAACAAACAATAATAACACACCTTAAGTGAGACATTGCTTATGTAAAATGAATATTTAAATGGAAAATAAAAAGAGTGATATGATGCATAAACCAACTGTTAGCCACTACCAACACACAACCTAGAGAATGGATTTATGAAAGCATTAGAAATGTGATTAGCATTTACATCTCTTCCGGTTCAATACCATTCATCCTAACACTACAGGTCACCAAACGTAATTGATAAACCATTAAAAACAGTCAGTCTATTCAGGAAACTGCATTTGTGATTATTATCATTATCACTGATCCCCTCAAAGATACTAGTAAGATGTCATTCTGTTTTGTAGGGAAAAAAACATCTTTCTCTGCCAATGAAAACAGTTGCCAGAAAACAGAATAATTAATTAAAAGTGCAGAGATTACATTACAACTTTGATAGATGTAATGTTGGACCATTGATCTACTTACTCACTGCCGTATGTGGTTAAAGGAAAAATATGCAACAAAATGCTTGAGGGAAAAGATCCCAGATTTGGTATAACAGAATTTTCCAACAGAAAGTCCCAGCAGACATGTATTTTGCTCCACTGATGATATAATAACAGCCCCAGAGGGCTCTCCAGCACATCTCCATTAATAGTATTTCAAATTCACTACTTAGGATTCAGCTGGGCCTTCATGGGAGAGGCATGGATGTCAGGATGCAGATGTGGTAGCAGAGAGCAGCAAGAGTTAAAAAAAAGAAAAGAAAAGTAGTGCTTACAAACAAGCACAAAAAACCAAAAAGCTTCTGTGTAAAAAATGTTAAAAAGAAATTTTAAAATGTGGTCATACTGGGATTGTCACGGTCACAGTGATCACTCCCCTCAGCATGTTACTGATGGCATATTTAAATTCACGCATGGTTCACCATGTCAAATGTGCAGCTAATCAACTTCAGGGGCTGCAACCAAATTTCAGTCACACCATTTTTTCTGTCCTACAATCAAACTCAATATATTATACTGAGTTCATGCATATGTATTTTTCACCACTTTATTGGCAGGACAAGGAGTCTGACAAAAGGTCTCAGAGCAGTTGATGTCTCTAGAGCTTCTCACCCCTGTAAACCAGAGCAGAAATCCTGCTTTCACTACAACTACAACTGAGCAGTGCCTGCTGTGCAGATTAGTAGTGTCGTGTGAGTTGGTTGGATTTCACAATGTAGCATCCATAATAAATAAGGGAATGGCTGAAAGCAGTCTTTTCCACACCAGTTATGGGTATACCTGAAAAACGTTTGCCCTTCGTATTCGTACTTGAAATAACAAAGTTGAAGGTTCAAATCATTTGATTAATGTTGGGTGTTGGCTGTGTTAACTTGTAAATGAATTCTGCTCTGGATTCTCTACAATTCTTACTCTTTTAAACAGCTACAATAAAACGATTTGAGAGGATTTTCCTTTTTTCATTTAGCGACTTTTGGGACAGCCATTAGCGACTTTCCTTACTGAGGAGTCAGCAACACTGTATGAGAGATGAAAATTCGCGCACTACTTCGAATTTTCAGGAAGAAAAGAATGTGACGGTGAAATGTAAGCTGTGCCCAGGGCAGAAACAGTTACCCACCGCTGCGGACACAATGATGTCATGGAGTAATACAAAAGTATTGTAACTAGTAGTGTAATTAATTACTGTAAACAGTGAGTAACAGAGTAAAGTAAGGCATTAGGCAGATGCTGTTTTTTAATTGCATTATTATGTTTCTGTGGTACCTGTGTTAGTCAGTAGCTTGGTAGCCTCCAAGACCTTCTCTGTGTAAACTCCAGGTTCATAATTGTCCATTTCCGAAGTGACCACATGGACAACTCGGGCAGCTCGGCCTCGAATAGCGCCAGCTGTGCGGTCCAAACCATCAACATCTTTCTCTTGCAGAGCGATGACGCACTTGTTCACATCCTCCAGGATGTGGTTCTCTGGGGACACAGAATCCTGATGCATTTAGTGGTGTATACTTTTTATTAGATCAACACAAACATGCCATCAGCCTGCCTACACAAGGTTTATATTCAAGTTTAAGTGATATTTTCATTCCCTTCATCTATGACCACAGATTTCTTCCATGTTTGTATGTGTTATAATGAGAAAACACATATAGTCAGGAAACCCTCAGCCTTAATTCTGTGTTTGTACAGTGCTGAAATTAAGAGGGCCGCTGGGAGGCTTAAGTGTAGGATGGGGAGGGCTGAAGACAAATTCTCAGATTGCTTATTAATGGGGAGCCTGTAAAATGCAAATGTCCACTGTGTAAATTACAGTCTGTCCTTGGCTGGAGGTGAGAGAAGTCACTCTGCTTAATGCTTAATGAGAACTCTTTAAGGGTATGCCTGACAAACCATTTGTGTGCTTTAACACACGTGACAGGATGTCAATTTCAGACGTGGTTGTGCTGATGCTTCAGTGCTTTCCTCTGTGGAGCCCACTCAACCTTGGTATGTATGGCTCTCATCAGAAAAGACTAATACTACCGATCTTTTACAGCTGTTTTAACTTCTCTTAAATTATTTGTGCAAATCTCTGTTAATTCTTACCAAAAGTGATGCCCACCAATAAACTGTTGCACTTGTTCACATTGTAAAACATCACAAAACCTGATCATCCCAGCAGTACAACACATTCTTTTGTCCCTTGACATGTAAATGGACACCACTTACCAGACACACAAAGGAAGTCGTCAATGGATGTTATGTCATCAACGGCGTCAGTGAGGACACGGACCTGCTTCTCCCACTGCTCCTTGAACAAATCCATATTGTCCTGGGCCACTTTACTGTTGGGTTTGGCAGCAAGGGCTAACGCTGCATTAATCACCTGTAATCACCCAATTATAACCATTAAAGCTCCATTACAGCATAGCCCTCAGCCACAACATTTGCATAGGTTGATTGCATGAAGCCCCCCACTCTTCCACCTCGGTGTTGGGGCTGCAGCATGAAGCCAATTCATTTCTGGCAGTGATTATAGACACAGGGTGTTTTGAAGGATTGAATGAAATAAAACTAATAGCTGCTTGTTTTTGGGGAAGAAACATCTGTGGGTATCAAAGCTCAGGATGAATGGGAGTCATTAGATGAGATTAAAAAGAGCAGTGGCAGCTAAGTGGAGAGAGCTGGTGCAGCTCAGAGCTATAGATGAGAAGCTGGTAGCAAGCATGGTAAAGATACAGTATATGATAAAAGGGCTCAATGGTGGACACATGGTCAACAACACTTAAGGTATTCATGTTTTGATTCATTCGCCTTGCTTTACCTGGCTTCTTCTACTCTAGTATTAATGAAATCCACAATGTAAAAAGGTAAGTGTATATTTTTGTATTTAAAGTGTTACAACTGGAACTGCAGGTTTAGGTATATTTGTGGTATATTGTTTTTGAACTTTTATTAGTTTAGTGGGAACCCTAGCGATGGTATGAAAAGACAATGTGGCGTACTCTCAAAGAGGCACACAATCAATGAAGTGGGTAGAAGTTGAAAGTAAAACTGCATAGGTACCTGGGGGCACAGAGTTTCCAGTTGAGATGCTGCCATGCGGACCAGCTTCACCCCTTCCTCATTGTTGGAGATGGAACATGCCAGGTTGGCCACCTAAGCAGAAACAAACAAACACACAAATCTACTTTTTAGCCACAGATAGGGACTCTGACACAGACTTATTTCAAGAAAAACAAAGAGCAATACATAGATACATAATTAAACTTAGCTAAGTTCATTATGGGAGCCTGGTTTAGAGATTCTTCTCTATCAGAAATGGAGCAGCTCTACAACATAACTAATCCCTGTGGAATACAAACCCACTGCTGAGGATTAATTTTTAAAGCTGCTAAAATGATACAATATGATGCACAGAGGGGAAAAGGCAGAAGTAGGAGGGAAAACAAAAGCTATGCTGCTGAATGAATAGATAAAATAAAAGTTTTGCATTTTTATCCCAAAGAATAATAATAATTAAAAAAAAAATCCAAATGTAAATTGTATCTAGTGACTCAAGGACTCTCGGTTATTCTCGGTGACTAAATCACAAGGCTGCCAGATTGCCATTACACCCCTGGAATCAGAGAGGGAAATATTCCTGACACTTTCAAAAACCATGCAGTGGAGCGAGAGCTGGAGTGCTGAGGTAGGCAAGTCTTGCTTTGTGGCTGCCAACATTTATGGTTTGCGAGTATATTTTCATGTACTGACCAACAAATCAAGCTCTCCAACAATCATTTCTAAATATTCTTTCATCCTCCAGAATAACATTATGCATCTCATTGTATTGAGAAAAATTTAGGTCAGATACTCATGAAGATTCCCATTGGGTGGTTGGGATGTGCTGGCAACAATACTGAAACAGAATGCCTGGGATGTGAGTAACTGTGCCAAAGTAGGATTATGCAATACACAGAAAATGTGCTGAAACATAATCAATTACAAAGGCAAAAAACAACTGCTGATTCCACTATAGCAGGAATTAGGAATCAAGGGTTAAAAAAAATAGGGTCATTTCAGAAGTTGAAAATATATAACTGTTACAATCATCTTCACAAATGCAAATCCTGGATCTGGGTCACACTACAACATAAACAGTGACCAATATCTTATGTGTTATAGACAAATCCCTAGTTTGACCATAGCATCAAAAACTGTCAGTTATGATCATATGCTGCATTCAAGTTCTACATGTGTTCATAGCTTGTCAGTCAGATTGGGCAAAGCCAAGGCAAAACTTTCCCAAATCAAATTAAGGTTTAGTGCTGACAGCTTCATTGTTAAGAAATAATTATAATTATTTTCATTTCAAAACAAGGTTACAAATACTACTTTTCATTCAACTTGTGTGCTGCACTGATTACTCATGTTTGCCCTTCTGAACTCTGCCGAGTTCTAGGGTCTTAAGATTTAAGCTGGTACATGCTACTATAAAGGCATAGAAATGTGGGGCAAATCTATGTAAATAAGACTCTGGATCACAGAAAAAAAAGAGTTGGTTGTGGAATGCCTCACTGGCTCCAAGAGTGGCAGAGTGGATGAGTATGCCAAGGATCCTCTCCTCCTCAATTGCACAAGATTTGCTTGTAGAATTCTACAATTGTGCTGATGAGGAGCACTTACTCCAGTGTGCTGGTGATGCACTGAAACATTGATATAAACACATCCCACATCAGTATGCAAACACGTGCAGAGACCAGAGGGAGAACCTTCAGTGGCCCCAGAGGACGGGTGAGAGAGCAGGTACATCATGGCAAACTGGCACTTTGCTTTTACTCCATGGTCTTTCACATAGGGTTTTCTCTTGCTCTCCCATGAAACCACTGTGACAGCAGCCATTTTAGAATAAAGGGACTGGAGGAAGCCAAACAAAATAAATTCTATCCATGAGTCAACTGACACCATCCCACTTTTTTTTTTTTTTCCCCCCAAGTATTTTTTGGGGGGCATCTTTTTTTGCCTTTAATGTATAGGAGAGTCAAGAGAGAGACAGGAAATGGGAGGCAGAGAGGGGGAAATGACACGCAGAAGAGGACACTCGGCACGGGATTCGGACCAGGGTCGCCTGCAGTGAGGACTATAGCCACAACACATGCTAAAGCTAAACACCGCCCCACACCATCCCACTTTTAATTCTGCATTATATGATTCAAAGTGTCAGGGGGAGTCAGAATTTTTGAAAACAATTATCACAAGTCTTAATACCTAGTTAAATCCCAGGGTAAAAAATATGAATAACATGCATTTCATTCAGTGACAACAAAAATTAGCAAGGACCAGCACTTACATTCATGCTACCTATGCAGACAAACAAACTTATGGCTGCCTCACATTGTACTATTTTTGTTCTAGCATCTCTTTCACTACAATTCAGTGCACACTGGCTTGGTAGAAGTGCTGTGTGCAACTATGTATAATGTATTGTATTTTATACAGATTAAAATAGATGAGATGACAGAGCGTGTTGTGATCAGAAACATGTACCACCACTGTCTCATTATTCCAAAATTATGCACCAACAGCACGTTCAATGAATCACACTGTGTTTCACATATCATGCAATATAATTTGTTTTCTTCCTCACAAGAAGACTTTAATGCTCAGAAAATGCAGTCAGAAAGCTAAGGAAGTACAGCCAGACGGGGTAGGTACCACGTCGTAAATACTTCCCCTTGCTTGCCAGAAGAGGAAGGAGGACAGGAGGAGAGGAGGGGAAAGGAGGAGACTGTGTTTTGGAGGCTAAATACTTTATGCAATGTCATGATTGTACTAAAGAAAATCAGGGTTAAAATATGTTGCTGCATTTCTTTTACCTCCCTTAGTAAAAAGGTTAGATAAAAGGTCAATTATGCTTAAGAATATCATGTCATTTTTTTTGCCTTATTTTTAACCTTGTGTGTCTTTCATAGATGTACAGTACATATCTGCATGTATGGAAAAAAATATATTTTATCCAGTTTAACATACAAAAAAGTACACTTCCAGATTGAAAGAAATATCTGGCACAAGAAAATTAATTCAAATGTATTTTTGGTATATGATACGTACTATGGATTGCTGTTTACTCAGCAGCCTTTCCAGTTTACTTTCTCGCTCTGCTAACTAAGTGCTGAAATCTCCACAGCATCCAGAGCACACTGGGACCTTTAAGAAGATGGCCTTGAGGTAAAAACACTAAGCTTGGTCTATTTTTTTCTCCTGCTCTTAAGATGATGAATTTCACTGCTTAAACAGCGTACAAACATGAGAAAACCATTAACCCACAAAATTTGGCAACAAATGTCATTATCAACATTTAGTGCCATAGTTTTTGTCCCCAACGTGACATTTGATGAAACCTTGCAATGTGGAGTATCTCAGCCCAACTCCAGAAGACAAACGGCTCCAGTGTCTGTCATAATAAATAATCTTGATTTAAATCAATCAGACATGAGTAGAATTGTATCACTATACAATTTCAAGCCGTTGTTTGATAGCTTTCACAAAGGCCATCAGTAAAATTGTTACGCTTCCAGTACATGAAACCTCTAATTCGGCTTCATTTAATGATATAGACACTAGGTTTCAAAGAATGATGCTCTGACAAATAAGTGTAGAGAAGGGGCCTACAAATGTGGGTCATTCATTATGTTGCTTTACAAGTGTGTGGATGTGTGTGAACTAATGGACCATTTGCCTTTGGGCAGTCTACACTTGCACAACTCATGTCATACAGAGCCTGAGATTGGTGGCACTTTTATGTTCTTACCTTGAATAGACTAATACTATATATTCAGTGTCTTATCTGATAAGTAAACAAACATTTTGTTACTTCCTATTGTGGGCCTTGGAATACCAATCATTTACATTTGTTGTGTTTGGACATGGCTCTTTTCTTGAGCAACCTACAATCCATTCAATACTCTCTTTGCACAATGCATTTGATGGGAAATGTCAAACATTTTCAGTCGGAGGTGAAAGCCGAGAGTCCTACTGTGACTTACCTCTTGCTTAGCTGACTGCATTCATGTTGAATTGTTCTACATGAATATTTTCCATTAGAAATGCACCCAATTGATCTGCTGGCGATTACACAAGGCCGGTTTCCAGCATGATAATCTATGATCTGTGACTGGCCAATCAATCTCATATCAAATTTATAATACTGGTCAAATGTACCCTCCTGTGCCACCACACACAATGGTTACACACACACACACACACACACACACACTTACACATGTGTCATATGCCACAATGAATGCATTCCAGCATCAAACCTTTGCAATTTTATCACAAACAAAAACACAAATTTGGAAGTAATAAGCACCAATCAGCTCACCTGTAATTGACAGTAGTGCATGATTGAAACTGTATTTTTTAAACACAATGTGTTGGTCGATTTACTCATAACGTTCTCACTACACTCAACTCACACAGTCACATCCCTGCCTCAGTTTGCAACAGCAAGAATGAATCAGTGCCTGGCTGCATCTGCTCTGCCTCTACATCGCCTTTGGATGCAATCACGCCTCCTCAGGAATTCATTTAGCATCCGAGCATACCTTAACATTAATTCAGTTGTCTACATTAATGTCCTTCCTTGTGTATGTGTGTTATTATTATCTTGAAATGTTATTTAAATGTGATTATGAATTCCACATAAAGTCTAGTGGGGTCATAATGTGATTTGACTGTTGCCACTGAGAAAAACAAACATTTAATAAAAACATTTCAGATTCCTGGAGGGTTTTTAACCATCAGCAGTGAAAGATTTTAGTACAGTGTTTTGAGTTTTATTAATTACAACACTGTGGTAACAACTACACTAAGCCACCAAGCAGTTTTGAATGTAACCAACTATCAGAGATATGCAGGGATATTTTTTATCTATAATTATAAGGTAATATTCTATAATCTAAAATTGTGTTAACTACATTTGCCATTTGATACCGTGTTTTGTTATCTTAACTTGATTGTTTTCATTAACCTAAGGTCCCCCCTTCAGTGACTTTTTTAAAATCCTTGTTTCAGTTCACTGAACATATGTATCCTCAGTACGGCCATGGGTTATGGTTAGGCCATAAACAATCTGAAGTATATATTTTTCCTTCGATTTCAATGTTTATATTTAAAGCAGAAGTAAGCGATATTTTTGTGTTAATATAAGTCTTAAATAGTTATATCTTCCGACAGCAATCACTTACATAGAGTGTTTGGACCGAAACACGGGTCTCTCAGTCACTCTGCTCTGCTCTGAGCCGAGGAGAAAACTTCTCTCGTATCCTACAAGTTTTATCCAATGAGGAGAGAGAACGGCATGAAGGGCTGTGTGTGCAGCTAAGGGATGCGCCTGAATGTGGTGACAAGACGTTATGGTGCGTTCAAGGCAGCCCGTAACTCGTGTTTTTCCGACCTGTGAAGTCGTACCAGTTCGATCTGGTACGAGTTCACGGTTCGGAAGTTACGAGTGGCCGTTATAGTGACTTTCACAGGTAAAACAGGTCAGAAAAACACAAGTGGGTTGCCTGGAACGCTACAAAGTCGTAAGCCGTGACTTGAAGCTGTAATTTACGGTTTAAAAAGCCTGCCTGGAACACAGCATTAGCCAAAACGACCGGATCGCTTATTTCTGCTTTAATTGCCATATTGAGGTTAGTAGTCTGACACTTACACTGTCCTTTCAATGCACATGTCTTCCTTGTGAGAGGAACTCATCATATCCAACCTCATCCTAGGAAGCATTTTCTTTTAATGGCATTCATGTGTCACATGAGTAATTTTTTTACCATAGCTGTGCAGTTTCATATAATCCATCCAAGTGTTCTAAGCAAAAGTACTATGTGAGCATTAGGGAAGTCCATCAATGTCATGCTCTAGTGCCACTACTGACACTCTGGCCTTCAGGAACTACTTAAGGGTCTTCTCCCCAGTGTGGTCCCCTTTTCCCTCTGATGCTTCAACGGTTTCACCAGTAAATGCTTATGCTGCCCTGCTCTTTCTGAACTAATAGATCCAGCCACACTCATGGTCATCTGCCCATGGGGAGAAGTCACATTCAAATGTCAGCACACGATTCACAGGCATTCTAGAAATTGAAGAAAAGATCACTAATGAGGACAGTGTTTTTTTTTTTTTGTTCGTTTGTTAGCTTGTTGCTCGTCACTTTGCCGTGTGGTTGCATCTGCATCCCTGTTGCTATGTTCACAGCATGGGTGGCATAAAGAACCCTGTCATTAAAAAAAGCGCTGTTTAGATGTGAGAGCAGCTGCAGTAAGGGATAGAAAGCAGGATGCAGTAAGATTTTAAGTATCATTACAGCACACATGGAGTTGGTCAATAAGAAGTCACTCCTTTATCAATCTATCTGTTGTGACAAGGATGACACTTTTTCAGAGCCAGCATTTATCCTCTAGTTGTGGGTCTTTCACAGTTTTAGTTCTGCTTAAAAAATGTGATTTGTTGCTATAACCACAAATGTGGCCTGTTGTCTGTTCACAATAGCATCACAGCATCAGATTATAGTCAGCATTGCCTTCAATTTACAAAATGCTGCTAGACAGTGTTGTGTGTGTGTGTGCCTGTGTGTGAAAGACACACACGCACAAAGTGAAAGACAAAGACAGAAACCGCAAAAAATAATTTCACTGTTTACAGCTTTGTTTTCATTAGGGAAAAAAGATTCCAGATTGCTGTTAATCCTAAAGTTGTATCACAAGGGATTCTGTAAGAACAGAGCCACAGAGAGAAAACAGACGCTGGATGAAGACTGACGTCTACTATAATCTAAAAGTTAAAACGTCCATGACCAATGGGATCAAGGGGAAACATATGAGGTGTGTTATATTTAGGTCATATCAGATTTTGACTGTGACGTTCTCAAAATCCTACATTACCTCGATCAGCTTGTTGGCATGCTCACGGAACACCTGTGCATACTCCTTGACTTCTTTCTCGTTGCCATTCTTGGCAGCTTCAATCAGAACCAAGAGGGGAACATTGGTCTCCAGGAATGAGTCAGAGACATGGTCCATTACAGCTTTACGCAGCTGTGAAGTACAAAAAAAACAAAAAAAACAGCACTGTTACAATAATCCACCCCCTAGGGTATAAATATTGACATCTTACAGTTTGCTGACCTGACTACATAGCATAACTTCCATTCATTTATAAGATAAACACACCAGCTTCAACAAGACAATAGCTGGTAAACTATATTAAAGAAGTTGAAGATATAATGGACAAATAATTCAGGTAGAAAAAAAAACAACCAAAAAACCAAAACAAAACAAACATAGCACAAACCTGTCTGCGAAGGTCTCTGGTCTTCTTTGTCATCCTGTCGATGGCTGTGTTCAGAGCATCACTTCTGTCCTTTCTTCCTGCCTGAAACATAAACATGAAAGAGGAGTTAGCATAGTGGCAGCAGTTTCAAACATATCCACTGTGGATACTTACGGACATTCTGCTGAGGGAAAATGGCAATGTATTGAATCAATATTCAGCTTTTTTTTTTTTATATATAAAACAAATGTTTTGCAGATAAATGACCTGATCCATTTCTGATCCTTTTATTTATTGTAAACCATTGTGCTCTTGGTGGACCAGCTGTCAAAAGTGCCCCAGTGCTCTCTGTTAAAACACTGGAATCATTTTGCAACTCGTGGCATTGCGAGAGGACCATGGAGCACACAAACAAACAAAAGGCCAACAGTTTCAATTAATAATATACACACACTGAAAGCATGTATCAGTAAAAGGAACAGCTGCTTCGGGTTATAAAAAACAAAAACAACAACAACTGATTTGCATCTGTATCAGTGCAATATTCCATGGGCAAATGTTAAAAGTGCTGCTGTTGTTTGCAAACTGCATTTACATCTGGAATGTAATGCCATAATTAATTCATGGACAGATAAAGAAAGGGTACCGTATCTAAATCCTGTCCTAGCCGTTTCATTACTGCAGCTCTGTTCATCAGTCAGTGTTTCCTATACATAGACCAATGTGTGGCGCAGCGCCACAGAATCAAGACCACGCGCCACAAACTGATTCAATTTTTTTCCTCTCAACACAATATCGTCGGACGGTACCTATTTGCCTTATTATTCTTAATTAATTTGCCTATCCAGTTGCGTAACTAAATTTGTAGTAAGTAGTAATTTATTTGTATACGTCAATAACATTCACATTTTTATGGGCCCTGGAGACAAAGAGGTGAAAAAGAGAAAGAAAAGACCGAAAGAAGAAAAAGACTTCCTAACATTACCACCAAGCAAAAATACTCCAACCGTGTTTGCAGAAAGGTTGACATGCTGACAATCATGTCCGAATTTTCAAATACCTGTGTTCTCTCCTTCAACTCTTCAATCTGAGACCACTGTTTTACCACATCTCCCCTTATGGCTGTGAAACACACTCACTTGTAGACCATTTGTGGATGGACACTTACTTGGACTTAATGAGTAAAATGTAGCTGTACAAACATTAATTGCTGTTGACGCCAATGACAGTTTATGGTAAAGCTGAAAGCATTCAAATATCTTCTCCACATTTACATTTTTCTCATCTTCAATGTGGTTAAATGTGTAATCTGTGTACAGTAACACTTCAACACCACTGGCAGTTGTCACAGTTAAGCACTAGGCAGGAGTTAAAGCTCTAACCACTGCTCCCCACTGAGAGCAGAGCGATGTTCAGTCACATTCTGCAAACTGCTCAAGCAAAAATTGAACATCTAAAACTTTCAGGAGGGGTGGAGTGAACAAGAGGACGAGAGGGTGAGAGACAGACAGATAGATAGACGGACAGATACTAGAGAATTTTAAAATTAGATGAACTGGCAAGAGAAACAAAAAAAAGGCAAAGATCCAGCTGGACTCTGGGCTGTTCATCTCCCTTATAATGCTTAAATCTACTGCGACATAACGCCATAGACGGTGGTGGCACTGACCTATCCCATCCCCCACTGCCCTTTGCCCATTGGGGGGTTGTGTACATAGTTATGGGCTGGGGAGCTCCAACGGCACTAATCCCCTGTGATTTTGTGCCGACTGGATGCGGTGGCGTGGTAGGGCTTTAGTGTGCTCTGCCCCTACTTTCTCAATCCTATTTCATTCATGCCTAGCCCATATTTCATTTCCATGCCAGAGGGTTCTAAAGCACTTCTTCAGGTGCTTATTATGGAAGCAGTTTCTCTGCGGCATCTTTTATGATACTCAAGTGAGTCTCTATCCATCTCCTTCAGGACAGATTTAGGAACATCCCTTCTCTACAAAACCACTAGTCCACTGGATTATAGAAAAATTCAAATGGAAATAAAGTATGCTCCAAAACTCAAATGATCACTGAGCTCAGTGATATTGCTTTTTGATATTTCTGCAAGTTCAGTTAATTGGATGTCCATTTCTAATTTTAGATTTTTTTTTTTCTTCTTATAAAATGCTTTTTAAAACAGCTTGAATCCAAATAGAAAGCCAGCTAACACCCATCAAAAGGAAGGAATATCCATCATGCCCCTGGAGAGGTAAGCATTTTTTCCCCATGTTTTCCACTCTCACATTGTACAGAGGAGTCCCAGTGAGACATGTAGTCTGCCACAATAAATGTGGAGAATGACAGCAGCATGCTGGTCAGCTGACCTGGAAAATCACAGCCAGATGTATGTTACACCATCTTACAGCCTGAGAATTATGTTAGAAAATTAATTAGGGGGACATATTTGGTAATAAGAATTTTCAGGTTATTTTCAGAGTTCAGTGATTTGTGATGCAAGTTTGCACTTGAGTATAAACATTTCAATTACAATGAATAATAAATAAAAAAGTTGCAGTCACAGGGAGAATTTAATTATTTGCTTTTGTTAAGCACAACTGTCTGAAAAGTGCAACAACAGTTATAATCCAAATCAAATAACATCACCATGAGTTAATCAACAATCAAGGCAGGGAGGGGTGCAGCTGAGGTCATAATCAAGTAAAAGATGCTTAGCAAAGTCAAGATATGGGGTGGATCATATTTATAGTACAGATCCTAGAGAACGGATTAGATAGATATGGCTTTAAATTTAGTGCATTGCAATTACCTTCACATCATCTCCTCCCACGTTAAATAATTAAGAAAAAGTCTGCATTTTCATGCAGTGCAGCACAGACATCACATTCTGTTAAGCACTCTAAAGGCTTCTCAAATGCAACCTCCTTTTAACAAAACCACAAATCATATCCATTTGCTCAATGTCAAAAAAAATATATTGTTAGCACCATTTTAGTTACTTTGATCTCACCTCATGGATCACACCATCAAGCAAGTATTCAGCCCTGTCTATTAGATTTTAAAAGCTAGACTAATTTAACTTCTGAGCAGCTGGCCATACATCATATGGCAGTGCTCAAAAATTAAAGCACTGCACTCAGGATATGTAAATTATGAATATAAGCCAGACACCCTATGTTAGCGCGGCAACAGCATACTCCTATGGCAATGCAACACACCTTTGTTCATCACTCCATGTCATCTTGAGCCACATGTTACAAACTAAAATTTGCTTTGTTGTGGTGTTTTGTTTATTTCTCAAATATATTTTCATATATAGCACATAGTGTAGAACAACGGCAAGGCGAGGCTAAGATTTACAGCTGTGGTTAATTTCAACAGCAAGCTGCCGCAACACGTTCAAGATATCAATATTCCGATGGTGACGAGTCAGTGGGAGGGAAGGGGGGGGGGGGGGGTGCCAGAGGGAGGTGGAGGAAGACTGAGGTGCACAAGCAGTGTGTATGAGGCAGAGAGCAAGTGACTGAGGGTGTTTGTGTGAGTGGGAGGGAAAAAGAGAGAGAGAAACAGTAGTGATGATCGACGCCAGGCTGCCACCACTCTGTAGCAGTGAGTGGCTGCAACAAAAAGCTCAGAATAACATCCCTGACTCCCTGCTCTGCTTTTTTCTCTCTCCCTGCGTCTCAGCTAGCAGACGAGGGCTCCGCTCACAGCTCTGCAGAGGCTATGCTGAGACTGAGCCGGCATCGGAAGCAGGATCTCTGGCTGCCATCAACAAGTTAGGGTTGGAAGAGCACAGCCATGAAACAGGAACGCTTGATCTTCAATTAACCATTTGAGCTGACATCATTGCGGTGGAAGGGAAACAAAAGGGTAAAAAAAAGAAAAAGAAAAAAAGGAGGAGGGGGGGGTCTGTTCACTGGAGTCGCTCTGGATGCAACTGATCAACTTAAAAAAAATATATCAATATTTGTTTCAAGGATCCGTGGGATGAAAGAAAAGATTCAACCCTTTCTTTGAGCTTGGATTTTAAAGGGCTCTGAGCAAAACAACAGGAATAAACAAAATCTTGGGACATGGAATTTCATATTTTGTTTCATTTGGGTGGACTCAGAATTGCTTTATTTCCAAAGAGGCTGATTCCTTTTGTGCTTACTCAAAAGGGTTTTTTCCCTTTGGATTTTTCTTCCATCTGGTTGCTCCAAGAGTCTGCGGAAAAGGACAGTTGAATGCAGCCTCCGATGTGCACAAAAGAATGGGTAAGTTAGCCCCTTTATAAGGCAGGTCGGGACATGAATAGGGAATACTAAGAGCAAGGGAGGCTGAGGACTAAAAGCTCTTCAGCCTAGTCTATTTACTGCAATTGTCCTTCATTTTTCCTTCTCGACTGACGCATGAGTTGTGATTATATACTTTTTAAATATCAGCAGTATTCTATGGCAGATGTCTTGAGTGATGAAAAAAACTTGATTGTTTTTTTAAGAAAGAAAGTTAAAAAATTCAAGGAATAACAGCATAACCAAGCTTCCCGAAAATGAAAAAGACACAGCATAAATGACCAATGACAGTAATCAGCAGAAATTTAGTATTTAAATTATTCAATTACAGAGCATGCAAAAAAAAAAAAAAAAAAGACCAAATACATACACCAAAATTGAGACCAGCTCATGATATATTTGATAATTAAATGCTAAATTAAATCCACGACGATCCATTAAACCTAAGCTCGAAGCAGTTATGTTTGTCAAAGTTGTCAATGTAGAATTCTTAAACTGGCGTATGTATGGAGAACAGTAAGAGCAGCCAAAAAAAAAAAAAAAAACACAATCACCACCATGAATTAGTAATAAGTGCTCTGCAGAGATTAGCTTTCCCACCCCACAGTTCATTTTCTTATCTTTGAACCCACCCAGGTTTCCATTCAAGGTGGCCATTGGTGGGACCTGCACCAGCGGCTCTGTGTCTGTGTGTGATCAGCATGCTCCTCGTGTGCCTGCTGCCTCCTGCATCGTGCACAACCTGCCCTCAAAAATGCCGCTGTGAGGACCTGCAGTTCTACTGCGACACCCAGGGGCTTCAGGCACCCCCAGATGGCGTGGACAAGGGGGCCCTGGGGTTGTCACTACGCCACAATAGTATCACTGAGCTCAGCCCTGATCAATTCTATGGATTCAGCCAGCTGACCTGGCTACATCTAGACCACAACCAGATTACCACCGTACAAGAGGATGCCTTTCAAGGGCTCTACAAACTAAAGGATCTCAACCTGAGCTCCAATCGTATCACCAAGTTGCCCAACACAACCTTCATCCACCTCATCAACCTCCAGATACTGGACCTGTCCTTCAATCAGATGACTTCATTGGAACCAGAACTTTTTCATGGACTGAGGAAGCTCCAGATACTCCATCTTCGCTCCAATTTACTTCGCACCACACCTGTTCGGGCATTCTGGGACTGCCGCAGCCTGGAATATCTGGGCCTGAGTAGCAACCGTCTACGGAGTCTGGCTCGCAATGGATTTGCTGGGCTCATTAAGCTTAAAGAGCTCCACTTGGAGCACAATCAACTGACCAAGATCAACTTGGCTCATTTCCCTCGCCTTGTTGCCCTGCAGTTTCTATATCTGCAATGGAACAAGATCAGCAACCTCACATGTGGCATGGAGTGGACCTGGACCACTTTAGAGAAGCTGGACCTCACAGGGAATGAAATTCGTGTCCTGACCGCAGATGTGTTTCAAACGCTGCCAAATTTAAAGATTTTGCTGCTGGATAACAACAAACTAAGCAGTCTGGATCCCCAAGTCATGGATATGTGGCAGTCTCTGGGTACCATTGGGCTATCCAGCAACCTTTGGGAATGTACCAAAAGGATTTGCTCTCTGGCCACTTGGCTAAGCACCTTTAAGGGAAGGTGGGAACACTCCATTCTCTGCCATAATCCTGAATATGCCCAAGGTGAGGAGATACTTGATGCCGTTTATGGATTCCAGCTTTGCCAGAATTTTTCAGCACCAGTTGTTCAGACCATTAGTACAACCACAGACGCTACTACAGCTGCAGAGATCACAAGCTCCTTGTTTGGGATTATGCAGCCAACCCCCACGCAGGACTATGCAGAGTATTTTGGGAGCTTTACCACAGTCACTACCACAACAACCACAACACAAACACCACGCACTGCTCCAACAACTACTGCTACATTCGAAGAGTCAGCTGTAACGGACGATTTCGCAGCAATGGACAACACTGTTATGACTCATAGGGTTATCATTGGAACTATGGCCCTTCTATTTTCATTCTTTTTCATCATTTTTGTTGTGTATATCTCACGGAAGTGCTGCCCTCCCACCCTGCGTCGGATACGCCACTGTTCGGCTATACAGAACCGCAGACAGATGAGGACCCAGCAGCGGCAGCCTATGGCAGATCTAGCTACACAGGTACCCTATAATGAGTATGAGCCCAGCCATGAAGAAGGGGCACTCGTGATCATCAACGGCTATGGGCAGTGCAAGTGTCAGCAACTGCCTTACAAAGAGTGTGAAGTATGAACTCTTATTTATTCCTAGAGCATAGGGTTTGCCATTTGACCATTTCAGATGATACAGGGTTTGCTTTTTTGATTTTTTTTTTCCAGTTAATGTAAAAAGCATAATTTCTACAAGTGAGATTTGAGAATATGTGAGAAATGTTGAATGCTACAATGACAGAGGTTGGACATGGCAGTTTAGGGATGAGGTAGAGATAGTTACAAATTTATTTTTCTATGAATGCAACGTTGTTCATATCAGGCAAGGGGGCAATCATTTTAAACAAAAAATTGTAAACTGTGAGATTTGTCTCCACATTGTCTCTATATTCTGCAGCCCAGAGAAAATACTTAGCCAAATGGCCCTCTGCTAACAGAATACATTAAGTGGAGAAATGTGATTTATGTCTTATTTCTTTTACAAAGTAAATATTTGAAATTATGTGTCTAAATGCACCACAGACACTGTAAGCCAATCACTTAATCACTGGGGCAAATGAATTGGATCAGTTATCAGAACGTCTTTGATTTACAGTTTCATTGTTTTAGAAGTACACATTATACATAATGATACATTAAAGGAGACTGAGACCAAACTCAAACCCTGAATATGAGTGGAAAATAAATGTCATTATTATCATTATTAGATTACAAATAAAACAGATCCTCTCTTGAGGAAGGAGGAACCCTAAAAATGTATCCAGTATACATTAATGGAATTACTTTTGCCAAATCAGAAATCGGTCAACTAGGCAAGCCTATAAACTTTCATCAGATCAAAGGGCTCTGAGTGTTTCCAGTTTTAGAATTTATTTGGACAGCTCACCCCACAAAAATGCTGACCTTAGTATGAGGAGGATTTTTTTGTTTTTTTAATTTTGGGTTTCTTCCAAAAAAAATTCTCACTGCAAATACAAGTAAAAGTGTATAATGATTGAGGAGACTGTCGGAATGGTAAATTTATGTTCAATTATATAAATTGGAAAAATGACCTCTTTAATCAGACGTTAACTCGTAATTGAAATGCTGTTTTGCAGCTGACTCTCAAATGTCGGAGATTGGGGCTCCAACCCATGAGGGCCAACTGACACAAATAGATTCTCAACCTATGAAACACTGAGCACTGGTCGCCTGTAGTTAATCTTCAATACGCTACACTGCTTAGAGAAACGAATAGATGTCCTCCTCACCTTGGACATCACGTACAAAATTATTAAATGTTCCATGATTTGCACATGGATTCCCAGCATCCAAATGCAATGCACACTGTGACCATATTATTTCCGACAAATTCACCTTGTAAGTACAGTTTTTTGATCTGCTATTGTAAACAAGGATCGATATACAGACAAGTTAGTGTGAGATGTGAGGGTTGTGAGTGAAAGGGTAATGAACAGCGCAAATGCCAGATAGGAGAGCATTTCACTCTGAAAATAAAACCATTCTCAGTAGCCCAGGCTCTTTACTGCTTACACTCTAATCAGGACTGACAGGCTCAAGATTGAACCAATTAAGGCAAGGCAAAAATAATCTAATATTCTGTCACCCACACCAGTGATCCAGCAACATTTAGCTTGTTCAGCCACTCAAAAATAGTTCTAGTAGAATCATCCTCCACACCATACAAAATCACTGAAGCCTTTATTTTGAGACACTGTTCTTGTTAGGGATACTGAGTTGTCATTTACGGTCTTAAAATGTAGTTAGGGTGAATAATAAATATCAAAGCAGTTCCTTGGTAAGCAGTCACAAGTGACAAGTTAAACTGTGGTCAATACCCTGAAAGCAAATGGAGATTCAGTGATAAGCAAACAGCAAGCCTGGGTCAGGACACATTTGTATGCAGCAGGGAGAGGATGTGCATTAGCATCAGACTAAAGCTGCTGCCGCAGCTCCGCACTTCTTTGTGTTCAGTTTGGTGGTGGGGGCAGGGTGAAAGAGAGAGGAATTGATGGGACGATGGAGAGGGGCAACTATGGGGTAATGTCATAGTTTATCAAAACCAATGAGCATCTCTCTGGCTAAGTAATGGTAGTGAAGAATAGAATGATGAATATTGACTGATAGCACATTGGGCTTGAAATATACACTGACCAATAGCAGCAGCAGTTTTCCTACTAGAGAAGTGATGAGCTGCCCAGTGTTACAAAAGTAAAAATCCAAGTAAAATTCTTTACATCGGAAATCAACTTGTTCAACAATGTTAAACAAAGTCCATTCAGAAGACAGCAAGATGTTTCTGAGAGCATAGCATTTTAAAAGTGAGATGTTTGGTTTTGAGCAATTAAAAAGCAGTTGGTTGGCTAGTGCCCCCTAGAGGTAGCCAGGGGGTACACTTTCTGGCTTTGTCTCACGAGAGCCTGCCAAATTTGGCTTCAAACTTCTAAATGAATGTTTGTGTCAATGTTTCTCTGCACATGCTCCTAGGATGCCTACAACATCATCTCAGAAAGCGTGTAAACCAAAAATTGTTCCACCTCACATTTTAATTAAATGGAAAAACATTTCAGACACCGATCATACTTTTTTCCAAAGCTAAGCACCTCCACTTTGTTTCTAATTTTATTTTCTTCCAGCTTCGCACTGCTTTTACTGTTGCCCTTCTAATCTGTCTTGCATGTTCAAAAGTCAAATTGAGTTGAATATTTCTTATTGTCATACAGTAAACATTATGGAGAACTCATCTTTGATAACACAGAAATGGGGATGTATGTGAAATTCCTATGAAGTTCTGTCAATCATTTGACATTTCACTGTTTAAGACAAAGGTTGTACTAAGTGACTGAAAATCCACAAAATTTGTAGAAATATGCATCCCTTTGCACTCTGGCTCTTTGTAAACTGTTTTTGTTTCCTCTTGTCATCCTCTAGTCCTGGTCCCCACCCTGCCTAAAAATAAAAATAGAAAAAACAAGTGAATCAATCCCCTCTCTCTTACCCAACCTCTTTGTGCAAAATGGATGCTTTTCTCTTCCCATTTTCCTTTTGTATTGTAATATGTACAATTTCATATCTGTATAGTGGATAAGATGTGCCAAACTGAAAAAAAAGAAGAAAAAAAACACCCCTCCCCTCTCAAAACATATATTTTTTAAATAAAATGGTTATAATTTACACAGTGTTTGCTAAATGATGGGTGCTCACAACATGGTTTGGTCTTTCATCACATTTTGGTTCAATGTTTAAATCCGTAGCTCAACGTTTAAGCCCAACACTTGACATACAAAAAAGTATTCTGTGAAACTTCATGAAGTATGTCAATTGTGACAAATATAAATTTTCTATAATGTGTGCAGAAAAAATTTTCATCACTATAACTACAATGATTTGTTCAAGTCCATTACTTGTTTCCCAGTAGACAGCAGTTGCTACATCGATGAGATCATCAAGTCAATGTGATTTTGAAAAAGACAATCTTTCATTGTTCCGTAGAACTCATGTTTCACTAAACCTGGAAAGACACTTTACTTATTGGACCACCCAAAGCAAATGAGCAGATCAAAACTACAGTACTCCCTCATAGAACTGGGGTCCAGAGACAAGCAGTAAAATCCTACCTTCAGGTCAACTGATGCTGGGTTTTTACAGGTATGAATGGGAATATTCAAATAAAAGAATGATAAATATATTTTATAATGACTTGGTTAGGTTCATTGGTTTCAGAAAAGAGTGACAAATTAACATCAAAAAAGCACTCTAGGCACTTAGAAACCAAGATGTAACAACGCTACCTCGCAGGTGTCAAACTAATAGTACCAAAAACAGAGAAAAATTAAATCTTAAAGCAGAAGTAAGCGATCCGGTCGTTTTGGCTAATGCTGCGTTCCAGGCAGGCTTTTGTAACCGTAAATTACAGCTTCAAGTCACAGCTTACGACTTTGTAGCGTTCCAGGCAACCCACTCGTGTTTTTCCGACCTGTTTTACCTGTGAAAGTCACTATAACGGCCACTCGTAACTTCCGACCCGTGAACTCGTACCAGATCGAACTGGTACGACTTCACAGGTCGGAAAAACACGAGTTACGAGTTGCCTTGAACGCACCATAACAGTCCTCGTCCCTACGTCACCACATTCACGGCGTCCCTTGGCTGCACACACAGCCCTGCATGCCGTTCTCTCTCCTCATTGGATAAAAACTGTAGGATACGAGAAATGTCTTCTCCTCGGCTCAGAGCAGAGCAGAGTGACTGACAGACCCGTGTTTCGGTCCAAACACTCTATGTAAGTGATTGCTGTCGGAAGATATAACTATTTAAGACTTATATTAACACAAATATATCACTTACTTCTGCTTTAATATTTTAGGAGATAAAAGCAGAACATGTTTGGACACATTTTGGCTGATATTCTATATCAAATAATTGATTAAGTGTCTCTCCATTTCTGCTCTACTTCAAAAGCTAGGTTAGGCATGCAATGAAAAACAACACTGTGAGAAATGTCACAGACATCAACATTTAGATAGCATTTAAGATTACAAATTCAGTGCCGAGTGCTTGCACAGAGAACTAGCTTAATGCTCGAATGAACTACATTTTTATGATGTCTTGCAATATAGCAATACACTGTTTTTACATAAATCTGCATTTTTGGACAAATAGACTATTCAACACTGACATACTATCATTTTTGTTCTTTTAACTGACTAGACATTTTAAGAAATTGAAACAACATTTTCTTGATTTAGGTACTGTGAGGCAAGCAACACCTTTTATTTCAGTTGGCTGTTGAGAATATTCGTTGATTAGAAAGCCCATTGGTGTTTCAGAGCAAGGAGGTTAAAAGGACCTCTGAAATACTGGCTTGTGCATAATGTGAGGGTAATGACACAAAGTACATGCACAGGTGCAACTTTGGATTTTCAGTGTTGGCAGGCTGGATGCATATTAATAAAGATAAATTCACTAATACTACAACGTAGCAGTTTCAAAAACTGTGGCTGTGTGATATCCAGCAGGAAAGTCATTGAACCTTATCATATGCGAGTATAAATTCATGACCAAAGCATACACTTAACCTCATCTACAGAAAATGTGAAGTGTTTGTTTCAGTGAAAAGGTCATAAGCATCTTCCCTTGGACCAATAAAAGAAACAGATCCTCACCCATGTAGAAGAAAAAGAAATGCCAGTTTTCTAGATGTTGCAGTCATTTAAATGAATTACAAGAGGGATAGCAACATCGACATTTGCCTGGTTATCAAAGTTACTCTTCGAACAAATATTTTTGCCAGCAGACATTTTTTTTTTAATCAGACAAATTATAGATAACACATAATGGAGATCAATAGCAGCCTATGCACTGCTACATGAGCATAGCCTATCTCACTGGATAATCTGTGAAACTGCACAAATAAGTTCAAGGAGTTCACTGTGCATCAAATGAAACATTTTGAACTTCAATTTTGTTTTATTTTTGACTTGAAATTTGAAATTAACTGTTAAGTCTCTATTTTAGACTCACAATAACAAAGCTTAGGTATATGGACAGGGTAGAATCAAAGTATGTAGCTTCAAACTGCTCTATGTATCTCATCAATTTAACCTCAAACCCTCATAATGACTATGGCTATGACACATGGCATTTCGCTGTGGTGCCTCCCTTTTCTCTTGGTCATCTTTGAGATATTCCCACACTTTGATTGTAATCCACCTGTGGCAAATTAGACTACCGTAGTCCATGTTTAGCAAATAATACATATCTGAGCACAAATCAAGCCTTGGTGTGGATGAGGCTGTATGCAGAGATCAGAAAGAGTATTATGTGTGAGGCATAAAAGGCCTCAAAATGTCTGCAGCATTCAAGATTCTTCAGTGGCCTCTAAGGCTTAAATGGAAGAAGTTTCAACCAACTAGGATTTCTAGCTAGCTGGCCAGTGGTAATTTCTGACTGAACTCAAAATATACTAGAGATGGCAGAAACTTCCAGAGGGACATCCACATGTACAAGGTGTGTCTGAAGGAAACTAGGCATTCTGCATACTTCTGTCAAAACATGTGATGGGTATTGGTATACATGTCTCACAACTCCAATTTTACCTGCTCTTTTTTTGCTGAGGCCTACAGAAAATAAGCTTCAGCAATTAACCTGCACAGTGTATCCTGGCGGGGGAGGCACTAAACTGATGAGTCTGATAGCATGGCCTTAGTAGTCTGCAGGGTTGATGGGCTCAGAGCTCATGTATGCTTCTGATATTCCTTATGAGTCAGTGTTTCCTCTACATTCATTTAGGAGTGGGGAGGGCCGCCATTCCTAAATCCTAGCCGCCGCTCCTTCAAATTTCTTTTATTTTTTTTTTCAAATTGTCGCAAATACACCACTGACGCATGTCTCCACCTTCACAGCAGAGTCGTGCACTGGGGCGGGTACTCGCAAGTACTAAGGTAAACTACAGATAACTATCTTGCTCAGTATCTACTCTTTGCACCTCGTCTGCACCTCGATGACGGACCACAGCGTGTTTTTCCACAGTATCATTTAACTCAGGTGACAGAATAACAACAGTCTCAGTACAAATCAGTGGTCACTGTTGCCGGTGTGTTTTTGAAATTCACGGGTTTGATTCTCGTGTCGGACGCCGCGCTCGAGTGCCCATGGAAAAGAAAAAAAAACAAACTTTGTGTCTCAGTCTGCTGGGCTTATAAATAAACAACATTGATGATTAGGGCCACGGGGCAATCGCACCAAGCACTGGCCCCTACAGCTATGAAATAGCTTATAGGCAAAAGTTTCAAATTGTGATACACAAGCTCCACCTGAAGTCCAGACCACCTATGAACATAATTTTTAAATTAACGGATGATAACAAATATCTACAGGTTTCCCTGAAGTTTCGCCATGGTTTTTGGTTCTACTATAGGTCAAAGACATGTTGGTCAGGTGAACAGAAAACACCTGATACAAGCAGCTCAGAATGTGAGTGAAAAACTGTTTGGGTATAGATGTGTTAGCCTAGTCATCCCTGTCCATGGCATAGATCTCACTGAATGTGTGCTTTGATGGGCCCCACTCCCCAAGGTCCTGAGCCAGATGTAAGGTGTAGATTATGGATGGATATTGTAAAATATTTTACCTTTTGAATATGTAACAAACAACAACGACAAAGCAACAAAAATACATTCAGAAAACAGATATAACAATGTCCATAATAATGTGCATCATGTTTTGCACTTACTTATTATTTAAAGTAACGCAAATCCCATTTACATTTAAATCCCATTTTACATTTCACATCAGAGCTGTGAGTGCAGTAATTTCCTGTTGCCATGGCCAGAGCCATGTCTGATGAAAACAAAAGGGACTTGCTACGGCTGAGTATCTGAGTGAATGTGTGTGCATGTGTTAAAACATGCATAAATGTGGTTTGCCTTCCAGTGAGACACATTTATCACAGCTCAGTTCACTGCAATTCGGTCTATCTCACCTTCAAACCAATGTAACAGTCTGGCTCAACACACCTGCAAACAGCAGATTGTAACCTCTGTCAGGGTTAGAAATAAACCCAAAGGGTATTTTTGGTTTCTTTCTCTTTTTTTTTTTTTTATCTGTGAATGTAACAAATAAGTGTATTAGTGCTCCAAAGAGAGTGGAACAAAAATTGACAATATATTCCTCTATTTAAAGAAGCTAGACTCAACATCTTTATATGGTTAGCATGACATCTTGTATGTGTGCATTGACAGAGAATAATCATCCAGCTCAAGATTGTTACAGCTCACAGCTTTGAGCCCTTTAATTTGTCACATCTGCCACCTGTCCACAAAAGGGATAGTTGAGAGAATTCAAATACAAGTGTGTAAAATTTATTTGTATTCATTGTTAGTGACCAATCACCTAAAACATAAAAAATAAACATTGGGCCTAAAAGTGAAAGACACAAGTCAGTGATTAGTCGGCAGAATGAAATTTGAATATGAAAATCATGTTCAGCTATTGCGGGGAAAGGCAGTGCATCTCATCTTCCTGCTAGAAAAGCCAATCAAAAAGCCTGGAATTCACCAGCAAGAGATCAAGGGCCACAACTGGGAAACCTTGCCTGACAGGTTGTTACTGACAGACTAGTGTTTTATGGAGGCTGTAAATATACGAAAAGCCTTGGGGACACTAAATCTTTTCCCCGTTACATTGTGGAGTGTAATTTGTTTTAATTATGCATTTAGCTGAGATTACAACTAGATAAATTGAACTCCTTTCACGCTGGCCTTGCATTAGGTCTTATCCCCTTGAACCATCTTCCACTTTTTTTTAAAAGCAGACCAACAAATGAAAGCCAATAAAATAAACATGAGGTCATCATACTACATTCTCTGATACTTCCCCTACCCTATGCATGCATCCTATGTATGCCACTATCGTCTTTTTTCCAAAATATAAATGTACCACCTGTTTTTTCGAGTCAAATTATTGACTTCACACTCTGGTATAGTCATTTAGGTCAGACCCGGCCTAAATATTTTCTCAAAAGGATATTCAGAGTAGATTCTAAGATAGTCAAGGAAACTTTTATCAGAGTCTTTATTAGCAGCACGGACAAAAGATCTAGAGTTCTAAATTTCAGCCCAAGCCTGACCTGACAGGCCGGGTTCCAAGCGCGCCAAGGCAATACTAAAACTTGACGTGAGCCGACTGCCTTCCACTGATTGGCCAGAGCGGCCAGAGTGTCGCCACTGGAAGAGTCACGACATCAGACACGAGAATCAAACTTGTCATTTTTAAAACACACCGACAGCAGCGACCACTGATCTGTACTGAGACTGTTGTTATACTTTTACATGAGTTAAATGAAGTGATGTGTTTTATCCATCTCTCCTCCACAGCTCCTCTCCATGTCAGAACCATGGATAGCGACGCTCCTCTCTATGACACTTTTTGTCGAGGGGAGCATGTGTCGATTTTTTGTCGATTTGTCGACAAAAAGTCCCATCCCTATACCAGTACGGTTGTAATCAACAAATTCTTGGTCGACTGAAGCCCTGAAATTTCGAATAGAAATCGCCTAATCAGTGGGGGGGTGGCAGTGCTTGGTAACCTTGTCCGCTGGCGCGGATTAATGCACAGGCTTGCCTAGGCTGCAGCCTAGGGGCCCCACGTGTGGATTGGTCAGATTATGTCGGTCACAGAGCCGCAATGTAGAGAAAAAACAGCGGAGCCCAAAAGCAGAGCGCAAAGTGGGAGAAAGAGAAAAGGCCTACAACTAGCCTATAAACTGAGATCCATATGGGCCAAAACAGACTCAATCACCTGTCTCTGATGGCCACTGAGAGTGAGTGAAATAATGATTAGCCTGAATTACACGACTATACGGGGGACGAACAATCGTTCATTTGTAAAAGGATATTGTTGTTGTTGTTGTTGTTGTAGTAAAGAGCTGGGTTACATGCGTTTTTTTTCTCCTCCAATTGCCCGTTCATTCGGCGGGGCAGGGGGCAGAAACACCTAGTCTGTGCAACTCAGTGGTATGATGAAGGAAAACCCTGGGTGTTTTTGCTCCTCATGTTCCCAGAGAACTTGTTCTACCTTTCTTGTAGCACTGCTCCCGCAGTCGGAGCCAAATTAGAGGTAATTTGGTGTGCAGTTTTTAGCTTGCAATGAATGATCATTTTCTGTTGGGTTACACACAGATCCTATATTCAGGTGGGCAGGGTCCAAGATTCTTTCAGCCTAAAATGTGTTTAAAATGAGAGGCAACTTCATAGGCACTGAGGAATGGGGATAAAGCAAAATTCTGTCACTCAGTGTAGATGCCGGAGGCAAAGACGGCAAGAGTTGAAGAAAAAGTGAGCTGTCGAGAGAGAAAGGGACACAAGGAGAAGATTGCTAGGACGGAGAAAATGGGAAAGAAGATTTAGCTAGGAGAAAGCAAAGAGTATGAAATGCTGAAGCACACAGTGGAAGAATATCCTGAGATACAAAAAGGCAAATGAAAAGAGAGGCAGGGGTCCCACTGCAGTGAACATGCATGTCCTTTTCATGCAGGTCCAAATGATAATGTATCACTTCAAGTTGAAAGAATTTAAATGTCAGTAGCCTAATATGTCAAAGCAACCTAGCATCAACTCCCTCAAGCTGGGAACAAGAGATGCATTATTAATAAAAAGTGGCAGAGACAATTACACTCAACACACACCATGCCAAACTGTCATGACAATATGGAATAACTGAGGTCATAATATGTGACAGTGCTGGGGCAACATTACCCTCACCAGTTCACCAGCTGAGTGGACAAGCTATGGTAGTCTCGTCTTGTTAAATGATAAGCATTAACAACCTACACAATTTCCACTTCAGGTCCAGGAACATAAAAAAAAACTCTTTGTCTTACCACAGCAATCCAAAAAAAATGTTTTCTGTGTAGACATTTATGTTTCATGCATCTCATAATCCGTCTTCCTTTACCCAACAGCAGTTTAACCCAAGGCTATTTTTCTACTTTTCCTATCTATGTGCGGCATGAATGTTGCAATATTTCTCATGAAAAAAGCAACGATAAAGAAAAGTTAAATAAAAATCCACATGACTTTCTCACTCTGAAAAAAAGGAAAATTGTTCCACGGTCTATTAGACAGAGAGTGAGCTTTTTAGCCATAATACTAATTGCTTTAATTAGTCTAATCCTTGTTCTATGTAAAATCTGTGTGAGTGATTTTTCTCAGAGCAGATTCAAAAGTCCTTTTTTAATAATCAATTTAATTCTCTGCGTAAACATGACTACAGATGGATCATATTTTCAGGGAAAATCATTTTACCATTGCCCTTTTTCTACAAGTAATCTATGTTCAAGGGCCAGATTTGTTGGATTCTGTTACTTTTTCAATTCTTCGATTTGTCTTCTCTAAAAGGCTATGGCTGTGTGTGCGAGAGAGCCTGTATGTGTTTCTTTTCTGTTTAGAACAGTGATCTTAGCTGATCATGGTCTTGATATAGCCTTTATTCTGCCATGGCAACAAATTTAATTTTAACTTTCAACAAGAAACTAGAAATCAGCCATTTTATTCACACAAAGACCTTAAGATTTCAGAACAAATACTTCTCCTGTGTCTTGTAATAAGAATAACAATACTTACGTTAAAAAAATATATATTATTAATACTTGCAATTTTACTACACTATATGCTGGGAGTTTCTTAGTACACAGTACACAGGTTCTGACAGGGTCCAGTGTGTGCAAACATTTTTAGAAAAATGTAGTCTAGTTTTAATCTAGTTCTTATTTGAACACTTTTTTATGTTCACTTAAGATGTTTTGTATCAATATAGCACACTGTCTTAATTTAGTATTTTTCTGCAGGTAACAGACGGTTTCAGTTTTTGAAACACCTTTTAAAATATCTGGTAAGGATCACCCACAGAAACAATGAGTGAGAGGAAGGAAATTGAAAGAGGGGACAGAAACAACTTTTAGCTTCAGGGAATGAAGAAGCAGAAGGGATTAGAGCAAAAAAGAGAATAAGTCGTGAGACCATCCTATAGCTTTGACATTACTTTTTTTTGGCTTTTTACGCTTTTATTGATAGTACAGTTGAGAGTCACAGGAAATGCAGAGAGAGTGGAAATGACATACAGGAAAGGGCCGCCTGATGCGGGATTCGAACCGGGTCCGTCTGCAGTGAGGACTGTAGCCTCTACACATGGGGTGCCTGCTCAACCTACTGCACCACTCAGCGCAGCTGTAATGGCAACTTATTGTGTTTAATGACTTGCATTGTCTTTTGTCAGAATCAGAATAATATGTGGACAAAACCATTGCCATCAAATTGCACACTCTATATTGTCTGGCAAAGAGATAAACTAAAATCAGCATTGGCCTATAGTGAAGAATCTATTCAAGAGGCTATTTTCTTTCCTGCGCGAATTACATATTTCTTTACACCTCTGAAGCTCTACCTTAGAATGACAGAAACATCTTCAACAAGCCAGTGTGGTGTTTGTTTAGTCTGTCAAGCTTAATCACAGACACAGCCAAACTATCTGTCACAGTGTTTACCACCGGTTTAAAGCATCAGGTTGGAACACCAGCCATCTTACTATGCTCACTACATATCAACCACAATCCTCTGAGGCAATATAGTACGCCATTAAATGCACATGGTGGACAATGATATATTATGCTGCTCATCTGCTTCCTTCATCTGGTCAAATGTGTAGCCAAATCCCTGTCATGTCCATTCATCATTACTGTGGTGATGAGATGTGTTCCTCTGTAAATCCGAGTCCTCAAGTCATGGAGGAGTCCACTGAAGTAGAAAACTTCTTTGAAGCAAACCAGAGATGTTGCATGATTGGCCTGAACCCTAAAATAAACTGGCAGTGTTCTGGATGAGCAATGGAAGCAAACAACAGTTGTTATGCCTGAGCATGGACAGGACAGTACCAAGAGAGAATGATATGCAAACCAAGTCTGTTGATTTTGTTTATGAAAACATATTTAAACACAAAACAAAAATGTGTTTGATATGTATCAACAGTCAGCAGTTACTTCAAAACTTAATAATTTCCCAAACTCTATGGGTATTAAAGTTTATCTTAAATATCCAAGTACAACCTTGATATGCACACATTATCTCTGCCTTAGTTACTTTGTAGAATCTCTCAAAAGCTACTTAACAGATGTCAGTGACATAGTACGGAGCATTAGGCCATGGGCCAAGAAGACACAGTGCACACTGGGTGCATATAGCACATTAATATGCTCACCTTATTAAGCAGGCAAACATAGGCCATTTCCCAATTCTCAGTCATGCAGAAGTACTAACTACTCCTGTCACATTTGCTATATTGACATGATGTTAGGCTACTAGTTACTAAAAAGTCGGTTAGCCAGGCATGCTTAAATGAGCATCCACATTTTCAAGTTAAAGCAGGTAAGTATTTGATGCAACAAAACACACAGTTAATTAAAATTCAATTTGTAACATTAGTGTTGTTGAAATACTGGTGCTAAGATGGAACACTGCTGTGTACATGATCTACCAGGCCAGACGCCCCTTATAGCCACAGGATTGTTGTTCCATAAATGAAACAGGCAAGCTGCTAAGACAGAGAGAAGTTTAAGCTGACCCCACTTAACACTTCCCTTCATGTGTCTTAGGTGGGCCAGACAGCCAAACAATCTCAAAAAGCTATGTATAAATAAATCCAAGAGGTATTTACAACTCATTAAATACCAAAAGAGACACATTCCAACTTGAAAAGGTGTAAAGTGATCCCTCTCTCTACTAGAGGTCGACCGATAGTGGATTTTAAAATTCCGATATAATAACGATAGTTTGGAGCAGGAAAAAGCCGATAGCCGATTAAACTGCAGCCATCGGCCACTATCGGAGCCAAGTTCCGCTGATTCCGATAGTTTGTAAAACATCCTATCGGCGCCGATTAATCGGCCAAAACGATTAATCGGTCGACCTCTACTCTCTACTACATATTATCTGTTCTCTTCCCAAAGAGATGTAACAATGTTAATGAGCAGTCCCACTCACTGTCAGATTTTTTTAATACATCCATGCTCTGTCTCCTCTGTCCTTGTGATAACAGCAGAAGTTACACTACTGAAATTAGCCATTGTTCTCCATCTCATTAAGGCCCCGTCCAGACGAATACGCGGCTTCACCGAATCCGATCTTTTTCTTAATCGTTTTGAAAAAAATCTCCGTAAACACGGCATCGTTTTCAAAAATATCTGCGTCCACACGCATCACCTGAAAACGACCCAAAACGCTGTAGTACCTACACACTGCAGGCGTGTGTGTGGAGCGTGTGTGGCGCTGCAGCGCTGCTTGCCACACATAAACACTTAAGACAGCTGAAGAAGACGGGAAGTCCCCGCTGTAATTCAATAGAAGAAGTTCCCCGCCGTATTCAAACTCAAACATGGGATTAAATGTTGACATGGAGTAGTGTCAGAGTAAATATGACGATCAGTGATGATTAAACAGGCGCGATTCAGCCGCAGCGTCTGAGCGACCTGACGGTAGTCGGCCGAGACTGTCAGTGTGCAGCTGCTGCAGCGGTGTGTGTGTGTGTGTGTGTCTCAGGTTACAGGTAGAGCGGCGGGGGGCATGACATCATCGTTTCAGAAAAAGTCCGTATTGGCCGTCCAGACGAAAACGCTGGGGCGGCGTTTTCAAATTTTCCCACTCTGGGACCCGTTTTCAAAAAATACAGTTTTCACCCCCTGAAAACGCCGGATTCATGTGGACGCGAGGCCGATCCGATAAAGTATTTATCCGGATTCGAAAAAAACGGATTCGTCTGGACGGGGCCTAAAGCAACAAGTAAAATATTTCCAGTCATTTCAACACATATGATCAAATACAAGGCACCTTGAGCAGCATTTATCTGATCCCTGATTATTCCAGTCACTGCATGATGGGTGCAGTGACATGGGAACCCTAACCCTAGGTTAAAGGCTGTGAGAAAATGACAATTTCTCAGCTGTTTACCCCCAATTGCTATTGCCACCACTCTCCCAAAGTCTAGATCACAACATGCCACCACGATCGTGCGATCGTAGCGGAAATAATGAAAGTAATGGCAAACAAACACTCTCCAAAATCAGGCAGGTTGTCAGGATGCCAAATAGCCTACTCATTTTAATGTAACAATTGCCGGTGAGAACTGGTGTCAAAAAGGAAAAAAAAAATTTGATCACGGACTTTATGATCGATTACCATGGCAACGAACGAAGCTTCGAAGATTCAATTTTTTTGGTCAACCCTAATTGTAAGATTGGGGCTGCCAACCTGGTGTCCGAGCTCTCATATCTGCACACAGCGACACAAACATGGCCCGTAACCCGTAATCTCTTGTTTATGACAGATTAAAACTGCACAAATATACACGTCGTGACATCGTATAACGTTTTCTACCACTCTATTAGTTGATTTTTCGTTGGAAACCAATGCATTTGGCCGGGAGGAGGGTTAGCAAAACAGCGGAAAACGACTAGACTTGCATAGTTCCTCTTTAACAAAAGACAACAAAAATCTATGAAGTTTTTACCAGCAAGAGCAACCCTCGAGGATAACCCCCAAACCACTATCCTCTTCCTGTTTAGGTTGAACAATAGCAGGCATACTTTCTTTGTGCTGTAAATCAAGGCTTTTCCCCCAGGGGACTTTGTACCCAGTGGCAGACAAAACTCCATAGTGAGAGTGGAGCTTATAAGGAACCGATCTGAATGACGATGGTGTCATTATTCTTTAGTCATTGCATTGTGCCATCAACATTTACTTCATCATGATAAGTTAAACCAAAAGAACCTATTCATTGCCTTTTGAATAATTACTTTTTGAGCATTGTACAACATAAAAATGACTAAATTTCAATTTTCAGAGTCGTTTTATGAGTTAACTACAAACATCTAATCAAAAAACTACATGCTACTGATTTCACCATTCAATTTACTTTCTTGCAAATTGACACATTTGTTTTCCATGAGTTAATCATGTTATGGCGAGAGGTTTCTCCAATTTTTCCCCGTTAAAAGGGTTCCCAGGAGTTTTCCCTCAGTCGATGTGAAGGTCTAAGGACAGAGGATGTTGTTATGATGCCATGTAAAGCCCTCTGAGACAAAACATAAAAATGGGCTATACTGCCTTGCGCCATTAAAAAGACAATAGCCTAAAAGAGAGATTTGCATTTGTTCTCAAATCCACTAACTCTCTTAACACAGGAAATAGTAAAGGTGAAGTGAAAAAAGTAGTATTATTGCCCAGGCCAGCGCACAAGTCAATGTTAGATTGAAAAATGTATGACAATGAACACAAGATGAATGTCTAGATAGATTTATTTCCCCACAGCATTTAGTGGTGGACCATCATAGAATCAAGACCATGAAAGAGAGCTGTTGTTGAAGAACGGCATTAGAAAGTAAATAAAAAAGGTAAGACTTACATTGCCCATGTACTCAGACAGAAGGTCCTGAAGAGCCTGGCGCACAGAATTGCATTCAGCCACGATGCGCTCCCTGCGGTCATCACGTGTGCAAGAGGAGTCCGCCATAAGGGCAGCACCACTGATAATGCTCTCCAGGCGCTCCTCCAGGGAGGGACGGAAACGCTCCTCACTGAACGCCAGAGGGTCCACAATGATTTGTTTCTGAAAGGAAGGGGCAGACGGGAAAATTACACATGGAAAGAAATCTAAAAAGTCATCATGGTACACTGATGTCTCCCACTCCAAGCCCAAAGAGAGAAATCTGGCGGGCAAGGGGAGGGCAGATTTGACAGACTGACAGTCCGGCTGGAAAACCTAAATGGAAGAATGCGCCAAGCTGTCTTTTTCATGTCTGTAGGCCAGTTACTTGTTTCAGAAACTGTATCACAGTGGCCACATCCTTAAGACAGAATTAGAAGGACTGGAACGAGAGTACTGTGATGAAGGAATGCAACATTTCTTGACCCTAACACTTGACTAACGATAGCAAGGACATAATCTAGGATGAGTTTACCACAAGTTGTGTGTCTACTTGTTCTGTTGTTGGTCAGCGTACCCTAAACATTAACTTTATATTTTCAATATTTAAACTGTTTCACAATAAAATGTGAATTTAAAACATTATAGTTTATGCATTTATGCAGTATTTTTCAGTAATACAGTGAAAATTTGAGGAAATGTGAAAATTTACTTTGCAAGTCGATTTCGGTGTGCGCCCCTAAATTTTCTGCTTGCGCTCCTAAAATTTTAAGTTAGGGGCCACTCTGCTCCTAGTCAAAAAAGTTAGTCTGGAGCCCTGTAATCACTCAATTTAAATCAATTAACAACTGAGGCATCTAAAATAACTAACCATAAGCAAGAGCATGGAAACAGGAAATATGGTTTATGATTCTAAATCAAAATTCTATGGTCAAAAAAAGTGAAAAATGCAATTCTGACATGTGCATTGGTCTTCCAAGGTTCCTCTGTTTAATGCAACAACTTTTATGGTGTAAAAAAAAAAGTAAAAAGTAAAATAACATTTCAAAAGAATACCACGCCTTTTTACTCATATCTTACATGTATATGAAATTCCCTCTTGTGCTCCCTCTGCTACTTTTTACTACCTTTCATTTGAGTCAAAGAAGTGTTACAGCAACCCACTCTCCTCTCTTCTATATCTGAAGGATGAGCGAGGACACTTAAATGTCTGATTTCACAGGGGCAGGCCTGCTGAGAGAGGCAACTAGTTGACATGCTGGAGAGGTACTGCAGTGGGTTAAGGTGTCACCATGAAGCTTGTGGCATCAAAACCAAAAAGAGACAAATAAAGACTACTGCCTCAATGACAAATGAACTCTAAAGATGCCTTGCAACAAAACATTCAACAATTCAGCTGTTAGAGCTGCGTTTTATTAGGCAGCCCGGCCTCCGTCACAGCCACCTCCAGCCCCCTCCATTCCGTCTCATCTGACCTCCTCTGCTTGCGTGTCATATCACCATGGCAACAGGCACACGAGAGAGAGACACAGGAGAAGACAGAGAGCGAGAGAGAGAATTGGGGTGGGGGGTGAGTCATGTGCTAATTTTGAATTGCACTTGAAATTGGGCATCAAAAAGGAGCTCATCTGAAAAAGGTCTGCAGTGAAGTTTTTTGGGGAGCGACTTTCTGCACAGTTAGCTCTCAAATGATCACTGATGCAACAGATCAGATACCTTGTGAACACTTATTCAATGCACATTAATCAATTGGCTTACCATCCATCATTTGGATGCTATGCTTTTATAGCTTTCAACAATTCAATATAAATTCCCAGTCCTTACAGAAAACAAAAATATTAGGAGGCCAAAGCAATAAGTGCACAGAATCTCTCTTAGTTTTGCCAAACTACTCTTGCCCTAAAAATATGAATTTGCTGTTTTTAACTCATTGAGTGCCGCGCTCCTTTCCAAAGTTTTAGTCAAGTGTACCGGCAATTTAGACCATTTTTGACTTTTTATGTAGAGCCATAGTGTATTCTATATTATTGCCACCAACACATACTGTAGCTCAATTGAAAGGTTTAACTTTATGCTTCAAATGACCACAAACCGTTTGTTTCTACGTGCCTCCGTTCCTGAGAAAAGTCAAGCTAAACATGGCTGGGTTTCACCAAAAGAAAAAAGAAAAAAATTTTCTAGAAAAGGAGATAGAGCGTCTTTTATGAAAGGTGCTCTGTTTGTGTCTGTCGCTCTTCTGACACTCGCATTTCTGGATCAAAGGGCTCGTATAAGATAAATATATACAACAATTGTTGTTCTATTCACAAAACCACCATCGGGGGCGGGGGGGCGCCACTAAACAACAATAACACAGACGCACCGTGCCGTGTCACAGCCTCTAGCCGCGGAACGTGAGGGTCTGTCGGCCACAGCGCCTCGGGAAGACCGGTCCCGCCGGTGGTCGCGGTCCTTCTGTGGTACGGGTCGGTGATGCCGGTCTGCTTTGGTCCAGAGACCATCAGATTTTACCGCGGGGGGACTTTGGGGAGGACACGGTGTTGCTCCAGATGAAGACCGGGCGGGACAGTCGGCTGAGAGCTTCCTGGTTCAGCTCCGAGCTGCTGCAGCCTCGCGGGTGAGAGCAGAGCAGCAGCGCTGCATCTGCATGCAGAACTCCGTTTGCAAAAGCCGAGTTATGATAAAAACTTCCAGATCATGAGCTGTCATGTGACTTTGATCGTCATCTATTTCAGTTCTCCTCGTCGTAGAGTCCCCAAATTTACATATAATGTGTATTAAAGTGTCTATTTTCATAATTAAAAAAAAAAGCAAAAAACGAAAAATCTCGTTTTTGGCACTCAACGCATGGGAACGAAAAACGAGAAATTACGTGGTTGGCACTCAATGAGTTAACTACCCTATTTTCTGGATTATATGTCGCACCGGAGTATTAGTCGCATCTGTCAAAAAACACATCATGAAGAGGGAAAAAAACATATATAAGTCGCATCGGTCTATAAGTTATTTTTGAAACATTTAATTAATAGCCGGGTCCCATATAATGGCCGGGGCTTTGTTTACATGAACAAATAAACGCCGGCCGGCACCAAATAGCCTACTACAGGCTGGGTCAAGAAAGAAAGAAAGAAAGAAAAACAACTCCGGCGTGTGGAGCGGTGCGGGTCTCTGACCGCGGGGACAGCTCCGTGACACTATTGTGAGGCTGACTGCCGCCGAGTGCTTTGGAATGGGGGCGGGGCTCGTAGATTTGTCGCTAGTCACTTTTGACAAAGAAAAGTCGCCAAGAGGGGTTGGAAAGTCGCCAGATTTAGCGAGAACTTCGACACACTGTACGGCGTCATAGACGACATGGCGTATATGTTTGATATACTATAAGTTGTTTTTAAATATAGGTCGCATGGCCAGCCAAACTACTAAAAAAAAAGCTTGACTTGACTTAAAATACAGTACTACATTTTGCTACTTAAAAGCTTAGTTTAAGTATTTTTTTATTGCCCTTGCTAAGAGCTACTGTCTCATATGGAGATGCTAAAGATGGGCCTAAGAATTTCTGCTGACACAGACAGAGAAAAGCATGGGGCCCTGTGATTGACACACAGGTAACCATGTGATACATTACAACAGCGCTCCAGGTTAAATAAAAGTTTTTAAAAAATTAACAAAAAGTTTAGGTGTGTGTGAATAAGGCAACAAAAGGTAAACTCATCTGGCTGTGTGAGGAGTCAATCATCAACTTTTTAATGAGTTTACCCGCATTAAAGAAACCTCTGGTTTTACATGCTAATGTTGGTGGTTCTCGAATTGCTGAATTGCGTCTTTCAGCATTGCAAACCAGTGTGGAGCCTGAATCATGGTATATTAAATATTTGAGCACATTTATTTACTACTCAAGACTCTCTGGTCCATACTTTTAACGCCAGCCGTATTTTTTTCTGAATGCCTTGTTATACAATGCTACTTAAACAATGACTTAACACAAGATGACTGCTGAGTCTAGCAAAAGACAGCACACAATGAAACTTGTTCTTCATTATTGAGGATCTGTTCAGCGTCTTTGGAAACTGCCTGAATATGAACAGTTTCCTGTAACTAAAAAGGTTCTTTGAAAGTCTGACAGAAGTCAGTGGCAGCACAAAACAAATTTAAGGAAAATCAGGTTAATCGTCTTTGTCTTTATCACTACAGGCAACATTGAGATGATTAGATGATTATATCCAGCTGTTATCCTGATGTTGTTTCATGTCAATATTATGATGACTAATGTCACATGTATATATCTTTTTAGTGATATATTTTCAATGATCATTGAGCAATCTTTTATTGAATAAGGTCTTAATTTTCTTTCTAATAACTATATAAAACATAAAATAACAAACCAACCAATCAACAGTTAAACAAAGCTCAGCGGCACTCAGCATGACAAGGGGTTTCTATCTGAAAGCGAGAGGAATACAAATCCCTCCGTTTGACAGAGAGATAGAAGCAAATCAAGGAATGAAGTAGTAGTGACTCATAATCATATTCAATGTACCCTAAAGCCATGTCCCAATTTGTCCACATATCTCAACCTAATTTCCACCTCAATCCAAAGCCCTTTAAGGGGTTTGGTCATTTTATGATTCAGATGGCTTAGTCTATGAACCAAAAATGTGACCCAACTATACCCTTTCCAAAATGGTCCTCGTCCATTTCTATGTGCCTTACTGTTGCTGGGAAAATATGATCTTCAAGTTCATGTTATTAATCGATCTCGCTGTGATGCGTATACTACTCATTTGACTTACATCAAAATTGTTGAGGGCATAGGCCAGCTCTCCACCTCCTGCTGGCTGATTGAGAGCTGAGTCCTCACTGGCAGTTGCCTGGGCGGCGTTGGAGATGCCAGAGACCGCATGCTGCAGCTGCTTGTAGATCAGGTCACGGTTAGCCTTGTACGCTGCCACGTCAGGGTGCTGCAGGCAGGCGCGGGATGCTGTGTACAGCATGGGGATGTTCCTCTGCAGAACCCCACGAGCAGCAGCCATTTGGTCTTTGTGGTGGACATCCTTAAGTTCCTAGCATAATGAGATAAAAAGCAATGAAGAAAGGGATGGGGGAAAAAATCAAGGGTTAAACTGGAAGACAGAATACCTAAAGGGTGCGGGGTGGTAATGTACTTTAGATTCAAAATGGGCCTGTCATGCCCTTATGGAGACACTAAGTGTGACAGAGTTTGTTCTGGACGACCCAGATTTATTTCTGTCCCCTGCGGTAACACAACACAGTCATAATCAGGCCATTATAATATGCCTTTGCAATTTAATGCGTTGCTATTCAGACCTTAGCATTATATTGCAATTACATCTTCATAGGAGGGAGGAGAGGAGATAGTGATCGCTGGCATAGATTTATAGTGTTAAAAAAACCTGCTTGCATACACAAAATGAAAGTCTCTCCTTCAAATGGAACACTCCCAAGGCTTTTTTTACTCTACTGCTTGAGACATGCTCCGAGGAAGAAAAAAAAACGGCTTTAAGCCCCATTACTTCCTGCATTCACTTTGCTTAAACACATTTTGCTATCCATAAAAAAGTGCAATTACAAGTAAAAGTAATTTGCTCACAAAATCATCAGTGATCACTTTGGCAAGTTTTCCATTTAAAGAGGGGAAATATGGAGGACTGTCTTGTCTTGGGGTGGATTTTCCACTTATGCATGTTAATCAAGTGCTTTTGAAGCATGAATCTGGTACATGTCACTGCTTCAACTTTTTTGATTTGATGCAATTACATCATTCAAATATTTTTCCAGTACTATATGAAAGCTGGAAACCCTGTATTCGTCATCTAACTTTGTCTGAATCAAGGTTGTACATTGTACATAGATCCTACAAATCTTATCAGGAGTGGGGGCAGCCAAGTGTGTCAGTGGGGCAGCAGTGGAGAAAGCTGGTGTGAGGAGCTTGGAACTAACATGAGATAAAAATCAAATACTGCTGTAATGTTATGTGTGGCGATACATTATCACCACAAAGTTGTAATTATGATTGCATTATCTAAAGTCACAATTTGACCAACAAGTGGCTGGGCAATGTATATTCTCAATGCTCTTCTATACTTTCAATTATGAACAAGGTCCTACTTTTAAGGTTTTTGTAATTGATTAAAATTATTTTATTATTAAATTAATGAGGCTGTGAACAACATGTAGTTAACAAAAAATAGTTAACTAGGGTGTATAAAAACACATTTCACATTTAAAAAGAGGATGCCTCCTGAAATGCGTGGTTGACTACTCTTTATACCACATAGAAGAGAAAAACGATGTAGGTGCCATTTCATATCACAAGGAAATGGGTTTTGTCATATTTTTGTCAAGCCTGTATGCTACTGCACACCGAGCCCACTTTACTGCAACTGGTAATTGATTGTTCATGTCCAGATTCTTCATGCTTACTGCATCTTACAGTCCAGACAAAGCATGGGGAACTCTTCTCTGGGTTTGTTTCTTGCTTTTGGTTTACTAGCATTTGTTATGTCACGTGTTATGGAAAATAAGACCATTAACATTCGGGTACCTGACAACTTCTCATCCCAAATAAATCCACAGGACTCATCTGCTCCCACACTCTGACCTTATGTCTTGTTTTTTGCCAACTGTGAATTACCTGCTGTCTTTTTGCAGCCATGATGTTCAGCTTGTCCACCTCTGGTATCAGTGCCTTATATTGGATTCCCAGGTCCTGCTCTGTTCCTGCATTACGCACTTTGACCAGATTGTCTTCCACCTGAGCAGGGTACATGGGAAAGGTTACACACTAATTCACACAGTACTTCACTGTAAATTATCAAACTGTAAGAAACAGAATAATCAGTGTGTCATTTTAGGGTGAAATCATATTTATAAACCCAGTGAGGACTCGTATTGGTTTTGATACATTTATGTGGAATGGGCTCTTTACACAGCTCCACTACTTCCTGAACTTAATGCTGCTCATGTGTTTCCTGTCTTACATTATTGGACAAACTGATGAATCCAGGTGTGTCTGAGTAGTCACAATGGTCAAACACACCTGGATTCATCAGTTTGTCCAATAATGTAAGACAGGAAACAATTAAGTTCAGGAAGTAGTGGAGCTGTGCATAGAGCCCATTTAACCAAATAAATTATAAATTTATGTTTATGAATCCATTACCTTTTTTAAATTATTATTACTCCATTTATGTGCAACATGCAGAAAATGCAAAATATCTCACCAGTTTAAGCTGCACTAGAAGTTTGTAGACATCAGACATGTCTGCCAGCACCAACAGATGTGTGACCGCCGACAACAGGGCTCTGGCAGCGCGAACCATATTGCCCCTCTTCACAGAGGAACAGGGGTCTTCTGCAAATTCTCCAGAAGCCTGGCGCATTGACTCACCTGAGAATGAGGGACAAAACAAAACCTTTGCTGTAACTGTAAAGTTTAAACTCAACCCAAAACCTCATTCAAATGCAGACTTTTAAACCAGTAACTGTTCAAAACCATCAAGTGTTCTGACCACCGTGGACTAGCTTTCATAATACAACAAAGTGCATTTAATCCATGGTGAGCGAGGAGACAGAAAAGAAGAAACAGTTTTAAAACCCTTTGCGATGAATACAGTAACCATTGCCATACCCTCAACTTCTTAACTTTTTAATTTCTTGGGAGCATACCTTACTGACAGGTTGTGATATGAAAATATGAGACAAAAACTAGGCCAATGTTGATAACATAAATGTATTGCTTTTCATTGCAAGTAACTGCCTCCCCCTGTTCTCTATTACCGTAAGTTAGAGAAAATGCCTTATTTATAAAACCTGTTTCAAGACTATTACTGGTTTCAACAGATTTACCCTATATAAGCAGTTGTAGTAATAGCAGTGGTAGCAAAATTAGCCCATCGCACCAGTAATAACAGTGATAGTGGTAATAGCAGTAGTAGAAGCACCAGTGATAGTAGTTGTCAAGGAGTCAACAGAAGCCGCTTGAGAGCAGTCACGGTCAGTTTCATAACAGTGTGCAGGAGAAGATGCAACAGTCTGGTGCATCTTGCTCAGCTAGGGCCAACAGCGAGATATACACACAGACACCTACATCTCTCCAGTGTCCAGTAATAATTTCTGCTTGGAAACTGGCATGCACACACAGTCCTCTAAAAAAGACAGAGGTCAAAGCCATGACAAAAGGCTTACTGTCTGGGTTGTCCAGCACCATGCTTTGCTACATTGGCTGGGCCTACACAGTTGACTGGGCACACAAATAGACTTTGTACGCTCACATTATGAACAATCCGTAAAGTTTATTTCAGTGGAGGCACAGCCAAATTCAAACCCTAAAAAATGATTGCTGTAGCTGTTTTACAGCTCCAAGACCAACAAAAAGAAAAGTACTTATCTTGTCCACTTTTCTATGATGTGGTATGGCTTCATAGAGACTGACAAAAAAAACGATAAAGGATGACAAGCAGCAACATGAATAATTTTCTTACACCGATGAAGTGTGCTCTGGAAAAAAGATGTCTGAAAATTAATTTAGCAGCAGTTTGTTCGCAGTCAGTTGATACCATCATGCTAAATACTTTTACTGTGACAACGTGTATTTAGAGAGCAGCTGTATTTTTCTGGCACCACTACGCAGAGAGAAGTGCTTTCATAGACAGTGTACTTCTTTGCCAGAACTGACTCCAACCACCTTGACCCTAAACAGAGTAGCCTAAGCAGTTTAGCTAATCATGGATGGTTTAAACAGTAGGTCGCCAATAGAGATGTAACAGAATGCTGTAGTGCGATATATTATGAAACAAACCTGCAACACTGAAAAATTAATCACAGAATCAACTAAATCCTATAAACTGGCTGTGTGAGCAGTGTGGAGTGACTGCTGTAAATTGTATTTTTACGAAGTCAAAGCATCAGTGTACTCTCTCTCACTCTGAGATAACGAGCAAGCTGTATTTAGACACAAAGTGAAGTGACTTCTTGGCTTAGACCTCTGGAATGCATTCAAAGGCCGAGCTGTGGCCACAAGCAGTCACTGAGTTCCCAAACTGACTGAACAAGAGGCGGCTGTATGTGTGACAACTCAGACAGCCTGATTTCCAAACTCATCAGGAACTGCGCTTTCTTTTATTTTACTTCAGACCTTCTCCTTTCTGCCCCTGCTGCCTTACATTCAGTGAGTCATGCAAGTGCAACTCAGAATAACTAGACATTTTCACTCAAGCTGAAACATTTTCAACCCAAGCAGATATGGCGTTGGTGTAATTTGCCTCATCCAGAGCTTCCATCCATGTTCAAATCTACCCAGACTTTGTGTGCATGTCACCACATAATATCACTTAGCATTTTAAAATCAAACTCAACAGCAGCATTTATCACATTTACATGGATTTATGTCTGTTGGTGAACCCAACCAAGTTCAGTGGTAGTAAAGCCTTCAACGATAACCTAAATGATTTTTTATTCATCAAATATTAATCTGTGGCATCTGTGGTAAGCTAAAGCTGCAAAGCCACAGGAACAACTGGACTTAGAAAGGTCAGTGTTTGGGGGGAAAATAGGTTTTAATAACTGAAAATAGGTTTTGAATAACTGAGTTTAATTGAAACATCAATATCAACCCATCAATAGAGCTCCCTCCTTGGAGTGAGTAAACTGACAACCTGTGAAGACTACCCCATTGCCATGTCAGGACTGTGCATGCCCTCTAGCACTCGTAATGGAGTGTATGTTTTCTTTCAACAATTTCACTACTTCAATCTTAAATATTAGGAAGAGAAGATGCCTTTTATAATTTTTTAACAGCCCAATCTGACATTCGAGAGCATAAAATGATACACTAGGCACATACACTAGAACAAAAAGATATTAGTTCATTAATACATTGGACAGAAAAAGATCTTCAGCAACATCAAGGAAGAACACAACGCCATAATGTAAATATCCTATATTACTTTTTCTGAAAAAGTTACTTTTGAGTGATAATATAAATAGTTAAATACTCTTTTGATTCTAAACAACTTTCATCATTATAATAGTGAAGAAAATGCATTCGCAAAAGTACATTTGGAGATTAATTTCAAACTCAATGGAGCACTGCTTGGTTAAAGAAAAAGAGCAGAGGGAAATTGCCCTATCAAAATTGTACAACAAAGATCTCACACAGATTCTGACCATTTTACCCCAACAGAGAGCTAAAGCAGTTTGTGCAAATGATCGACAACTCAGGCTTCAAACACAGTCTGCACCTTCAGGCTGTTATACCCCCCTGTGAACAAAATCAATAAGGCCATTTTCAGGGGGCAGATAGTGATCAGTGCTCCTTTAATAAACTTCCATCTATCTAATGCTCACCTGCGGCCAACCAAGTGCATGATGAAATGATTAAAATGTATATCACACAATAAGCCTCCCAAACAGCAGGACAACAAAGACGGGGAGAGAAGGGCAAGACAAAAGAGAACAAGGGCGAGGGCAGACTGAAATGGCTAAGTAAATAAAATATTCTACTGTAGTAATGCCTATTGGTCAAGTCTATGGTAAACAAAATGCAATTTAACATATTAAGAAAATGTGTTAACAAAATATCCACTGCCTTTCCCCTGGGGAAAATAAAACTCAGTCCACCAGCCACTTTAACATGCGCTGTCATACTTGATGATCATATCAAAATTTGTCTCCCTACTTTTAACAGCTGTTAAGCCACAGCTGGTTGGGAAAATGTTTTCTGACTCCAGCGAGGGTGGGTGGTGTGACCCTACTCAATGGCTGCATTATCAGTCCGGGCACGCTCCACTGAGCAGCGTGGCATAGCTGACAGCCAGGCCTAGGCACCAGCTAACAACAGTCACTGAATTCCTGCCCAGTGACAGCTTACCACAACTACAGTAACATTCCTGGGCGCTGAGCACTGTGCAGGCTATCTAGCAACATGTCATCTACCTCCCCAACTACTCAGAGCAGTGGAGGAGGGGGCATCTAGCTCGCCGGGCATCTGGGGAGAAGAGACACAGTGACACAGATGTCTCTTCACTAGGTGATAACAGCCAGCCTCAAGTCATAGCTCCCTGGTCTCAATGGTCTGCTAGTGTGTCAAAAGAAGGTCAGGTATCCGGAGCTGAAAGGAATAGATGAGACTTGCGAGTGTGGTTGTTAGATGGTTGACCCTGCTATTGAAGACAAATAATAATTTCACTGGTGGGTGACTTGGTGGTGGATCCCTGTCTCAAGACTTGTAGAAGGGGTGAAATTGAATTGGAAATGAACAGTGGTTGGGCTGAGTCCCAACAGGCAGGTGGATATAGCCATTCAAATACATCTGACATCATCACTGACATGTGCACACTGTCACCCCTTTATCCCTGAAGTACTTGCACTCCCACACACTCATCTCCCTGGCAACAAATAAAAAGGAAAGCATTTTGATTCTAAAACAGAAACAAAAACTTCTGTTGACGACATTGTTCAATACCTTGTGTGACACTTCTGCCATACAAGGAGATGGCACTGCACTAGATAACCTTTTACACAGAATGTCAAACAAATCTCTTATCAGATTGGTGACGCTCAAGTCGAAACAGAGGAGCGCACACACACTTCTGAGGGGAAGTATGGTTCAATCTGATCCTTGTAGAAGGCAAAGCAACGACAGTGTATGGACTGACTTGAAAATGTACCGCTGACATGGTTAAATGAAAAGTCTCTATTAATGGGATCTCTGAAACCCCCACAGCAAAAAGAAATCTATCAGACTTGAAGCATATTCTTATTTAAAGGTCTTCCACTGGGGCAGATGACATGTACATAGTTTATAATTTATTTAACATCACTCCTATCTTAAGAACCACTCTATACGAGCTGGAAACCACACACTGTTGCAATATGCATTTTCAATATACCTTGCTTGCGGACATCCTCCACAGCTGCAGTTAGCTCATCCTTAAGGAACTGACTTTCCTTCGCAATCTTTTCTCCTTTCTCCAGGAAGTTCTGGGTGGCTGTCTCTACTGATGCAGCCAAAACATGAGCCTTCTTGGAACGTCCCTTCTTCTTGTTAGATGGACCTTTGTTGCTGGAGTTGACCAAAGTAGTAACCTACGTGGGTGACAGATACAAAATAGCTTAATTTGACAGCTTACGTTACAACCATGTAAGAATTTTAAATAGAGTTAGCGGATAATGGCAATGGGTCCATATATAAAACCTATGACATTATTGCATTAGATTTTAGTTAGTCCATCATCATAGGATGAGAATCTACCTCATCAGGTTAACTACAATACAGTATATGGACGAAGCACACAATAAAATGTGACCATTGTATTTTCAAGCATTTTTTTGTAACCAAGATGCTGAGCCCACCTCAACTACAACCATAGCTGCATTTCCACCACAGAAACTAGTTCCTGGAAATATGCGTTTCGACCGCAGGAACCGGTTGTTTAGTTCCGGGTTAGAAAAGTTACCCCAAAAACAGCCCTGGTCGGAGGTAGTCACTTTCGAAAGGTTCAGGAACTATGTGGGCGTGGTCTGCGCACTGAACATCTCCGACTGGATGAGCACTCATTTCCTCATTTTACCCGGCATTATATTCAATTCCAGCTGCAAGCCCACTGTTTTGTCTTTTTGTGTGGATTTGTTCAATTGTTTTCCACCAGATATAGTAAATAAAAAATTAATCCGATAGGATGCTATATTCACAACATTGTGGGAGAAAGAAGGGATGCGAGGTGTTCGCGGCTTGGGGTCGATCACTGCCTGACGGCGCAGGAAGGGCCGTCATAAGATGGCCGAGGCAGATGGGGCGTCTTGGTCTCGCTTCTCTCCGTGGTCCTGGTGCGCCACCAGTCAGCGAGACCAAGACGCCCCGTCTGCCTCGGCCGACAGACCTCACACTCCATGGCAGGCAACAGACAACAGACAACAGACAACAGCGGGCCACAGGAACCATTTAGTTACGGGTACTAAAGGTTCCTAGAACTTCGGTGGAAACGCGGCTCATGTTCATCAAAATGCAGTTTACTTTACCTGGGTGACCAGAGGCTCCAGCAGCCTCTCCACTGCCAGAGTACGGATCTCCAGACTCTTTGGGTCCCATTTAAAGTTGATGTTAGCTGTGTTGATGGTTGTCATGGTGTCTGGGATTCTGGGGGGAAGAAATGGACAAAAAAACAATCAAACAAAACATCTTTGCTCCTCCAAAACACTGAATATCAGTTTTCAAATAAAATGACAGTGGAGAGGTTTAAAATATAGCTTTCCACTTTGGCGAGTAGAACAAACTGTAATAAAATAAAAATGACGTGACTAAAAATGCTGAAAAGTTTGCTTCCTTAATGGTTCTTAGAGTGGTCTTTAAGAGTTTGTGCAATAGTTAAAATATTAAGGTCCCTGTTAGAGCCAGCAATGCCTCATCTCTCACAGAATGACTGCCACGGGCAGAGCACAGTAACACTGTGGCCCAATTTCGATTTCTCTTTTCAGGCAGTGACTGCAGCTCCATTGATTAACTATCAAACATGGAGTGGCATGGGGTAATCAGCTAGCCCTGAGGGCTGGGGGGCTTCAAATGAAAAGCTGGTCCGCTTTACTGTAAGAACATGTCGTAGCTTGCCATTAGCCTATACTGTCAACAAAGAGGCTAAACTATTAAAAACACCACAAGGACATTTGAATGATGACTATCTAACATTACATTGAACTGCTATTTATTAGGTGGGCGTGCTTTCAATTTTGGCTTAAGGAATCCTGATTAATGTTTACATTTGGATGAGCTATACTTGTTCTGATCTACGACACCTTTTAATCAAATACAGGGAAAAATGCCAGCCGGCATGGACAGATGAAGATTGGCTGGCACAGTTGTAACTCATTTCATCACTAACCAAAGTCTTAGCACTTTCACGCTGCTCGTTGAGCCTGGAATTTACAATTACTTATAAACCACTGCATGGTTAACTTAAGGTCACTTCATACAAGTCACCAGATGTAGGAATATACAATGTGGCATTCAACAATTAATATATTTTGATTTGATGAGGTAATAAGATAATCAGTGCATACAAATCTGTAATATAACATCAGTGACTGTAACTTTTTGTGGTGCCTGAGTTCAATTAAAACATTTTTTTTAAATCACCATTAGAAGTTGAGCCACCTATTAACTTATACACATAACTTGTGAGAGACCGCTTTCTTTGAAACAATTCACACCATTGAATTAAGTGAATGATTATTCCGGGCAACTCTGACATCGGTGGTTACAGTCAGTTTACTTCCTCTGTCTGGGTGTGGCAAACGCAGATTTTGAGGTAGCTATCTCCAAATCAGCCCATTTGAAACCAAAACAACTATCAAGGCTAGATACCGCTGAGGGTGTGTGATTTCAACGACAAAACCCCTTAAATTAATTCGCCTCTAGAGAGACTAGTTAAACAAATAACGAAATGACCAGTCAAACCAGAAACACCCAGATATAACAAACATTAAATTTAACGCTCTTCAACCGAAGGGGACAGGGCGTGTTCACACCTGAGCTGCTAAGTGCTAACACGGTAACTTCAGTTAACTTACACCTGTTGTAGCTAGTTTGACCTGAATTAACGCTGTTTGTTTTGTTTTTTTACCCTGCTTAAGTTACGTTAATTGGGACATTAATACATAAACGCTGTAGCTGTGCACTGTCGACTTGCCGCAGCCAAAGTCAAACTATTTTCAACAGGTTTTTCCCTTTTTAAAAGTCACCGTTAACCTTTGAGCCGACTTAGCATGTTACCTGCTAACCGTCCAGGATCCCAAACACGGCACCTTGCTAACGCTAATGCTAGCCGACACAACAAACACTCAGGGTGGCTCCGTTGGCCTGTTTTAACACTCACAATGAAACTTAACCGTCGTGTTACCGGGATGCTAAATTAACTATCCCCGGTTGTAATGGCAAACATGTGTATCTTAACACAAAGTCGCGGAAAAAACGCGATGATAACTTATAACTTACCGACGACGGTCCACCAGAGACAGAAGTTTAAAAGTTCAAAATGGAGGAATGAGAATTACGGAATTCTTTGCCTCCAAAGTTTTCCTCCCTTTTCCTCCCTTCACTGACTCGGCTGAGCTCTGCTCGTAATCAGACCTCACAAGACACTTCCCCTTGAAAAGTATGTCGAAAACTTAAAAAACAAGCTTCTGAAAGGATTACCAGCCGTTCGTTACCTGAAAAGTTTCGGTGAATCTTGTTTCGATGTCGCAGTCTATTGCCCAACAATGGATGAGGCGGAGGGGGGGCTGGGGCGGTGACCGAGTTCCTGAACTTCCTGGCAGCGGGGCAGGGCGACCACAGGACACAGCAAGCCCGCAAACGAGGAGGTGTTCTGGGCGTGGCGCTCTGTGTGCGTGTCCATATATGGATTAATTACTGCTTCCATAGAACTGGTGTAGGAGTTGGCAAAGCTGATGGACACTAGTTTATCTCCTAAACATTAGCCTAAGCCTCAACAGGGAAGTGGTAGTCTACTCACACCGGGGAAGTGATCAGTCACAAGATTGACTAATGTCAAAGCTTGTGATTTAACAACCCTGGTTTGTGTTTGTTGATTTTAGAAAGACTTTAGCTGCTCTCATTTGGTGTTTTTGATGCAGTAGCCTATATTAAATATCCCGTTTAATCATATTCATCGAGTAGGCTAACTGGAAACTACAAACTAATCTTATAATTCCTGACTAGGCTAGCCTATAACAGAGAAACAACAAATCACCATATTGACACCCTGGCCTAACCTAAATCACTTCCCAATGTTAGAGCTATGCTGAAGCAGAATCTCTTTTCTTACCCTAGTTTTCAAATTCAGTCAAGCTGCCTCACTACCAAATTTATTAGAGAATTAGATCCATTGCTCTGTACTATCATAACACAGCAGTTTTTCTCAATACGGAAAAATAGGCTACAATAATTCACGTTTAATAATTCATTCTCAAATCGTGTAAACACCTTTTATCTATTATTAAATATTTTCAAATTCTGTGATTATGTGTGTGGTGTAATCTTCAAAGTATTTTTTTCTTGACATTCAGTGTTTTGGCAGTGTAGCCCATGTGTCATATTTTGTAAAAGGTAATATATCATTTAGGTGGCTGTTTTATTTTATCGTTGTCTTTTTAAGATTTTTAACCCTTCCTCACGGGATGCAAAATCTCTTCTCGAGTCTTTTCAAATTCCAACTGGATTTCTGTCAATTTCAAAGTGTCAGATATGCTGTTTCAATTGTCCACAATTTAAATCCACATAGGCTACTCAGTGGTTCAGTCTATGGCACTGGCAACATATGGCCCAGTATGTTCCCTCTAGAGCAGCTTGGTTTCAAATCCTCTTGGAAATTATACTACTGCAGTCTGCATTAATCCTATGTACTAAAAATAAAAGTGTCTGTTTTGTTTTGTTTTGTTTTGTTTTTTAAAGCTAATGAGTCCATGTTGGGTTAACAAATTCAAGTAACTGACTCCAGAGGCAGTAGCCTACTCCAAAGTTGGCTGATGCAGCATCAGGTGCACACACAGCAAGCAGGTTGTAGCTGTGGTTCCTCATATTTTATTAATACATAATAAACATCCTTCTACAGCAGTGCTGCCATTTCATATGAAACTTTTATTCAGACAGCTAGCCTAAGGGCTTATATATGTCCCAATTTTTTTTTAACAATTTCAAGGTCAAGGAAAACTATATAAGCTGTAGCTAATCAGAATGCAGTAGACATAATAACAGATACATTTGATAAACATATTCAAGAGGCAAGTATTTTGGTTTGGGCTTAATGAAGTGTGAAAGTCATAAATAGATTATCTGAAGAGGCCAGGTGCATGCCACCCCTCATGCCTTGTTTTTCCATCCTGCACACACAAACACATACACATGATGACACAATGGATAGCCTACTCTGTCTCTTTAAATAGTGTAATGATGGTAACTGATGGTTGGATATAGGTAGCGACAGGCTGTAATTTGGTAAAAGTTTGTACAGCTTGCATCCGTTTCTGCACTGTCAGTGGCCCCAGAGTACAATTATAACAATAAAGGGAAAATATAATCAAACTCGACAAAGTCTGCGCCATTGGATAAGTCACATAAATGTAATCACACGTAGAGAAAAATGCTGGAGAAAAAGAGAGGGTGGTCATCCGCAAGTTACAGTTGTGGCCACAGAGAACATTACAAGCAACAATGGTTGTTTTGTTCTACGGCAAGTAGGCTATACAACTAACACACATGCTATTTGTCGGCTGGAGTAGGTGTTAATTAAGAAGCCCCACCACTGCAGCATGAATTACAGTCCTCCTGAAGAGAATGAGCTAACAAATGTACTCATGAAGCTCTTTAATGAAGGTCTCAGAATATAATTATCTTCTGGAAAGGTACTCCTGAATATTTTTTGTGGGATAATAATTTGCAGAGTGATTGTTTTCTCTCGGTAGAGTTTTGACCATGCCAAAACTGAGAGGTCACATATTAAACAAGCATATGAAATTCCCACAAAACAGGAATATATCACCGAATTATCTTGGGTATTATATTAATTTCAGTCAAGAACAGAGGGGGCAGCCACATACACAGTGTAGCAAAGATTTGTTTATCCAATTAATACTCTGTGGTGGAGAGGGATTAGATGTGGTGCAATGGTGTGCTTGAATGATGAATGTTTGTCCAAGTAACAGCTTGCTGAGAGGACAAGTTTGGGTGTCCTTGAACTTCATCTTTTTGTACCTGTTGGGTCCGACAAATGATAAGAGCACAGCATGCTATAAATAATTCCTTCTCATTATTATGAGGAAGTGCACATGTTTGTCACACTGAATGTATAATTGAGCAAATGCAAATGTGTGGTGTGTGTGGCACTAGAAAAATAGAAACAGTGATGAATATATATATATTTGCATTTTAAATCAAAGCATCGGCTGTTATCTGTCCAAAATATAAAATATACATTACACATACAGTACATGTTACCTTAAATGCTTTCTCTGAGTATTCTGGTGAGTAATTCTATAGATTATTTTTTACATTTCTATTCAGAAAACGCAATTTCTTATCGAAAGGCAGCCCTGACACTGCTCCATCCTGATAAGCTGCTTTCACAATTGTGTAACTATCTATTGTTTTGCAGACATGGGAGTTACTGTATGATATAGCTTCCTGTCATATTAGTTACTCATCCATTGACGTTGACTGGACTGGAAGCTCCCTCACTGCAGGAGGATTTTGTTCCTTGACATAAGGAACACAGCGACTTTCAGTCTGCCCACATTCACCTGACTCATCCTGACAGCTGTCTATGGATCTGCATGATGTCATCTGCAGGCTCTCCCTTCCTGAGCAAGGCTGTGTACCTTCGCCATTAGATATGAGTGCAATGCAATGTAGGTGTCACTCTTCCACAGCAGCAGCCAGGGGGTGGAGAGTTAAGTCAACAGACAACTAACACTGATGATTTTCCTCAATAGCAGTCATTTTCCGGGACTTTCCTTACAGAGGTGAGAGGAAACATACACTAATATGATGGCGTAACAAAAAGACCCTTGGAAGGACATATCAGACATGTTTACAGTGAGGTGTTGGGACAGTGATGTAATGGTTTCATGACATCTGATTGGGCCATTGAGAAGATTGCAGTTCCCATGACTCAAATGTTGCTAACTCATTCTTGGCAGTCAGCTGAGCTCCACCTGCTGGTTTAGATTATGGTATCAGACTGCTGCATTCTGTTCTGGCGTAGTTAGTCTGTGTGGTACTTTTCCTTGGCAGGAAGTAACTGGATAACATACTGTACTTCTGCTTGTTGTGCGGCCACTGAGTAGCCTTTCATTTGTGTAAGTAAAGATGTTCTGCTTTTATCCAAGTGTAGCTTATGAAACTGTAGGTCTGTTTAGTCTGAAAGCAGTCATCAAAGTCAGGCAAGTGTTTGATGCACAGCAAGAGTCCCACTCAAGGAGGTGATGTTGACATTTCAGGGGAACACTGCTGCTGACAACAGTGCAACAAGAGCATGCGATTACCTGTTTCTGCTCTCCCAGCAGCTCCTTATGTGATCATATTACCTCTGCTTCTGGATATGTTTCACAGACAGGGAGACAGTAGTGTGTTGATAATCATTTTTACACAATCAATGATGACTGTCTGCAATGCAATTACCAGCCGACCACCGACTGCAAACACACTTGTCATTCACAGTGCATGTACTATTCCAGAAACCTTGTTTCATACCAAAATTCTCCCGGGAGCAACTGCCCCAATTTCTGGCTCACCATGTGGGATTCAGGCTAAAAGGAAGGTGAAGAATCTGGGGGAAGCCGCGAAATGAAACATAATGCTTTTCAGAGCTGTAATGAGTCAGATTCACATTATTCAAAGCAGTTCAATCAAACATATTATACATAGATCTGTGTGCTTCATAAACATAACAACATAACATGTTACTGGCTTGTATGTGTATAAGGTCATAATATCATTGAAAAAGCTGAAGAGAGATCATCTCACAAAAGTAGCTCTGAGGTTACCCAAGTGCCACTGTCTTTTTCTTCAATAAGCTGTGACTTTTGGTAGCAAAGTCCAATAAAAAGAGAATTAATAGAAGGATTTGGGCAGGTAGAAAGTACGACTTCTTTGAGGTTTCAAAACTAATTATGCATATGAAAGTACAACTGTAGCCTAAGGTTCCTAATTAGAAGACTACAAGGCAGCCTGAAAAAACAATAATAACAGAACTAGTTATTTTGGGATTTGTTGTTGCTGCTTGTGACTTCTCATCTGCCAAAATAGTGAAAGCAGATGATGTCACCATATGGGAAATAAAACAATAGAACTTAATAGTATTTTACTGTATGTGAAACATGAAACTCAGTGCATTTCTGCTGTTAAAGCAGAAGTAAGTGATATATTTGTGTTAATATAAGTCTTAAATAGTTATATCTTCCGACAGCAATCACTTACATAGAGTGTTTGGACCGAAACACGGGTCTGTCAGTCACTCTGCTCTGCTCTGAGCCGAGGAGAAAACATTTATCGTATCCTACAGTTTTTATCCAATGAGGAGAGAGAACGGCATGCAGGGCTGTGTGTGCAGCCAAGGGATGCGCGTGAATGTGGTGATGTAGGGACGAGGACTGTTATGGTGCGTTCAAGGAAACTCGTAACTCGTGTTTTTCCGACCTGTGAAGTCGTACCAGTTCGATCTGGTACGAGTTCACGGGTCGGAAGTTACGAGTGGCCGTTATAGTGACTTTCACAGGTAAAACAGGTCGGAAAAACACGAGTGGGTTGCCTGAAACGTACAAAGTCGTAAGTTGTGACTTGAAGCTGTAATTTACGGTTTCAAAAGCCTACCTGGAACGCAGCATTAGCCAAAACGACCGGATCGCTTACTTCTGCTTTAATAATGTATGTAACATTGTCAATGTCAGTATAATTTGGTTAGGCTTTAAAAGTAAGCTATTCACTGAAAATGTCATGAGACTATTGTAAGTGGACAGTGGATGATACATTATGCTGCCTGTCCAAGTCAAGGTCTCCATAGGAAACAATAAAAGAAGTAGTCAGCTAATTTCTAGGGGTATTTTACAACACTTTCCCCAGATAAATAGTAGGAATGACCCGGGCAGTCTTGTGGCAAATTGGAAATTGAACCCAGTATGTGATAGACACGACTTCCAAGTAGGGTAAATGACCTTTCAATATTAATGATGCAGAGAGCCATGACATCATCAGGACCTGACTGGGTCCACGTGATTCATGGGAAATGAACAGAATACCAGCTCACCCACAGCCCTCATTTATGCCATATTTACTTTCATAAAAATGTATCATAGCAACTACCACACTCTAAGCCCGAGTCTCTGTTGAATGCAGCAGCAGCAGCAGCAGCAGCAGCAGCAGCAGCAGCAGCAGTGTAGTAATTCAGTGCACAGTCTCCCACTCTCCTCACAATTCAGATGATGTTTTTTTTTAAAAATACAGTTATTTCTTTGTCTTGTCTCCAGCTCAAGCATAACTGATACCCCCAAACATTTGTTTGTTTACTGGCCTGCTTAGAAAGTACCTCCCACATTGTACTGTAAAATCAAATTTTCTCCAAATATAAAATATGCAATCACCTGCACAGAACCACACAAGTCTTTTTCAGACAGCCAAACAGCGGAAAAAGGGGGGAAGTAATGTTGTTATTTCAGTGTACTGGTCTGTGCCTTGTTTTTGATACAGTGCAAAACACGGGTCATTGAAAGCATAAAATTCTCACACATCACAGAAAATGCAGCAAGGGAAAGCGATGCTCTGTTGGGCTGACATTTATTCTTTCTGATGTAAGGAGTCCTGGTGGGGGGATGTCACCAGCATCATCGTTTATTTGTGGTTTCCATCTTAAGGTGTTGTCACTCACTTTCACCTGATGTGCTGCGCCGACTTTAATGGATAATGAGCTGAGGAAGTGAGTGAAAGTTTTTTAGCAGCACCTGATGGAAGCAAAAGGCATCTTCCATGTTGAGGACTTTAAAATTCAAGAAGCATTTCTTGCAACAAAAAAAAAAAGAAGAAGCTGTTTTGAATAATGAATATGAGATGAGGAAAAGCTGATCTAGTGATATGCAAAAAATCTTGTATGAAATAAAAAATACACAAACTACAAATGCAGCTAGAGTAAATGTTTACATGCCTACCATTTCCCAATACCAACATGGCAAAGAGCAGGTTTAATTCATCTAAAAGTACTCAGAAACCTGAGGGGAATTCAGTGAAAATGTTGATCGTCAAAGTGCAATGGGTAATTACCCATAAATTATCCGGATTGACATTCCTTATTCTCTCTGTAAATACGATATACCTGCCTGTGAAAATATCAGAGGTGGCAGCCGGGGCAGAGCTGCAGTTTAGTCACAAAACCAGCAGTGCTTTCTTGGTAGTGTTTGGTGTGGTGGCTATGAACCTGCTCGCTGGTACCTCTGAGGAGTGAGATACAATGTTGAAATACTGCTAGACCAGACAGCAATAAACGTCCAGTCGTTGCCAGGGTCCACCACAGTAAACAATTGCAGGGTATCTGTCAGCTGGATGTCTAATCAATCATGAGGATGTGTCCACTTTAATGCACTGTCAAGAGAGGTTTATGGATTTCTATTTTGACACGTCAATGTTGCCAATAACAGGGAATCCCATGCGTCTATTATCAAAATTTCACCGTATTTCATTGGAAGAGATAAATTGTGATGCGTAAAATCAATAGACAGATTTCATAGACTGGACATTTTCAATTCAGGGATTCTGAACTCCATATTGTCTTATCCAACCACACAATATAAGTAAATATGTACAACCAGAAAAGCTGCCCTAGAAAAAAAAACAAACAATCAGATTATGGTCAAAATGTGAATAGTCTGTCAACTGACAGGTAATTGATTATAATGGTTACAGCCATGGAGTCACAGAACATCCAAATCAATAAGTTATTGAGACACATTAAGGCAGAAAAAGTATAACAACATGAGAACTGAGGACATTTTAGGCTCTTTTAACAGTTCAAGATCAGCAGATCAAATCAGCATTTTATTGTGTGTTAGACAGAGGACCATGTTTGTCAAATTCTCAAACAGACGAATAATGTTAGTATATAGTAATATTGTTCTCTACCTAAAAGTTTAACGCAATCAAGATGTGTGGCAGAGGTTGAATGCCACAGTCCTAACCCTAACACTGATAAACATGCGACCAGTAACAATGGATGTTGCAAAGTGACATTTCATTCACTGACCTTTCATCAAAAACCTCTCTAATTACTTTGGTGTGTACAAACAAAATAAACTGAAAGACAAAGATTTAAGTCCAGAGGAAGATGATCACACCCTGTCAGTTTACATTTTGTGTAACAGAGCTGACATCCACTCTGCAGCAGCGAATCTGCACTTGGAGAAAGTACACAGCAGTGAAAACTAATCCCAGGGTTAAACTTCAGTTGACTGTGGCCTGACATGTCTTTGAAGACAGACAAAGACAAGACGAAGTGATAATAAAAGACACTGTCACACTGCAGTTTCATCTGAGAGCTATTGTTGCTCCATTTAACAAACCAAGGTTATGTAGTGACAGGAGACGAGGCTGAAAAAAAACAAAAACTAGACTGAGACAAATATAATGCAGCTTATCCAAAAAATGTGTCTTCTCTTAAGTATAATGAAACCATTAAGCGTGAAGCATGAAAAGATGAGAATAACAATTGGAAGGAGAAGAGCAACCCAGCTGTGTTTTTACAGAATAGGAAATGGGTTTGGAGGGGCAGAATGAAGGGAAACACAAAGCGAAACTGGCTCTAGTTAAGAGGAGGCACAGGAATATGGAGGAAATCTGCATCCAGCCTTGATGTTGCAGCATTCATCCCCCTCATGCAGATACAGTATGCCAAAGAGCTTTCCTCCTGCAAGACCACAGTCTGCACCTTCGACTCATTTCTTTCTGATTGCTAAGCTTCATTTCACTGATTGTTGTAAATGTTTCATACACTATTGGAGGGTGTATGCTCACAAGGAGGACTTCCTTATGAAATATTTATTCGGACAGATGTCTAGGTCTGCCGCTCCTGCCATGTAAGACTCAGCTAGGCCAGCAGAGAATTGATTAGAAAGCTATCTATACTCGCTGTGAAGACAAATTCTTCAAATGCTGCCTGCATAAAGAATACAACACTGACTCACACAGAATGATTGCTTGCATATTCCAAAGTAATTAATATTCAAGTTATCGAGGCTGCTATGTTGATGACCACAAATTAGACTGGAATAATGCATATTAAGATACATTTCTAAAAAGATACTAAGATACTGCAGCAAATTCTCACATTTATATCCATTAAAATATGTGCAATGACGGTGTTAAAATCATGGAGAATAAACACTTGAGTCTTTAGCTTTACAGGATGTTTTAATGAATTGTTTTGACTTCAATATATTTTTCCTCACTTTTATATTAGTAATTGAGATTAATTTCTCTTAACAAGCACTTATGTTGACCTGATGTCTGCCTGATGTGACTGTAGACACTTGTATGTTACTGTTTCTGTTATGTTGCTGACATAATAAGTTTATAAAGCTATAACAAGGTGTGTGTCTGTCAACATGTTTTGATTATTGATTATCCTGCCCCCTATTGGACAGATATTCACATTAGTTATAATTAAAATGAATTTTTTGTGGTTGTATCCTAATTGTCTTTAATTTAATTTGTGTGTCGTTCACCATCACATCGTCGTGGAGTGTACTAAACACAGAGATTTACTCACTTTCTGTTTATATTAAGATTTTGACCTACAACAACGTTAACACCCACAGTATCTGGATATGTGTATGCGTGTTGAATGTGTGGGTGTGGGTCTCTTATGGGTTGGTAGATCAAGACAACCCATTTAAGTGCCCTTCATTTGTCAGCAGATACCATTCTTTACGGAAACATAAGACACTTCCTAATCTCTTAATGAAAAAAGTAGGAGGACAGTTAATACTCTTGACAGATTCCAGTCTTATTTAATTATTTCAGCATTTTTGTCCTTTCACTGTGTTTGAAATTTCCAACTGAACACCAAACACTGGGAGTGTGCCAGAGAGTGCAAGTATGATGTCAGTTTTTCAAGTTTCAAGTTTGTTCGTGGATGCTGATGAGGCCTGGCTCTCAAGTGTTTTGACTGCGGGGGCAATAAGATATGTTGACTGGTCACTAACTGCCAGGCTTCACAACTGCTTACTGAGATAAACTGTGAATGTTCTTTAGGACTGTTTTGCTATTTCATGCAGTTTTATGAATCTAAAAATACATAAGCCTATAATGTATCTAATCATAAACTCGCCTCAATTCCCCATAAGAGGCTAATTTAATTTATATCTATTTATGTATTCTTACATTGACTGGTAGGCTACATTGAAATAAACTATGCTTTAATGCAGTGTATTTTTTGTTTAAATGGGCAATGGGCCAAATTGGCAATGTCAGTTTTGGATTTAAAAACTGGGGCTGTATTGCTTGTGCAACTCGGTTGTGGATTTCAATTTAAATAACAATGAAATAATTGCTCCTCTCCCCCATTCCCCACTCCAGGTTTTATATGGCCTGACCAAACAACCAGGTATAAATAAAGCTTAATTTTTTTTTTGGATAAAGCAGGGCAATTTGGTGGGGTATCTATTCAGAACATTTGCATCAAGGCCTGCTGTTGATCCCAAGTTAACCTCAGCTGTTGTTATGTATCTTTTATTTGTTTATGCAAAATGCAAAGAATTGGCACTTCATATTATTTAGTTGAATCTGTAACAATTTTTGTCCAGTAGGAGATTTGTGAGAAACTAATCGTTACTGTCAGTGCAACATCTCCCACTGCACACTAAATCAAATTTGCTGTTTCAAGATTGTATCTAAACACATATGCAGTATAGGAGACATGTTTGCTCTATCCCTTACTTTGAGAAATCACTCAGAAATAAAGCTTCATATGCTGATGACACTCAACTTCAACATTACGCATTAGAAAGACCAACTTCTTTACAGCTTCTTGTCTGAGAAATTAACTCAGTGAATTCAAACCATCAGAGAGGCTCTAGTTTCAGTCCTGACTCTTTCTTTTTGTTCACATCCATGTGTTTTATAGGATTTCTCATTATGTGTTTTGATTCCCTCTCACAGTCCAATGACCAGAGTCCTTGGTTCAATCCTGCCTGGGAGGTGACCTCAAGGCACAGCTATTATGAAAAGACCTAATATTTAGACTAACATCATCTTGCATGAGATGATCTTGCACCATATACACGGTCCTGCAAAGTGAAAGCAGGTAGCACAACTAATGGTTACAATACCCACTTTCATTAGACTGGTTTTCCTGTCGAGGCTGGGGAGACAAACCCTATAGACCTCCTTTAAGCCAAGCTGGAAATGTTGTTTATTTTCACAGTAATGTGGTCAGCCACAGCTTTACACAGTTACTGCAAGTGACTCAGTACCAGGTCGGGTTCCCGGTGATTGGAATTGATTTTGCTTTTTCCAATTTTGTGTGTTTCTGTTGATTAAAATTAATACATGTCTTTCAGTTTGAATGAAAGCCAAGCATAAAAGGCTAAGTGGACCTGTTGTGTGTGTGTGTTTGTTTGTGTGTCTGTCTATGAACTCATTGTGTAATAATTACGGTGCAGTGCTATTAGTTTGGCTAGTGTTGTTAAAAACAAGGCATGATTAAAAATATATTTTTGAAATGATGGAGTCAACTGAGGTAATAAGCATTCAGCCTTGTAATAAGCCTTGATATATTATTTAAATGGTGTAAAGTGTAACACCTCCTGAAACTAGTTTTGCTATTTGGAGTTTGAACCTTATACTGCAGCCATCTACACACAATGAGTTACCTTTATATTTTGGCATTTCAGATTAGGCCTTCACATTTTGCACATTGTTTGAGAATTTGTTGTGAGAAATTAACCGAATCAGTTCGATCTGTAAAACGAGATGAGCATGAGGAGGATGAGCTGAGGAGATAACTCTGACACTGGTTTTGCTCATTGACAGGCTTACAGTATCGTCTCTGCACTGCACTGAAATGCAAAGTTGTTCGCAGCAGAGTGGACAGGAATGTTGAGCAGCACAGGAGCAGAGTTCAAAGACAGATACGATAGCCAGAGGTATGAGTGGGAGAAAGCAACACTATTGTCAGTTCTTGTTAGTTAATGGTGTTAAAAACAACATATGTTTCCCCTGGTGGAGGCAAGTAATCTGAAACACAGTGTCAGAGCCGAAGAAGCAGCTGCCTGTGCAGTGATTGGTAAGTATTTGGCACATTTTCTATTGGAGAAAAAAAAAATTAATGAGGCTATTTTTTAAAATTAAATCCATCGTGCTTTGCAAGTCTTATATAAATGTTAAAAATATGGGTTTTCAGTCAGCAGTCAGTGATGTTGCGATTCTGTCTGGAGCCTGGTATGAGTGTGCTATAATAAACCTAAGAATGTGGCAAGAAAGTGCTGCTGCCTTTTCTTTGTGTTAGTGTTTGTGTACAGTATGAGTGTTTTTGGACCTGCATGACTAAAAGCCTCCACATGCTCACCTGATGAAAAAGCAGTTCTAATACAGCAAATCACGGTATATTATGCAGCAATGGTGTGAATTTCATTATCCAATGTGAAAATAGTTATAGACTATTGAAAGTTTTCACTGATTAAAATGAAATCCCACATCAGCATGTACTTCCTTTGACCAACAGAGTGTCAGAGGCAGATCTAATATTGCCTAAAAAATGAATACAAAATTATGTTAACTGAGACATAATTCACCGTGCAGTGCTGATGCTCACTTTCTTTTTTCTTTTAGCTGCTGTTGGCGTCTCAACACTGTCAAACCTACAGCACAGAAATTGTTGGAGCAAATCTGTCATCAAAAAGAGTTTTGATGGCATATCATCCATCACGCTCTGATACAAGGCTATTGTGCTGCAGTCATGAATGTGTTTACTGTGGTCCATTTACAGTGGTAGTGAGTTAATGTCAATTGTATACCCTGTGCTTTACCTGGAGGTTGTAAATGCATAGGCAATGGACTGTGATCATTCTCTGGGGACATCATAGCTGGCCTCAGACATGCCATTTACAGTAATGTGCTGGGTTATTGTGAATAAATGACTGGCCTTATAGGTGTAAAGCCAGTGGGACACACAGGTAGAGAGCCACAAAAGAAATCACACCCTTTTTCCTTCCTTGTTCAACAAACAACTCAAGCACTGGATTGTAATGTTCTGGCCTAACAAAATTGAGATTTGGATTTATTTTATTTTCCGTTATCTGCCTCTTGATAACAACAAGGTGAATTATAGCTGCTGCGCAGCAATGGTTGGGGCTGGGCAATTGTCAAAATTAGACAATTTGAAAGTGAAAGTTCCAAAGCTGTAGCGGTTGAATTGTTATGAATTTTCAAAACTTTGAAATTTAGAGGTGTGCTGTGATGCCACCATCAGGACTATTTTCATGTGTTTCCAAGTGAGGACATCTAGCATTTTGATGTGTCATCATCATCACCCTTGCTGGGGATTGAACTCACAATCTCTGACACTAAACCAGCTTCTAACTCATTGAGCTAATTGACTGGAAGTGAAGCCTGGTGTGTGGCTTCTCAAAGAGACTCAGGGAGTCACCAGCCAGGCAGCAGTTGTCAAGGTAGATTTCAAAAATTGTCAAAATGTCAGAAATACTGTTATCTAAACAAAAATCAGTCAAACTTTTTCATGCACTGTAGGCTCAATTTTTGATGAATCAAAAATCTATGGATCGTTTGTGGAGGACGGTCTGAAGATGCTCTCTAGCAAGTTGGTGTCAATTGAGCAAAAAATTGTGGGAGGAGATAGGTTTAATACGTTTTACAGTTTTTGAAAAAAAGAGTGATGGACTTCATAATTTGTAATGAGTTTAAATGGACAAAGGTTTCAGCAGTATTGGGGCGACATTTTGGTGAAAGTTTCAAAACTGTAGCATGTACCGTTGGTTTGGTAGGAATATTTTTTAATTTAAACGCTTACTGCCCCCCCCCCCCCCCCCCTGCAGGAGGAATATTGACATGTCCTTGGGGTTGAGCAAATCTGGCATGGAGTGGGATATTTCTGTAAAGTTATTTTCACTGATTATGTATGGGAAGTAGGATTTCCTCGGAAGACGAAAGAGGAAGAAGAAGAAAAAGAACATTGAGGAAAACAATACGCTGCCCGGTCCCTAATTATTTGGTGATTATGGTGGATGGGGAAGCAGTGAGTAGCATGGACTCAATCAGTTTCCAAATGGAAACTGGATGAAACAAATACAAATTGAATATGTAGAATCTGTCTCCAGGGACAGGGCAGATAGAAAGACGCTTGGTCAGATTCTCAGCTCACCGAACATCTTTTGCACAATTCTTATTCTCACAGCTCGCCCAACCGATGGCACCGGCCAATTCAGCAGACAGTATAAACAGCAAAGGTTAAAGCTATATTGAGACCCCGTGAACCAAACTAGCAGGGGAGAATTTTCATTAAAAAACAAGAGAAAACTAATGACTTTGCATGGACCCTGGCTATAGCCGCGGTTGCCTCACAAAGCTTTCATCACTATTCTCTACTGACTTTGATAAATTTCATTCCACATAGCTTCAACCCAATGATGCCCCAGCACCCTATGCACACACACAGGGGTGTTGCATGCACGGTCACATAAACACAAAGAAAGAGAAAAAGGGAAGAAAGCGAGGCATAAAATTCAGTGCCTTCAGGAAGGTGAAGAAGAATGAATCCAGGTCTCCTTGCTCACCATTTTGTTGCCAGGAGAAAACACACTTTCCTGTGGCTTTTTTTCTGTCACCCCTCAGGGACCAATGCTCCCTTCTGCATGATAATGTCTGTCCTATATTAGAGCTTTTTCATATCTGGTAACTATCTGGGAGGACTTCTCCTGCTCGGCACAGTGATGTGATAAGTTTTCGCTATTAGCGTGTTCTTGGGTGAAATCCTCTCTTTCACCCATTCTTCTAAACCCTCCTGCAGAGCTGGCATGCCATAACTCACACAGCCACCCATGCTTTGCAGCCAAGCCTAGGAGCTTCCCTGGAGGAGATTAAAGAAGAAAATTCTGAACGCATGGAGAAACATTTGCTACTCTGAACACTTGTCTTCACTGTCAAAGGAAAACACATGCACAATAACATACGGAGGCAGAGGAAACTGTTCACATGCAAACGAATGCAAACAAAGTGAAGTCATGTTTTCTGCTACAGAGATCACTGAAATTGCAAACTGCTGTTTTTTCTTCTTAAACAAGAATAATAGTTCTATAAAACTATAATCTACCCACTCCTACATTATGAATACACTTCCCATCAGCTATCACAGAGGAGACACAGGCCTGCTAAATTAAATCTAGCCTGTTGAGAATAAAGCTATTTTTACCAGCATCATGAGACTGAGAGCCAATCCAAGCTGGAGCTGCCTATAAAGAGGAGAGGCAATCTTGGTTCTGAATGGGTCTGAACACTCAATCAGCAATACACTGCACTCCAAAGGAAATAAGGCAACCACTTCAATCCCTGACATTGATTTCTTTTGCTGTCCTGTCAAACATTGTCTTCATGATCACAGACAGTCACATAACTCCACATTACACTCACAATAACGAGTGTCTATGAATTTTTTTTTTTTTTTTGCTCAGACAAGACGTTGGCGCTATGCACGTACTTGTATTCCTCTCATGAATTGCAGATTCTGTTGCGCAGCTCCAACTTAGTTTCAGCCTCTGCATGGTTATCAGAGTCTCTAATGACTGGGAACAGTTAAAAGCAACAACTGCAAATCAATGTAATATTGAATCAAACCACAAGAGGGGCACCACCACCACCTATTTTGTTCCCAACAGCTGAACATCAAAGCAGGTTTGGATGACAGGCTTCATGTAGAATGCTCCTCAAACGTGGTCTACGCTCTGTGTCGTATACTGTTTAAGAGAAAATTTGCAGTGTGGATCAAAAAAGGACGTGGTAGACAAATTACATGCAGGATCACCTGAGAACAGAGACACAAATCAACACAGGCCTAAACCACCCTGTTTTTTTTATTTTTTATAACAGCTATAAACCTCGGAGGCTGCTGTGATATGCTCAGCTGACTGCAATCTATTATATAAATATGCAAAAATTTTTACATGCATGTCTACTATCTGCCCAGATCTCTATTTTGCAGCAGTAATTTTGATTTGCATCATAGGATGAAAAATAAAAGGGGTTGGGAATGATGTGCAGTGTTATCGCTTGACCAGTAGGTGGAAATACATGCATATTAAGTGGCTGAGTCAGTGCCAAAGAGCTTTTACTGCAGTGCCAGCAGCAGGCAAAGGAACCTTTAAAGTTTTAGGGCAAACAGATAATGATTAAAAACTAGCATTGCCTTGGAAATCGTATAATACATCTTTCTTTCTTTCTTTTTTTTTTTCTTTTTTTTTACCATTAACACACAAAAAACATACACTGTGCCACAACAATACACTTCATTATTGTCTGTGTCGGTGTTTCTAGGTCTACTTAATGAGCTTGTTATGGCCTTTCCACTATGCCATGTGGTTCTCATCAGTAGATTGAGTTTGCTTGGTTGCTACAGAAACGTAGATGTTTAAATCTTTAATCAATCTGAGAGTCTGTAAGACTTTTCATCCGTGTTGACTTACAAGTCGAGCTTGACCTTGAAAACAACAACAACAAACAACCGCAGCTCAAGGTCGTCTCACTGCCTTGCTCTGACCAAATCAAACAGTCATCCTAACGTGATTTTTTAGTTTGCTAATTTAATTTGCTATTTTTGTTGTGTCGCTCCAGTCTGCATTTATTGTTTCCTGTGATCTCTGTGTGTGTATAGCAGTATGACTAAATGACTAAAACGTGGCCTGAGTCACACTTTGAGGTGGACAAAGATTGTCACTTGTCTGTTAGAAACCATTCCCCTCTGCGGTGTAAAGATCTATTATCGACCCCCTTGTCCATACCTCTGTGGTGAAAACACTAAAGTCCACAGAGGACAATGATTAAGATTGGCTGCAAGTCGATCTGCAGTTTGTACAATCTGTAAAGAAAGGCAGCCAAAAGATTTGTTGCTTGAGACTGATGTATGAGATGTTGGACATGTGCGTTTAGATTTTAAAAGCTCACAGGCTCACAAGAGGACGGCTGCAGACAAACAGTTTTACTGTATTTATGACATTTCCATGTGTTATCTGTGAACATGTAAATTGAGCATAGTATATTTAAAAACAAATGACTCTACCACCGACTCGATCTGCATCAGCACCTGTTCGAATTATGCATTCAATTTTATGGCTAGTGAAGAAAAATTTGCACAACCCCTGGTTGATTGGAATGACTGTGTTGGAGCCTGTATATTACTCATAAATATAGCAATAAAATATAGATCAACAAAAGGGCGGGGTGGCTGGGTGGGTGGTGGTGGGATGCCACAGAGTTATTTGCAGACCTGCAGGCATGTGTGCTGCATACTGATAATGCGAAACCCCACAGACACTGTATGAATCCTCAGATGCTACAGAGAGGTGAGAGCTCTTGCTGTTGAGATGGTGAGCACTAATTCATACAGCCCACTGGGCCCAGCAGGATCAATACAGCATACAGATTTTTTTTTTTTTTTTTTTTTTTTTTTTTTTCATCTTGGAGGGGCAAATAGTCTCTTTTACTTTTGCTTATTTCTGAAAAGCTGATTGATGTACACTTATAATATTTACAAAACCATCAAAAGATGTACCAGGGTAAACTGCATGGAGGCATTTTATATTCTCCAATAAAAACACTTTGATGACTGTCAGGGAAAAAACACATTTGTACCCACCCTGAAGTCAGAAGAATGGAATAATTATTGCTTTAAAACTCAAAATGACATGAAAAATAATAGCAGTAGATTTCTGTGTCATTTCAACAATGCGGCATTTGGCATTCTCGTGGCAAAAACAGCAACCGGCATGGCAGGAAGACAAACTATGATTTTGTGCTTTGATTGTACTTGCAAGAAAAATATGTTAATAATGCATAAACAAATGTTGTGCACACCACCCTGCTGTATAACTCATATAGATTTTCCACATCCATAAAATATTGTAAAGATATTAATAAATATAGTTTTTGGGAGACAGGGCATTAGGAGCCCAGACAGAAGGACGGTACAGAGGATGTGATTAACGAACAAGTGATCAAAGTTCTCCACCAGTGGCCTTATTGAAACAAATGACATGCTGTCAAAAAGCCTGAGACGAGTGTATTTATTAGAACAATTCTTTTTCTTCAACATAACTTTGGTTGATTACCACTGGCTGTGTTTCTTTTTTTTAAAAGCACAGTGTCTTTCACAGGAATGAGTCACCCCCCACCAGTTGTAGCAGCCATATCATACACACAACAATAGATATTGGTGATGCTTTCTATATACTTTCAGATATCAAATTAGGGATAACAATGTTTACCCTGGCCTTTACGAGGCTTGGACTGGTCATAACTGGTCATAATTAGCTCAATTGGATAAACAATTCCAGGGATGTCGGCTGTAGCAAACTCACAGTGATGCTTTCTGTCCTGTTCATGTGTGGTATTTTGTTGTTCCATGTGCTAAAGTGAGAGGGAGGAAGAACAGGGGAGCATCTTTGGTACTTTAGTGGCATCCGGAAACTGCATTTTGCTAACAATGTATGTGTGAATTGTGTATGTCTATAAAGAATTAAGAGCCTATCTACAACTCTAATTGTACTCGTATTTGTGATAACTAATACACCATATTTATGCGTCAAAACATTTATGCACAACCCGTTAGGGCAAAGGATTAAGTTGGCTGATATTATCATGCACTCTTAAGTTCAACATGGAGGAAATCATGATCACAATATTGTTCTCTAACATTCATTTTAAAGAAACATTTTAGTAATTTTAATAACTATAGTTATTAAAATTACTAAAATGTCGCTTTTTTTGACCCAACAAGTGCATACCTGACTCTGAACACAATGGTTTGTAGTGGTTTTGTTAGGCAAATGGTAATAAATGATGTTGTTTTGCCGATGGGGGATTGATGGTGAATGTGTGCTCAGACACTGGAACTTATCATTTACAAAATCTTGGAAAAACAAAGAATTTTTCAGTTCAGCAGGAAGTAATCTACTTGGGCGACAGTCCGCATTTTATCTGGGATGTTTGCTACATTTACTCTGCAAGCTTCGAACAGGTCATCAATGCGCTGCACACCCCTACTCTGTGCTATTTTTGTCACTCTTGTTGGAAGAGACACATAGACAAATACACAGCAACATTCACAAATGGCAACGCGATTAAATCTTTAGCATCAAGCATAAGACCACAGAATTTTTCATGCTTATCTGCACGTTAAACTGGTTGGTCATGACTTGCTATTCTGCATGGTTTTCCAGATTATGCAGTGAGCAGCTGAATTAAAGGAATTCATTACTCAACAGACAATAAAGCAAGCCATTATGGAGATGTGTCAGTTCAAGCAAGCATGCAAAGCCTTAAGGCCACCTTCCACACATTGTTCACATAGCGACATTATTGTTACATGTAAACACAAATACAGTGAATCGCTGACAACCTGCAAAACCCAAACCCATCCAAGTTCGCAGGCTGTGCAAAGTAACCTAGAGGTGCCAGCTCCAGGCTCCAGCCACTTCTTCCAGTAGATCCTGAGGCTTTCCTCGGCTAGCTGCTGGGACATATAACCTCTCCAGTGTTATCTACTCTATCTACTATAGCTTCCAGTACCCGTGCCCTGAATTTTACCAGAGGGCCTCCAGGAGACTGTAAGTGGCTCTTTTTGGTGTGAGGAGCAGTGGTACTCCTCCAAGCTATGATTTGTCTCTCGTAAAAGCCTCAGAGAGTTTGGGGTCAGTCAGAGCTGAGGTAGAGAAGATCAGACAAGGTAAGTTGTCCCCCCCCTGGCCAACTGACACAATAACACAATAGTCATCATCACGGGTGTCAAATCACTATCAATGGTGATGGGTCAACAAAACACAGGACGATGACACAAAGGAGCAGAGTTAAAAACCACAGATGAAACAAACAGGCTGGGGAAGTAGTTAGCCAAATGTTTTAGCCAAAATCATGATATTTTCCCAAACCAAGTAGTTTTTGTGCCTGAAGGTAACGACGCCATGACCCTTACCACAGTGATGATGTATAGCTACAGCTACAGCGGAGTGGGTTTTATGGTAACCATGAGAACCAATGTGCGTTACACATGCCACTGTAGGTCATGAGGTTTGATACATTATCTGTATGATTGCTAAAACAACAGCCTACTGTGTTGTTTAGTTTGGACGACTTGTTAGGTTTTAATGTAGACTAAAACTGCTAGACTAGCTCTTCCTGACTCAAACAGCTGCCACATTGTGTTTCCACATTAACCACATTTGTTCAGGTTTCCAAACATGCTTTGGAGCTCTACGTTTGAGATCTGAGGTTATAAAAAAGCTTAATCCATTACTACAGTACATTCATTTGAAGAACCTATAACATATTTTCCTGATTGAAGCCATTATATGCATTATGGCACAGAATAGTTAGAGAGTGCCATTGTTTGAGCAGAAATAGAAAGCTCTCAAGGTTTTTTATCAAAAGGTAATGGAACAAGTGAAATATTGATGGAAAATCATTATTAATTATCCTCTTTTCTCTCTGATATTTAAAAGAAATAAAGGTACCAAGGAGAGGGCATGAGGTTGGTGGAAAAACATGAAGACGTGTGAGATATGAAAAATAAAAACCTCATGGTCACACCTGTACTGCCTGTTGCTATTGTGTAGTTTGTAATAGATGCATCTATTGTTTGGACAGAAATGATGATATGTCGATACCTAACAGTTCTGCTCTTTCCCAAGTCTTTATGCTATTTTATTTATTTATTAAACTTTCACAGGTGAAATGGGACAGGTTCGTACTGTATGTTATGCTTATAGTAGTGTGTGAAAAAGCTTTTATGCTAATTACACTAATTTTACGCTATTTTTGTATGTGTGGCCAGTCATCCCACAGTGGTGTGATATGTTCAAAGTAAAACATCACAAATAAAGATATATTTGGGATTGTTTTGCTCTAAAGCCAATCTAATGAAATCTCGTTCTCATGCTTTTACAGTGTGATTCGACAACGGTACAGAAATAGCTGCAATGGGGAACAAGGTTGGAAAACAGTATAGGCCTAATGCAAACCTTGGTAAAGGAAAACACAAACCCATCAGATAAGATTATTAAAAACAAAACTTACAGATATAAATCATCCAAAATGCCACTGATTAGAGTCAAAAACAGCTTCAGTCTTTAAATCAGCCCTGTCACACAGTGCAGCTCAATCACTGCAATGTGAGAATGTTCGTAAAACAAACTTCACGTTAAAATGAATTTATAGGAAAATAGAAAAGACCCAACCCCCTAAAAGATAAAAGTTTAATTATAAACACAATAAACCTTTTAAAATGGCTGTTGACACAAGGGTGAAGGCAAATGAAAACTTAATTTTTATAATTTTCTTCAGATTAAAATGCAAAGTTTTGCCGAGGATTTAACCCTATGTCCCTGTGGCTCTGAACAAAGGGCCGCAACAAAAGAGCTTTGTCCTGTAAACTCTATGCTACAGTTTATGTGAAAAATATGACTATCTCCGTAACATATCCCAATGATAGATCCAGTGTGGCTGTCACACAGATAGACTACACCAATTAATGTGAAATATATTCATGCTTTCTTATAAATATTAGAAGGCTTTCTTACCAACATTAGGCTAAGAGGCAATTTTTCACAAGTCAATCAAACATAATCAATTCTTGTCTATAATTAGATAAGCCCCACAGAGAGAACTCTGCTTTCATCTCCCTAAACCAATGTTTTTAAAAAGCATTACACATTAAATAATCAAGATCAACACTAGTCTGATGTCTAATGTTGAGTCACACTAAATATCAAACTAAATACACTCCTGACCATGTTCAGCAGACAAGAACCTTCTAGAAACCACACATGCAGAACGACACAGACACCAGATGGCTGTAATCCTGTGGTTGCTGATGTAATAAAACAGAAAGGCTATACAGTAGTTGAAAACAATATTCCTTTTGACTTCATGAACATAATGTTTATTATTTCTAGTTATAAAACTGTAGGCTATTTACATTAGCCTAAATGCCTACAAAATGACAGCAAATCTGAACTTTGTACTGTATAACGCCTGTAGGAGAATGTGAATATATTACGATCATTAATACATAGAGAATGAGTTGTAAAGTGAGATATGTGTATATCAGTCCCTCCATCAGAGTAGATGTGTGGTTTCTTTATAATGGAATGGGTTCACCGCGTTATGTGAATTTGTCTCGCTTGATCCCCTGGGGGAGCTGCAGAAGGAGATCATATGATTGTCCAAAGATCCTCCACAAGATCTGTGTCATCCAGCAGCCAGTGAAGAAGAAAACAAGCATATCAGGACAAACGCTATGGTTAGACTCATTTGAAAGAATCGCCTGTCGAAGCTCACTTGGGTTCTTCTGATTTAAAGAAACACGAAGTAATCTGAGCTGAACTAAGCAAGTTCGTAATTTACGTAACAAAAATCTGATGATATGCATCACTGGATGAAGAGTTTTTTTTCTGACATGTGCTGACCTATTGCCCATTTATATTGACAGAACTGCCGCGCTGGGAGTGAGTCATAATGTGATCAACCATTAATCACAACAAATCATACACTATAAGGACAACTTGCGTGGGAAGGCACCTACAGGGGGGATGTTATGTCTATGTGTTGTGACAGAAGAAAACAACATGAAATCCACGGTGTTGTTCAAGACTAACGCTTTGTCATAGTTTCAGGATGAATTTCTATTCATGTTTTTTTTCCTGTGTGAAATGTGGTTGAATTTTTGTTAATCTGAAGAAAGAGCTTCCTTGTACATTGTTGCCCATACAGTTGGAATAATATATACAGTATAGCCTATATACGTAAACTAAGTTTATTATTTTTTTTTTAAGTATATTTTTTGGCTTTTTGCCTTTATTTGATAGTGATGACAGTAGAGATAGACAGGAAATGGGGAGGCAGAGAGAGGGGGAATGACACGCAGGAAAGGTCTGCCCGACGCGGGATTCGAACCGGGGACGCCTGCGGCGAGGACTGTAGCCTCTACATGGGGCGGCCGCTCTACCCACTGCGCCACGCACCGCCCCTATATACGTATACTATATATATATTTTTTTTAAAATCTCTTCTCATGGAATAATTTTGACAATCTGATTTTACTCTAGATAAAGTGCACATCCTCTCAAAACTTTATGAATCAATCATACATATCAATGTGAAAATTAAACCAAAATGAACCTTCACAATAATAATAAAAAGAGGACTGTGTCTGAAAACTAAATTATTACAACTTTATCGGCAACATTCTAGCTGGTAGGGTTACACTACTCATACAGTGCATGTTCTTTGCATTTAAAAGGTTAAGATTTGTAACAAGCCTGAACACCAATGAAAAAAAAAAAAAAAAAACATCACTGCAGGCATGTATCATGATGCTGAATCCAACTCAGCTTATTTCACCTCTCCCACTGTGTTCATCATGTCTTAAACCCAAACCAAGATATTTCACATTGTCTGTTCTAGTGTTAAACATAAACTAAACACTGACCAGAGCATGCAGTTAATATTAGCAAAGACCTAGAGCATTTGTTGAGATGTTTATCTTATCTTATCAAAAAATCATATGACATCTGAGCCTTGTGATACGATTAGCCAGACAGGGCAAGCCACTGTTTCATTTATGAAGCTACATGTTTTCTCTTTGGATTTGTAATTGTCTGTAACAAAAACAGACGCTTTAAGACACTTTGAGCTTATGAGAATGTGTAGCAAAGGCAATTGTATATCTTGGACCGATAAATGCCATTATTTAATACCTATATCCACAATAAAAGACAACATTTCTCCTCTGAAATCATGTAAATTATACTTGTATACATTATGAATAGTGGGTTCATTGGGTACTGATGAATGTCAGTATAAGCAGTCCCCTTCTCTGCTGCATACTGACACTGTGGCAGCTGTGTCGTTTCAGTTCAGATTCTCATTATGTAATCATAAGCCTCAGGCAAACCAGCATCTATTCAATTAAAGATGTTTTAGGAAAGTTAGTTAAGTGCTTCTCATTTATACTACTCAACCCAGGCAGTGGTGATCACTCTGTTTTAGGTCACATCTATATAGATAGAGCGTATTTATGGGAGAAGAGCACAGGCTGGTCTCAGGTCACTGTTTTCTTGATGAAAGAGAAAATGATTTGCTGTGGCAAGTCACTGATGCGTGCTCATGTTTATCTATTAGAGGTACAGTAACTGTTGTCAAATTTCCATTAATCCTAGAGGGAAACTTCAGCCACCACTTCACATAAATCATATAACCAGTGAGGTAAATACATACCAAATAACTAGATGAACACCTGAATGAAGTGAAAAAATACATAAATATAGTAAAAAAGGAACTAGATATAGGCCCATACTGTATACTGCATATACAGTGTACAACAGTGGTAATGAATTAAACACAATAGGACAAGTTCTTGTTGACATTCCTTCCCACACACAGAGCATAATTTTCACTATTGAAACCCATTTAAATAAAAGCTACCTCCCACAGCGAAAACTAGCACACACACAGGGCTTGAAGAGCTGTGGACTACCCTTCCTCCATCTCTGCTGGAGGTGATGATCCCACTAGAAATCAGTGCAAACTCCTTAAGACCCCTCGTTTTTGCTCTTCACTGTAATGAGTCCTCATCAGGGCTGAGTGGAGGATGTTCAACCACCACAGCGACATCGATGTACACCAAAGCCGTTTGACCTGTAGTAGCTGGAGTGTAGCCTCTGATGGGATTGTCTTTCTCTACATCTTTTGACATTTATGCATCATTGAATCAATGCTGGATCATTTACTGAGCAAATCATGCAGAATGTTTGTGGTTCCAGGGAGAAATTAGATCAAGGAAATGTCTGACACATAACTCTCTTGTAAAATTGCAATTTGCTGGTCAAACAGCTGTTTCCCTCTCTTAGCTGTGCTAAGCTACGTTAAGCTAATAGCTATGGTTACATTCTTGCTGTACAAACATGTGGTAGGTACTGTATCAACCATATTCTTGTCTTTTTCCAAAAGCGTTCAAAGTATTCATTAGTCCATCCATATTCCTACATTGGTCCATCCTTGGCCCTATCCTCTTCCTACTATAGGCTACATTCTTCCACTGGGCTTTTCAGGAGGCATAATATCTCCTTTCATTGTTATGCAGATGATGTACAGATCTTTCTACCTTTAAAATCTAACTGTAAGGATAGGATGTAAAGCATGGGTGGAAAAGAATTTCCTCAATCTTAATGAAAATAAGACTGAGATTATTATGTTTGGATGTAACCCCTCAGATTTTCCTGCTGGTTTTCTGGGCTCCCTAATAATCGCCCTTCTGTCAGAAATCTTGGTGTAACCCTCGACAGTGCCTTTAAATTCAACTAACATGTCAGTTATGTCATAAAAAACAGCTTTTTCCAACTAAGGCTTCTGGCAAAGGCATCTCACTCAGACTTTGAACAAGTAGGTAGGTAATCCATGCTTTTATCACATCACGGCTGGATTATTGTAATTCCTTGTATGTTGGTTCAAAATTCAGCTGCCTGTCTCCTCACTGGTATACGTAAACGCAACCACATCTCTCCAATCCTGGCCTCACTCCACTGGCTCCCAGGGAACTTCAGAATTGATTTTAAAATTTTATTGTTAGTTTTTAAAGCCCTATATGGGCTGGCATCCCAATTGGCTACTTGTTGCACTTTTATATTCCCACGAAAACATTGAGATCAGCCAGTCAGCTGCTGCTAAAGGTCCCTCAAACCCGGCTGAGGACTAAAGGTGACCGAGCCTTTAGTGTGGTCGCTCTGGAATAGCCTGCCCTTTCATATAAGATCTGCCCAGACCCTAGAGGAGTTAAAGGATAATTACCGTTTTTTACAATCTGGACCATTTTCTAGCATAAAATACAATCATTTGCTCACCCAGATAACTTTGGTGTCATTACAAGTCGTTCCGATGAAATTAGATCCAGCCGAGAGCCGCGTATATCCATATAATGCAAGTACATGGGGCAGCGCAATGCAGCCTCTATAACACATTATCTGCTGCAAAGCTCGTTCATTTCAACAATATTTTGTTATGATATGCTAGTGCTATTCCCCTCTGAGTCTGGGGTGACCTGTTATCAACATCCGGGGTCTGTAGGTTGACCTACTAACCTCTGACCTGGATGATATCATCTCTGACCGCTGCGTGGCACGGCTCAGAGAACAAAATGAGCAGCTGGACGAAGTTCAGCTTCCACAGGCTTCCTCTCTGCAGCCTGGAGATGATATCATCCAGGTCAGAGGTTAGTACTGTAGGTCAACCTACAGACCCCAGATGTTGATAACAGGTCACCCCGGACTCAGAGGAGAATAGCACTAGCATATCATAACAAAATATTGGTGAAATGAATGAGTTTCGCGGCAGACAATGTGTTATCAGAGGGCAGAGGATGTTGTTATGATGCCATGTAAAGCCTTTTCAGACAAACTGTTTGTAAAAACGGGCTATACACATAAAATTGCCTTGCCTTGCCTTGCCTTATTTAGAGGCTGCATTCCGGTGCCCTATAGACTCGCATTATATGGATTAGGGGTGGGCGATATGGCGATATTAGATCGTGAAGGATTAGAGCGTGTAGACGATCTGCCAAAGTGCAGAGATCGTAGGATCGGATCGTCTGGGGCACATTCTATAAATTGCAGTTCTATGCTGCAAAGCGCAAACAAAGGACATTTGCAAAGTTTGCTAAAAGAGATAACAACAGTTACTTTAGTTTGTATTTTTATTTGACCCTTTTCAATCAGCTATTTAGTGTTTTGATACACTTAAAATCCTGTTAAAATGACTGTGTTGAATAAAACAAACAGTAATGTCTTCATTAATATTTTACTTTCATGTTTATTGAAAGCTATACTACCTTTTATTTTGCAAAACTCCACTTTATCAGAGTGTTGTTTACCTTTTACTATGTTTACGTTGTTTGCACATGTTGGCAAAACTGCAACTATTTAGATTAAAATCTGTTCAGAAAGGTTATTTGGCCTAAATTGTCTGTTTTTCTTTTTTTGATTAAAGATTGTGATGAAATCGAAATCGTGACTTCATTTAAAAAAAATCATGATATGATATTTTTGCCATATCGCCCACCCCTAATATGGATATACGCAGCTCTCGGCTGGATCTAATTTCGTCGGAACGACTCATTTACATGCCATGGCCTTCAACTCAGGTTGAGGTAGAGTCCTTTTGCTTTATGTTATGTTCCTCACATATGTACTGTATGTATGTAGATAGATAGATAGATAGATAGATAGATAAGCTTTATTTCGGTGTCACTCCACAACACACAATAAAAATCCAGAGACAATATAAAAATACAGTATTGATTACAAAATGACCCGTTCCCCCTTGACAAAATTAAAAGTGTTGGGGACCACTCAAAAAGAGAGTTGTGAGACACCAACTACTAAAAACATGAATAGAAACGCACAATGTATGTATGTATGTATGTATGTATGTATGTATGTATGTATGTATGTATGTATGTATGTATGTATGTATGTATGTATATGCATGTATGTATGTATGTTTATATGTGTTTAACACTCTTTTCTACCTGTACAGCGGTTATTTTAAATGTGCTTTATAAATAAAAAGTTTGAATTGACTTGATTTGAACTCACACTAGGAATATGCCTTGTTTAATGTCCATAGAAATTTTATTTATTGATTTTATCATTTATTACTACCTCTGAACCTATATCAAACAAGGGCATAACAGACACAATTTGACAAGCCTTCAAGTGCAAATGGGACAGAAATTTGCACTTGAACCCAGATTTGGGTTGTCATGATTCACCAAATCCTCAGTTCAGTTCAGATTGCACTTTTTAAGCATGGTTTGGTTCATACATCTTTTTTCTCTCTTGTTGAGGGAGAGGGTGATAATCAAAATGTTCTCACACAGGGCTGATTCCATCTTCTGGTTGGTTGGTCTCTCAGACATCTTATATTTACACTGGTTCTGAGCCTGGACTGAGTTCCTCAAGGAAGCCATAGATTTCTCTGAAGGATTATTTGAAAACTCCAGGAGACAGATGCTGCTTCAGAATAATGTCGTTGAATGGCATGTGCATGACTTGGTCTCTTTCAGTAAACAAGTTGTTATTGATAGAAATGACCAACACAATCATTTTGCTGAAATTATTTTCCGGGACATCAATTCACTGCTTCAGTCAATTATTATCACAAAGAATAAAACCAATATGCCCTCTTGTTGAGCCGATCACTGTCAGGGCTATGTGTTTGTCACTGTATAGTTTTTCTGCCTCTGTTGTTGTGTCTGTTTTTACTCCTCTGATGCTTCTATACTGTGATCTGTTCCTGCTTTTATGAGTTGCCTGAAGCCAGTATGGTCTCATTAGTGAACACTTACATTCTGAGTTTACAGCTACAGCTAGTCCAAAAGTAACAACTTCATATAAAAAATGTCTTTTAAAACGTCATTATTAAAACTAGGATGAACTACTTGATATTTACACCCACCTTTACCTCTACCTGACCTTGAGACAGCTCGTAACTGTCCACACACTACTTGTCATTTATCCATCCCTCATTCCTCACTCGATGCAGTTTAGAGTTTTATTGAACACTCATGCTCCTTTCCCTGCTTTACATTCACAAAGGTGCACACCTTCTTACTCAGGAGTTGACCAGGGCAAGCACCGTCCTCCACTGTTGGCCACAGAGCAGATGGGAGGTACGACCCCGTCTCGCTCCAGGACTCACACTGGCAGCTGCTGAGGGAAGGAAACAACTACTGCTCAGATCTGGAGATTTGTAGCAGTCACAAACCAACATTTAAAAGATTTGGATGACTGTGGCCGACTGTTAACACTAATACCAACAGTACTGTCTGATGAAGACGGTTCAGCTTTATCTTTACAGTACGGGCCACACGAATGGCATGTATGACGAATGTTTCCCCATAAGCTTGTTACGAGCTAGAGACTGTAGCTTTAAATAACTGATATATGAGTTCCCTCTAAGAAATGGGCAATCACATGAAGCATATTGAGCATTTCTCTGAAGAACAAATCATTATAAAAACATACCACAGTAATGAAATGGGAGCAAAAGGGAACCTTTTAGAGGAGTTATTACAAGCACAAAGACAGTCTGTAGAAAATGTTTCACGAGTCTTCATAAGTTAAAATTTGACTTTAGCATCCTACTGCAATTAAGCCACATTTTCCAGGCAACTGGCTGTTGAAGATGAAAGGTTTTAATAAGTGTGACTCTGACGGACCAAATATAACATGCACCAGAGAAGGTCTAATCTGCTGTCACTCGAATTTAACATTTTAAGACCCTGGCAACCCTTTGAGTCCCTTCATGATGCTGGAGTTTTGTATCATTATTCCTTCACCATCACTGCTCTCCTCTGTTGAGGTAATTCGCTTCGCGTCGGGCCGAACAACGCCCCTTAGCCGTGGTATAATGAGCATATACCACGGCCTGTCGTGATGTATTGCTTTTATAAAACGGTTACCAATAAAGGCAATATGAAAGAGGGATATAATTGTTGTACATTCCTTGAATATTGGTATACCTAACTTTTTTACTACCGGTAGGTATGTATGTGTATGTGTATATTTTGTATATCCTCTGTATACCGGTATATCCACCTTTGGTGGTCATTTGATTCTTGAATTAATAGACAGTAATAGAGGCGCCTCTTTACTGTAGTTAGGTTGCTGTGTCCATACTACATAATACAACGACTCTGCCTGTTTATTTATTCTCTACAGAATGATGATTGTTTGTACTTTATAGATTTATTATGCTTTTTTCTACAAAAAAATGTTTTCTTCCACCATGTACTTACCTTATGGAAAATGTATCTTTGCTTGTATTCATTTTTTGTTTTTCTTTTATATGGATATTTTGTGGAAGTCACACCCCCTCTTTCAAAATGGTTGACTCCAAATTGGTTGATTGTTCACCTGGGCGGGGTCACTTTGTATTTAAGCAGTTTCCTGTCTGTACCAGCTACACAGCAGTTTGAAAAAGAGCATTGTTGCTCGAAACGTCACGCTATTAAATCCTCTGAAGGGAGCTCCTATTGTGTGCGGATTTTTAAAAAATTTGATTTAATTGATTGGACATATTTAAAAAAGGCACACGTCTGTGTGGTCCCACAGTTCAGACTGCATGTCAGAAACCACGAAGTTTAACAAACACTTTGTGAAATAAAAAAAGAGAGAGAATGGAGGAAGAGTCTAATAGCATCCCTATGATGACGCTTGGCGGTGGGAGCACCATGCTATCAAGTTTGGTGGCCCTGAGAGCTCACGACACACTGCAAATAAAGAAAACACTTACAAAAAGACCAATAAAAAAAGAAAGAAAGAACAAATTCTGAAAAGACATGCTAAACAATCAAATCCAAAAACACACTGCAAGCAGCAGATGGCAGTGGAAGTGTTTCCAGGGGACACTAACAAAAGAGATGAACTTGGGTGTGTGTCCTCTGTGATGATTTACATTGTCTTTTTGTAATGATTGTGCATCCACAGGTGGTGGTTTTGTGTCTCTTTTTGATCAGTGTCAGTCTCTTCATGCATCTCCCTGTGTCTGTTTGTGAGTCTCTCTTTGCTCTTTTTGTTGCAACCAGATCAGGACAAGCAAGGTCAATAGTGCAACACTAGTTGAAGCTAAAAATAGATGTCAACTAGAATGATACTGAAGTTGAAGCAATATCCCATACATCTCAGAACCGTGTTTATGGTCCATAAAAGATCTGATGCTGCCTGTTTGCATTCATCTGGTAATTTACTGCCCTGTTGTGAACACGGTATTGTCTCTTGAAGCTATTTTGACTGCCAGCATTGTTTATATGATTTCTGTTGTTTTATGGTTTTGGTCGTGTCCCATTAACAAAAAGAGTGAATAGCCAAGCAGAAAGCGTAAGCGGCATTCTTTTGGATGCTTGAGCACACAGGTTGTGAATAATCATTGTTTTAGTCATATTTGACGGGTGACTAGCTCTCTATAGATACAGGCAAGGAGAACTCATCAAGCTGTTCCAGACTCAGCCTCCTGTGTTCTGGGATCAGTTATGATTATAATACACATACACAGATGTGTGTGGAGACGATAATTGCACATTATACAATTACCTCAACAGTCCCCTATCTAAACGTTCACACGCAGCAGCAGCAATTAAACAAGCCAATTACAATGTGATTTATTATCTCAAAGGAATCATCTTCACACTTGTTCAGCCAGGAAGAAGTAAAGAAAGGTGAGGATTGAAAGACAGAATGCAGCAAGATGCAGGAGAGATAATTTCAGCACAGGACAGACAAGCAGCACAAAGGACAGGACAGGCTCTGAATTTATGAGCGATCTGATACCACCAAGTCTCTGTGGTCATTTTTGTGTTTTTATCACAGACATTTTCCAGACATTTCGCAGGCCTGTGCCTGATGCGCCTGTTCAGTAATCCAGCCATAGATGTAATGCAATGGACTTGCTTGTTGTAGTTTTGCAGACATTTTGCAACTCATGTTTTTAACGTGTTAATAAAATCTCCCCAGACTCTCTTGACAATAATTACACTTTCATGTCTAAGAATGAGGGCTTCTTGTCCACAGATCTAAATCAAAGAGATCAAGGTGATAAAATATAAATAAAAAATGTGAAATTAAATTTTGGGAGGAATTTATTTTGCGTCAATAGGTGACAAAGCTGAGTTTAAAGAGTTCATTACAGCAGGTCCACTGGGTGCAGTGACAAAAGTCACAAAGTGTATCCTATTCTCTATGAAGAGCAGTGTGGAAAATATTATATAACTGCGCACTTTGAAAAGTAGTTGAAACAGGATGGAGCCATCACAGAGAATTGAGCAAGCAGCACCTGAAGCCAGCATGTGGAAAGCTCAAATATATTCCCGCTGACCTGTGGTCAGAGCCCTCTCTGCTGAGCCGCTTCAAACCTCAGATCAAAGCTGCTCCTGGTGTTGTCAGAACAAAGCTCCATATAAAGAAAATTACATATTTGGTACAGAGTTTATGGATCTCCACCCCCTGAGGTCATATTTACCATTAAAAAGTTAACTGGCAGTGATCAGCTCTGTGTCTTCAAGTTGCATCTAATCATCATTTGGAGAGAAGAATAAAGGGACGTGCTAAAAAGCCAGATGGAAATGTGGTTTAAATTGAAAAGAGAAAGGAACAGAAAGAACACTTTTTTTTGTCCAAGAAGAAATTGAACCACGTTGTACACATGTTTCTGATCCATGTTGTTTCTACTCCAGCTTCTCACTGACTAAAACGTTTAAGGAAGTAATTGTCATATTTTGTGTCGTTGGCGTTTTTCACAGTTTTTTTCTTCTTCTTAAAGTTTGAACAGAAAACTCTTTGTCAACTGTGAATAAAAAACACTACAGAGTGGAAGTGATACTTATCAATCAACATGAAACAGATGATCGGCTTTAGGGAGGTTCCTTAAATTGAACTTTCCCAAATTGCATCACAAAAAGAGTTTGTTTACACTCCTCCTCCATTCCAAATTGTTATCAAGATGTGAAGCTGGTCAGGATTTCTATCTTTCAGGCTTAGCTGTAAGTGCCTATTTGATTTGCTTTTCTTATTATGACACGCCAAATTATCTTTGAAGGGAGGGAACTATTGTCCTCTGAGGCGCACACTGCTTGGTAAAGCGCACAGCAGAGCGCGCGGTGAATAGTCAGATCATAGTTTACTTCCAGAGATAAACGTTTTGCAGACACCGACACTTCTCGTGTAGCTTCATTTGATTTGAGTCGACATCTTCTAGTTTTAAATCGTTTAGACTTTGTGAAGAAGATACACGCTGTGACCAACTGAAGTAGAGAACACGCGCGCCTGGAGAGTGCCGGAGTTTTCTGCACAAGTTTGGAGAGCAGCCGCCGACAGGAGAGCGCCTGCTGCACGCCGCGACTACAGCCACGCCGAGGCGGTTATTACGAGGACGTGAAGATGAACGACACGGACATATTGTGCAAAAACAACCAAACAGACAACTTGACTGACCCGTCATGTCTGAGCTCAGGTTCTCCACCGTACAGCCACATCGACATCACCACTTTCATGCACATATTCCCCACCATTTACGGCATCCTGTGCTCAGTTGGAGTTATAGCCAATGGGCTCGTCATCTACGCGGTGGCGGCGTGCAAGAAGAAAATGGTATCAGACATCTACGTGCTAAACTTGGCAATAGCAGACATGCTCTTCTTGCTCGTGATGCCCTTCAACATTCACCAGCTGGTCAGAGACAGACAGTGGGTCTTCGGAAACTTTATGTGCAAAGCAGTTGTGGTGGTGGATGTGAGCAACCAGTTCACCACAGTGGGAATTGTTACTGTGTTGTGCATTGATCGGTAAGTGTCAATATCCATAAGTATTTAATGGGTGATAACTCTGTCAGCCTTTTTTATTTTATTTTATTTTTTATTTTATTTTAAAAGACGGTGAAAATTCAAAATTTAAAAATACAACTGTTACTTATGATAAAAACTACAATAATAAAAGCAAAGTAAATGTACATTTACCCTCTTATTATAGAAAAACAAACAAACAAGCAAACAAACCTTAACCACTATACTGTCCCACTGAAATTATATAAGCAAAATTAGGTACTCCATATGTTCCTTGCATAGCCTAAATGATCTACGTGTCCTGTTAATGGTCTGAACACATGCAGGACATCTAAGTGCGTCTATATGGCAAATGTTTGACTGATAAACATCTCCATTTGTGCGTAATCACAGCTGCAGGAGGTGTTGTGAGAGCTTTAATGTCACAGGTCCTCAGAATAATATACATAATGCATTTCTGTAGGGCCACTAACCCAGCTAATTGCATCCTGGTGAACAGCACCTGTAGCAATAAATGTCCCCTGTAACATTTAGAGGTGGACTTATTACTTTTATTTCTATCATTAAACTTTTATCAGTGTGGGTTCAGACTACACAACCTTGTCGTCACAAAATACAAAGAAGTTCTTTACGATTCAGTTAAAATATCAATTCAAAAACTCTAGAGGAAAAAAGATCAAATACCCCTTTGAAAAACTAATGTCCACAGACCATTAAAACAAATAATTTTAGGCCATTACAATCAGAAAAACAACATAAAAAAACACCCCAGAAAAGTAAAGTAGCTTGTGTCCCATATTAATAAGCTTTAAAATGCATACAATAATAACACAACACAATTTTGGTGCTAAATATTTTTCTAAGCAGTTGAGCCCCCATCCACATTTGACCAACAATTTGACTTCTAATGTTGCCAAATGACATTTGATAAAAACAGCAGCAACAAATTAAAGTTTTTTTTTTTTTTTTTTTTTTTACCCTGGTAGAGTCAACAGAGACAGTGTTGTTTTTATGGACACAGAGAAAAGTTGTGTCTGTTTTATCTTGGTACAGTGTGTAATCCTATTTCGTGGCAGTTTTGTGGTTATCAGCATCCTATTACCAAATTTCAGTGTAAAATCAAAGTGTAAAACATTTATTGAATAACAACTTCACACGTTAGTTGTGTTAATATGAAGTAGGCCTATATATGGGCTTTTTATTGGGGTCTAGACAAATAAAAGTGTTCTCAAGAAATATTGAAAGGCTAACACACTCACACTCGGATGCTGCCAAAAAGAAGCCTTTTTTAAAAACCTGAATCTATGGTGTTATCTATCTATCAATAATCTACATATACACGGTTGATACAACTTGTGCCAGTGGATTCTTCCTAAAACATTCAGTGTAGCATGGTTTTAGCTCGGGTTCTGACAGTCTAGTAGTAGTGTAAGTTTTTGATACAGCCAGTATCTGACTTGGCTGATCTGAGGCAACACGCCACTCGGTCACACGTTAGTTTTGGAGCTGCATGTAATGATTTGACTGTCAGACCAAAATCAGCATCAAAATCAACTGGGAACACCAGCTTCTCTTCAATAACTGAATGCTAAACTATTGATTTATAGACTAAGATAAATGTAATTTAGCAGGATATCCTGGAGAAAATTGCAAGAATGTCAGCATCTTAATGGTTTTCCTGCTCGTTAAATCTCCAGAGACAGGTCGGGCACAAACACAAACTAACTTGTAACATGCCCACACACGTCATTTGTTCCACTTCAGTAACATTTGCTGTGAGTACAGAAAAAGTGGTCGTTATTTTCCAGTAACTGTGTGAGGTGAATAGTGATTAAACCAGCAGAGCAGCCCCTCAAACAGAAATATAACCAGATGCAAAATAGAAATGGAAACTGCAATCATCACTTTACTTAGTGAGTGGTACACTCAGAGTCTATCTTGGACATACTTGGTTTCATCATTGTTTGTAAAAAAGAAAAAAGGATGTTTTTACAAAGCAAACTTGCTCCTATGGTTTATGGTCTGAGACTCCAGCTCTGAACAAGTGACGTCTTCCCCCTCCTAGGTACATCGCTATTGTCCACCCCACATCGGAGAAGAGGACCATCCACTGGACCGTCATGATCAACATGCTGGTGTGGCTGGGCAGCTTCCTCCTCACCGTCCCCGTCATGATGTACGCCAAGGTCGAGCGCCGGCAGCACATGGAGGTGTGCATGATGTACCTGGACGGGCCCGAGGACATGTACTGGTACACCTTCTACCAGTCAATCCTGGGCTACATCATCCCTCTCATCATCATCAGCACCTTCTACTCGCTCACCCTCTACCACGTTTTTAGCTCCATCCGCCGGGTGAAGCGCAAGCAGTCTGTTTGGGCGAAAAGAGCCACCAAGATGGTCCTCATGGTCATTGCACTGTTCCTGATCTGCTGGTCGCCCTACCACGTCATCCAGGTGATCAACCTGAGCAACAGTACGCCAACCATTGCCTTTGTCTACGCCTACCACATCAGTATCTGCCTCAGCTACTCCCACAGCTGCATCAACCCGCTCATGCTGCTCATCTTCGCACAGAACTACCGTGAGCGTCTTTGCCGCAGGAATGTGCTGCACAGCTCCCAGCACTCGTCCAAGCTCACTGTGGTCAAAACCGATGGTTCCAGTACAATCAACGACCCCAACTACCGCTGTACTGTCGTCTAGTCAGACACACGTGCCACTCTGTAGATGCACATGTAAATGTTTTGCCACTCACTTCAAAAGGTAGTAGCTTGACAAATGGTGTTGCCGGTGAATTTCCCAACTTTTAGGAAATTTTCCCCACTGAAAAAACTGGGCATAAAGCATAAGCAGCCATATCAACCATTACTGACAGAAGTACAACACAGGTGGGGTGTAAGGTTTTCAAAATAAAATGCAAAGAAAAAAAGAGACGGATCTTTGGCTCGGAGGAAAGCCAGCATGCTAAAAAAAAAGAAAAAAGGAAAACTGTCTGTCTCTGAGCCAGAACTAGAGGGAATTTCAGCAATGACTTCAAGGATGCAAAGATGAGAAGGGACGCTGAGAAGCGACTCAAGCATGGCTTTCTTTTTCTTCTGGATGGGGAGATTTTATTAACCTTGATCAGCCACAGGCTACATCCAGTGTCATGCCGGTCAGTCACAACACTGAGGGGCAGCTGCTGAGATCTGTCACTAGCAAACATTCACATGTTCAAGTCTGAAATATTGTGATTGAATTGTGATTGAATTTTGTTATTAGCCAGGTCCATGAGGGCTTGTGATTAAATTTATTTCCACGTAATAGTTGTAAGGGTTGTTTGATAGAAACTTTTTAGCTGCACTCACTGTGACGTGTTCCGTATAATAATTATCAGAGACACTTTCTAATATGTAAACCTCCGAAGGGCTTACAAGTTGTAACAAATTGCTTTATCATGGTTAATAAACAATGCAGTGATAAGACGTTAGGGCATTTTGAATAGTTTACAATATAATTGGCAGATGTTTATCCTTTCTACTTTGTTAATAATGTTGTTATAAATGTCAGTGATCCACAACAAGTTTGTAGTTGTAAGTGGTGTAAGGGTCATTCAGTTTGGTTATAAAAGTTTAATCTTCCTCTCTAAGTATGACTGCCTATGAGTGTCAATAAGTAATCAATAAAACGATTTTGATCCAGATCATCATCAAGGAGGGAGATGTAGTTTCAAGAACCTGGCAACCCAAAATGTATTCTTTATCTTGTGATCAAATTATTAGTATATGATTATGTTAACCATTAATAAAGCCATTAATTACAACTCACTTATTAGAAAGTGTTACCCAATTATCTAACATGTTTTTATCAAAGAATTGAAAAAATGAAAGCATTTATATAAACATATGACAATTTCTTGCTGGAGAAAAGTTTCAAAACAGGTCCAAACAAACACAAGTGTGTCAATTTCACTTGGTTTTGTGAGTCTCATGACAAAAGTCTGTTACTAAATTGCCTACTTATCGCTGGCTGCTGCCGGTTAGCAGACTGTTTGCAGCAACATGTTTGCAGTATGAAATACTACTTGTTCACCATGAACACAGATTCATAGTCTATTATTTTTGCTATTTCTAGCCTTAGCAGAGTGCCGTGAATCTATTTGTTTTAGGCTCTAATTGCTGTAAAATGCAGCATAAAACACCAGTGACTGCCTTACGCCCCAGTGTCTCACCAAAATAGAGACAAGAAAAAAATCCTTCAGATTGTCAAGACAGGCCTACGGCGGAGCAGTTGATCATCGTGGGGTTTTACAATCCTCATGGTCACGTAATATATCATCCCACAAACATTTGGGTCAACCAAACAGAGGATGAATAAACACAGCAGTGGACAACCTCATACTGACAGGTTTGTTACTTGTGGGGAAAGTTGATGAACCTGTTAATAAAATTGATCCTATATCTTGATCTTATATATTGAGTTATATGGTGTTTTTATTTTTTATCATTTTTTTCCCCAGAATACTGTGGTGTTTTTATCCTGTTGTCCTATTTAATGTAAAGTCCTCAGATCGTGACTGTTGTTGAGTGTCTGTTAATTTCAGTGTGACTCATTAGTATTCACTCATAATGCTGTGGAGCTGCTTTTAAACACAATGGTTGTGGCAAGTAGGTTTTTTTTTCTTTAGAGTGGATTCAGAAGATAAACACAGATATTGACAACAAACAACAAACACAGCATGGAAGACAGGCAATGCTCAGGCATTGATATCATGTCATTTGATTGTGCATTTGCATAATGAGACGCAAGAGGCAATGTACAGGAAAATTATATTTGCATTATCTTTTGTCATCATGGCTATTAAGTATGTTTACAATGACAGTGGAGCACTAAATGTGATATACTGTGTGTCCTGTGCACAAATCACATGTCTGTACACTCAAGCATCTGTGTATCACACTGTTATATGTGGTTCTTCTGTGTGTGCAAAGGCATTCTTTTACTTTATTTGAGGCTGGAAAACCAGTAGGGGAAATAGGACAACTGGGCCTCCAGGCCATAGGGTCACTTGATGGAAATTAGTGTGTGCTAATTAGATAATAAGCAAATTTGTTGGTAAAACTTCCCACTAATCCACAATATCAACTGAACTTCTAAGGACCTTAAAGAGACAGAATACTTTTTTACTTGATCATGAGGCGCCTCTGCTCTAAAAGGGTCCTGTGCCATAATCTAGTTTTAACACTTTTAAAGTGGGACTGCAGTGATTGAGTCTTCCACTTCCACTGGGTGCCAGTGGTCAGAATCAAAGCCAAGCTCCAGAAATCTGTGATAACAACTACATATCCCACAATGCAACTAACAGCATTTCTTTTTAATATGCTCCGGATTGTGAAATTCCACAGCATTGAAACTCCACATCTCCAATTTGCAGTATAGACTATGTAATGAAATGCATGCCCAAGCAAGGATAACCCCTTGATAATATCACTATGAAACAATCAGGGTTATTCTTTCAAACTTGATAAAACTGACAAGTCCTTCAAAGGACACAGATAGTTTGTGCCTTCCAAAACTGTCACTGCTGAAATCACATCTGCTTTATAATCTGACGGCTATCTGGTTTAGATTTGGTTAGGTTTTGGCACTAAAACATAATTGGCTGTTAATAAGAAATAGGAAAGAAACAGCAGCTTGTCATGCCAAAGTCTTGGCAAATTTTGTAAACGCACCTGTTCGCTCTGATGTCCTCCCTCAGCCGAGTTCACGGCTCTTTAGCTCTTACACTACTTCATACTTTGCCATTACAATCTGCCACAGCTATCAGTGGGCTTTGCCACATGAACATGAACAAATCTAGTTTGGCGAACTTTCTGAAATTGCTTTTTCATTCAAATTCTAGTTCAAAACACTTTAGCTTCAGCTTGTGCAGAAGCAGCAATCCCACAGCAAGTTGCAGTGTCTAGATTTTCTTGGACTCCCCTTTCCACAGGTCGAGTGGGAGTCACTGTTAGTAAACTGATCTTTATCTGCAAAATTGGCCGACTTCCCCTTTGATATTCCAACTCACATCATGCATACACAATAAAGTTGAGTGTAATCAAATTATCACAAACTAACACGAGGACGGTTTATTTTTGCCCTGGGGCCTGACAGAGGGTTAATCTAGCCCAGACTTTGATGTAGTCTTTCTCAGTGTTTGGTGTTGTTGAGTAGACGCCTTTTTTTTTTTTTTTTTTTTTTTGATGTTTTGATTGTTACTGTTATCAACGAGTCAATGAAAACCTTTAAAGCTTATGCAGTTGTTGATGTTGTCTGTGGTGTATAGCTTAGTTCCTTAACTTATAATTAGCCAATTAATGAGTTTTATCTAAACTGTAAAGATTGAGACTGATGTTGTGCAGTGCAATTGTAAATTTTCAATCGTGTCCCAGTCAATGTCAGTGGAGCAATTGCAGCCTTTATTTTGATGGTCATGAATTTAACATGTCACACAAACTGTTGTCCAGGATCTATTCTCATTTGTGTTGAATTCATTCCTGCTTTTAATTCTTTTATTAACGACTGTAATGAATACAGATAAGATCCAGGCTTTAAAATCAGTCACTGGTGCAGAAGTATATTTGATTGCCTTCACCCACATCAAAACAAAAACACCTGTCTTTGCTATTTATGGTGTTTCTCACAACCTCTTAAGTTATTTATGAGTGCGGCAGGCTGCTCAGGGATGCCAAGTGAACCAGTAGAACGTTCTGAATGAAAATAATAAGTACTGTCATTTATGGCGTGGAAGTGTATTTCCTGCATGTTTGCCTGATGCGGTTTCGGGGATGATAGCAGAGACTCAATGTCTGTGAAGATTCTCAGTCATCCAGCTCATGGTTATTCAGGAAAAGATTAATCGAAGGCAACTTGACTTGGTTTTGTAGATACATGAAGATGTTTCACCTCAAATCCACGACCTGAACTGAACTACTGTAAGGAAGTCTCTTGGGTGAGCAGTGACACATCTTCAGGTATCTACATCAAAGTCCAGTTGTGTGGGATTCAACTTTTCCTAGAGTTTCACAGTCACAAACAATCTACCTTGGATCAGACATCAACCTCAACCTTGGTTTTTGTTTAATTCTTCTGTTAACAACTGCAGATTTAAGCTGCAGAGGAATTTGGAAGCTGAATTAAAGACCCTCTGAAATATCAGCATGTTGTCACAGCGGTTTTATGAATGACACTTTTTCTCACTGACATGAAGCCAGCATTCTTTATGATCCTTGGTGTAATTTGATTTAAAAGTTGTGGATACAGTTGAACAAAATTATCATGGCGGCAGAGGATGTAGCTTTACATTTGTTTTTCCTATTTAAGGACATTTCCATGAGTAAACCTTTGACAGAGCGGATGAGACTGACACAGTCAGTATGTGACTCGAATGTGCTGTCTTCCCTTTGAACATATAAATATAGAGCATTCCTGGAATACACAGAAAGAGTGTACTGAGATGTGTGAGTCACATTTCTGTTTTGACTCCCATGAACTGTAAAAATGCATAGCATACATACATATACATACACACAAGTTTAAAGAGGTGTAACTTAAAGCAGAAGTAAGTGATATATTTGTGTTAATATAAGTCTTAAATAGTTATATCTTCCGACAGCAATCACTTACATAGAGTGTTTGGACTGAAACACGGGTCTCTCAGTCCCTCTGCTCTGCTCTGAGCCGAAGAGAAAACATTTATCGTATCCTACAGTTTTTATCCAATGAGGAGAGAGAACGGCATGCAGGGCTGTGTGTGCAGCCAAGGGACGCCGTGAATGTGGCGACGTAGGGACGAGGACTGTTATGGTGCGTTCAAGGAAACTCGTTTTTTTCCGACCTGTGACGTCGTACCAGTTCGATCTGGTACATAGACTGTACAAAAAGACGTACTGGTACGATTTCACGGGTCGGAAGTTACGAGTGGCCGTTATAGTGACTTTCACCGGTAAAACAGGTTGGAAAAACACGAGTGGGTTGCCTGGAACGCTACAAAGTCGTAAGTTGTGACTTGAAGCTGTAATTTATGATTTCAAAAGCCTGCCTGGAACGCAGCATTAGCGAAAACGACCGGATCACTCACTTCTGCTTTAAAGGAGAAGTGCTGTTTTTTTTTGTTTTTTTTTACAACCTGGACCTTATTTCTGGCATAAAATACAGTCGTTTACTCACCCATACAACTTGGTGTCATTAGAAGTCCTTTAGATGATATTTAGATCCATTTGAGAGCTGCATATATCCATATAATGGGAGTGATCGGTGCACCAAAATGCAGTCTCTAAATAACACATTATCTGCCGCGGAAATCATTCATTTTTCACCAATATGTTGTTATGATTCACTAGTGCTGTTCCACAAAAACACCACCAGTTACCATCTATTCGCAGACGTGCAGCAGTTTGTTGTTCTCTGGCCAGCTGTTCCTCTCTTTGCCTCCACATCCTCCTTTCAAAGAGCTCCTCATCCGTATACTCTGGCTCAAAACGGTAAGGACGTCCACCAAGTCGTCGTTTACAACCTTTAACAAATATTCAGCCGTTGCACAAAACTGTCAGTAGCAGATTCCGGGTAAACAAGCCAACCGTTGAAAAAAGAAAAAAGGTGTTTTTTAAAAATTGCTTTATTAACAATACAGAACAATACTGTTTAGCCAGGGGTATTATAGTTATAAAAATGATATACACAAAGAGGCAGAGTGAATGAGCCGTGCTGCAGCTGTATGCGGCCCTCAGAGATGACATCATCCAGTTCAGAGATTAGTAGGTCAATCAGACCCCGGATGTTGATAACAGGCAACTCTGGACCCAAAGGGGAAAAGCACTAGCGAATCATAACAAAATATTGGTGAAATGAACAAATTTCTCTGCAGAAAATGCATTATTTAGAGGCTGCATTTTGGTGCCCCGATCACTCCCACTATATGGATATTGTTACGGTCACTTCCGTAGGTGATAAGGGGGGCTGCCATATTGTGTAATGTTTTGATTGGTTGCCTGGTTACCTGGCCGCTTAAGTCTGACGTGAGCGGAGGGAGCAGGGAATGCTGGGAAAACGCCAAAGTGAGAGCCGCGTGGAGACAAGGCTGCAGCCCCGCTGAGTAGTCAAGAGAAGTTGACGATGAGAAAGGACACGTTTCACCTCAAGATTGAATTATTGTTTTAGTTATTGTCTCGTCTAAACACAAATGAACTGACAAAGCCACAACCGCGTGACGTCGGACGGAAGTCGATACACGCAGGACGCTGGAGCTGGTGACCGGCACGGTGCCACTGGAGCTGGACGCCGGTCCGCCAGGAGAGCCGGGCGGACCCAGCTACAGGTGATGAACGGAAGCAACCGGTGAGTCGAACATTGTACCATATGGCAGCGAATCCCACCAGGCTCCAGGTTTTCAACAATAGAAATATGTGCGCCTGTGTCATCCCTGAAGCCTAGACTGGTTAGAGCCTTAACTGTAAAACTTAACTTGCCAGGGTGGCGCGTGGTCGCGACAATATACACCGCTCTCGAATAGATCTAAATATCATCCGAAGGGCTCCTAATGACACCAAATTTATATGGGTGATAAACGACCGTATTTCAAATCTTACATAAGTAAAGTTAAACTTAATGGTTAAATAAGAAAATTAATTACTGATTAAACTTCCTCTATATATCTAAAAGAAGCAGTAACTAAGAGAGGCCACAGAGGAGAAAGCCCATTTGATAAATGTATAGCTTCTTTTTTAATGGAAATTACTGTTATTCCTCAATAAAAGTGAAAAACAAGTCTTGTTCTTATTCAGTCTTCTTTTCAACATGGGACTTCCCCTCTGTCAACCTTTTAAAATGTGATTTTCGGCTCTCTGTTCAGAGTGAGATCTTGCAGCGTGTCTTGACAGTTCATTTTTAAAGGTAAAAGACTCGAATGTCATTTTACCCTTTTATTCGCATTCACTGATACAAGCAGCACCTGCTCTGCATCAAAGATACATTCCAGTCCTGATTCAATAAATGGTTGGACAGTAGTTCCTTTATGATCTGGGCAAAGACATAAATCACATGATTTTCTCCTCACTTCTCCTCTGCACTGACTTCTCTCTCCCATCTCAGTGAAGCAGATCCCTCTGAGTCCCAGCGGAGACAACATAAATCAAATTATGGATTCTTTACACTCATGTCTCAAGCCAGGAAAAAAGACGCTAAGCTTTTTTCCGCTATGTTCCAGGAAGACCCATCATCATGAGCTCATAAAAGATGCACACCTAACAAACTGTCCTCTCCTACTGAAACTTTAAAGAAAGATTGCTGCATGTAGAGTCAGCAGGGAGTTTCATAGACCTTCTCAGGTGCCAGAGTGGAGAGTTATGGCTGGTGAACCAAAACTAAGTGTAAAACTAAAATTCTGCAGTGACACACTCTGCAGAATTCAAATGTTTTAAATATATGAATATTACATGTTAATATTACACTTGATAATGTTTCCCAGGAGAAGTGAAAGTAGGGTGGCCTCCTCTAAAGTTTGAAGAGTTACACTGTATTGACTGCATTTCAGATCATTATTACAATAGAACTGGGACAAACTGCTCAAACACAACATTTTTATATTGCACACATACAGTGGTGTATTTTTCTTTTAGATTCTCTTTCTATTCTTATTTTATTTATTATTCCACTTTTCCTCTTTCGCTGATCATCTTTTGTGCTTCCGGTGTCAAATTTGAATTTCCTATAAAGGTAAATCTTATTTTATCCATCTTATCCCACATCCACAATCACCCAAATACCATCCACTGCAGCACTCGCTATTTCTGTGTTGCCAAAGATGATGTGCTTTGTTAGGTTGCGATGAGTTTTGTTAGTCCCACATGAACCAACAGAAGTGGATTAATCCACAGCTGAAATTAGTTCTGCAAAAATGCACATTTGATCTCCTGTTTGAGCAATATTGTGCTGAAAAACCAGAGTGCCCTGCTGTGTGTTTTTCTTGGGCAATTTCTGAGTGAAACTATATATTTGTAACCCATTTTAAAGATTTACTGCTTCAGTAGGAACAAATGGGCTATGGGCTGATTTCCACAGACAGGGCAAAGAAATCAGAAAGTGCTGAGAGAAAGAGCAACACAAAGTCAGTTTTAGTCTTTTCATGGGATTTTTTGAGAAACAGAGAAAGAAGCAACAGCCTCATCCTTTAGGCAAAGCCACACTGTTAATGTGATCACTTATCATCTACCTTGACTGAAGCAATGCTCTTTCCCTTCTCCTCCCACCCTGGCTGCTCACGGAGAAAGTCAGAAAGCATAAGAGTGAAGTCCACAGGGGACGACTCCATTCACCAGAAGAATGAACACCAAAAACACATCTGCCACTTTTACATTTCAGTCAGACAAGTCAAGTAGAAGGGTGGATTTGAGCTCAAGATAAGGACACAACAACCCCTCAAAAACAAATAAGACTTTTCTTCTGTCTTCTGCTGTCAATCGAATGGTTTATAAAAATATTATCGGTATTTTCATTCAAATAGAAACTATTTACAGTAACTGATCAAAGACGAAAGAAAACTTGCCATGATTTCACATCTAAACTCCACCTTGATCAGCAAAATGCTGCTCCTCATTGGTATTAACAATCTATAAAGATGAAGCTGATGACATTAAGTAGCAAGTTTCCATTTTTAAATCAATGTGGCGACTGGTTAGCTATGTGGTGAAGAAGACATAATATCATGTGACAGTAGTTGGCAAGGATAAAATGAATCAATAGATGATGTGTGCTGCAGTTCAGGCAAAAGCGGAAAGGATGTCCCCTGAAATACTCTGGACTGACTCTTGCTTCGTCAGTATCTGGCAGCAAGTGTGATATTACATCTTGGACACGAAGCTTCTCATCAATTATCCAATCACATCGCTCCGAACAGAGTAAATGAGTTCACTCAGATATTAGTAGTGTAATACTGGTTATTAGTCTCAGCGTTTACTATAGATAAAACAACTCCTTCTGTCTAACTTGATCCACTTTAATGTCAGCTTCCACAGTAGGGCAGCTAGACACTGACAATCATCATATGCCACACTGCAGTCTTACATCATATGACTTTATTGATATTGACCATTACATATATAGGAGACATGAGTAATGCAGTTTTAAATCTAAAAAAAGTAACATTACATGTGTACTGTCTCTGTTCTGTATTTAGAGAACCTTAATTATTTCAATTATCTCTCAATTGTCCCTGAGGAAATGTACAAAAGAAATCAAGCTTAGAGTATGGACAGTTTCTCTACTCCCATTGATGGGGACATGTCCCTATCCATATTCAAACCAACACCCTTGAGTAGAGTAGATTGTTATGTGAATGTAGAATATATTATATACATGACATGATAATACAGCTCTAGCTTTTTCCTTCAGGGCAAGACAGACAGCCTGCAAGTGGATCCTGGGTTTTTGAAGTGCTCTATGAACAGCAGCAAGTGTCAGCTTTCAGGTGAACAGCACAGCAGCAAAAGAGTGAGGAGCAAATACAGCACCATGATTAAAGGCGTAGTTATCTAAGGTGCAGCGAGACAAGTGTGCCATGAAAGTGTCAGCAGACTTCAACCTGGCACCTGAACAAACATACAGGGCTGTGATTTCTGTTGCTGCAGACACCAGGTAAAAATAAAGAAGACATGCAAGAGGCATCACAGGGCATTAGCGGATCAACAATTCATGTATGAAAACCATAACGCCTGTGGAGCATGAACTTATGACACTCACAGAGCACATACTGAAAAATGTAATAAACCAATACAGTATACTAACACGTGGAAGCAAGCTTGTGCTAGGATGCTGGAAAGGATTAAAAAAAAAACATTGCTGGTGTTGTGTACACAAGAAACCATGTTAAATGAGATTTAACAACATGGATAACACATTCAGATGTACTCTCAGAATCTACTAATTAATGTCATGAAACACCAATCTAGCTGAAAATGTTCCGTACATCCAGATGTTTGACGTTGCTATTTATAAAGGAGCTCCGTTTTTACACACAGGGATATTAAGTGTTTGCTGCTTCCTTCATTTTCAATGGGAAAACAACAAAATTGTCCATTATAGCTGGTGAGGAGTGTTGTCAAATCAATAGACAATTTTGACAATCATGTCCACATTAAATGTGCAACCAGTTACCTCCTGTTTACATTGATTACTTATTTCTAGTTGGCTGCTGCTTTATGGTTTTGTTGTTGCAAAACTGCATGACTGAAAGACATTCGAGGGTTTATATCACTCCCTTACCACGGCTAACAGCAACACATAGTGTGCTCGGTCAAATGACTGCTTTATACTCCATGTGGTTATATACCAACACAAAGACATAATATGTCAGCACGTCCACTGTTTGCACGGCTATAGGGGGATAAAATGGAATCGGCAGAAAGGGCTTTTAACCTCCTCACGTTGCCACAGACAAACACATCCACCATGTCTGTGAAGGTCATCTGCATCCTCCTCGCCTTCACGACAATGAGACAGTGTCTTGTTTGAGTCATCCACTGCGATGCGTGCCTCTAAGAAGTTTTCAAGTGGCTGAAGTAGCGGTTTGTGTCGATAAGGAGAAAATATGAAGAGAAATCTCCATCTGTGTGGACATAGGCTTAAACCCTTGATTACATACGGTTGGCCACTAATTGGATTTCTCCTCTACACCAATGTCGATAAAAATAACTCTGATATCTGAGATGTTTGTCTTTATCAGAGCTTCACGCACAAATATGTTTTCTCGTAACTCCCCAGAATCTGAAAAGCCACATTCCAGCTATCTTTTAGAGCATCCCAGAGACTGTCTTGTGATGCTGCTTGAATTTTTCCTTCACAAATGCTCCCAAAGATGTTCAGTGGGGGTGAGGTCTTGTGACTAGCTGATGGAAGGCCATGCAAGTGAACACTTGTTGCTATTTCTTGGACTTTAAATAGGACCGGAAGAGCGCTGATGCATGTTTACGGTGAATGTTTTGCCTGAAACAAGTTCCCGGCGATGCTTTTTTTTTTTTTTAAGTCGGGGGATTTTACTGCATGCCTCTGCAGGACAGAGAGAGGCACACACGCTTTGATCATGTGGAGATGATCCTTCGCGAGTCACTGATTCAATACAAACAGTATTTGACTGTAGCCGATAAACACTGTTGCACTGACATGATATGTGGATGTTTCCTCATACAACAATAACACTTCAGTTCAAATCTTGTTTCACGTGTAAACAAAGACATTCTTCCCAGGAGTTAAATTTTGGTCTGTTTGATCTGTTTGGTTTTGTTTTCATTGCGTCATCACTGATTTGGAAAGTACTGCATGAAATATGGCACTAAGAGGACAACAGTGTTTTTTCATTGGCTGGCTTTGCTTCTTTTTATACTTTGGATGTGGATGTTGCTCCAGCTTATGAAGACGTCACAATGACTTTATTCTTAAGTTATTAGCTCTTCGTGTCTGTCTTTGGGTATAAACAGGCTTGATAAGTTAAAAAGCATGGCCATAAAAAAAAAAAAATTCCAATGCTTTTTTTAGCGCCCCAGAGAACAACTTCAACTCCAACTTATTCAATTCTCTTGACAGTGTTACAACAAACAGTATAGTTGCAATGGAAATCCCCAATTCAATTAAAGTACCATGAGTTGTAACAATAAAGTGGATCAAGTGAATTAGATTAGAGAACTTTATTCATTCTCACAGTCAAAACTACTTTTGTCACTTGTAGACAGTGATGAGCAGCAAAACACGGCAGACATATCCCAGCAGACAATACGGAAAAACACACAGCTGCTACAGTCGAACTACAGTAACACATTTTCCAGGAAGATTGAGGTACTTAAACTACATGCCTAGATTTGGATTAGGGTCACTTCAGGGTTAAAAATAAGTGGCTACTTCCTCGACATTCAATGAGCTTTGTTGTCATGGTTACATTAATAATGATGTTAACTTGGTTTAAGATTCCTGGATGAGACAAACAACTTAAGTGCTTGTTTCTAGGGAATTGTATCCCACTCTGTGTTAAAGTCCTCTGTTTTATTAACCCATCCATGCTCCCACCTCCTCTATATTTGGGTTTTGGAGCTTCTCCACACTTCTCCCTCTGGTTCTGGCGTAATTACTATGTCTGCTAGTTGTTGCTTGACAATAAAATGTAACTTTGGGTTGTAATAAACTGCTGCACAAATGGCCCATGGGCTCATTTTTACGGGTCTCTAAAAACTAGACCAACAAGTCAAAATCTAGTTTATGCCTGAACAGCATGTGGTCAGTGTGAGAAAGTGAAGAAACAGTTGGAAACTGTTGTGGAACCAATGTAAACAAGATAGGTCATCCTATCCTATCATCTCCCTCTGTGTGTGCTCACATACAATCAATCTTCATAATGAAAATGTAAACTTTATCACATTTTTCTATTTCTGTCAGACCATGGAACAAGTATCAAAATAGTGACTGAAACGAGACCTGTGAAGACTACGCTTCTTGTTTTAAGCCATAAAATGCTGCTCTCTTGCTAATTCCTGATTTTACAAGTGATACATCATCTCCCCAAATCACCAAACACACAAGTTAAAGGTACAAAAAGAACAACCTCATATTTCTGATATGAGAAAACCTATAGCTATTGGAAATTGACAGACATATAAGTTAAAGGAGAACTATGCACGTCTGGTTGCTTTTTCGCCGTTTTGCTAGCCTTCCCCCCGTCCATTTGCATTTGTTTTCAATGAAGCCGAAAGCAATCCACGGAGCAGTAGATTACGTTTTTTACCATATACATGTTAGGATATGTGAATTTGTGTGGTCTTATCTGTCGTAAACAAGAGATTACGGGTTAGGGGGCGTGTTTGTGTCGTGGTGATACCTTGAAGAGAGCTGGGACACTGGGTCGGAGGCACCGATCTTGCAAGGTTGGTTCTCGGCCAAGAGACACTAGGTGGAAGGCAGAGTGCCTTGATTCTCCCTCATAACAAGTTACCAGTCATTTATTAGGGTCCGGGCAGCGCAGCTGACAGGACACTATTGTATTCCTAGGAATTCTTCTTCTTCTTCTTCTTCTTCTTCTTCTTTCTTTCTTTCTTCTTCCAAGGAAGTCATACTTCCCATGGGCGAAAACTCACCAAACTTTGCACAAAGGTTCAGTCCCATGCCAGATTCACTCAACTCCAAGGACATGTGCCCCCCCCTCCTAGGGGGGGCACAATAAGCGTTTAAATTTAAAAACCTTAAAAATTCCTACCAAACCAACGGTAGATGCTACAGTGTTGAAACTTCACCACAATGTAGCCTCAATACTGCTGAAACTTTTGTCCACTTAAACTTATTACAAATTATGAAGTCCATCACTCTGTTTTTTTCAATAACTGTAAAACTTTTAAAATGTATCTCCTCCCACAATTTTTGCTCAATTGACACCAAACTTGCTACAGAGCATCTCCAGACCGTCCTCCACAAAACTTGTTTCTCGGATTTTTGATTAAGCAAAAATTGAGCCTACAGTGCATGAAAACGTTTGACTGCAAACAGTACTGTAAACATATACCATCAAATTCTTGATAAATACATTTTCAATCTTCCTGAAAAAAAATGACAATATTCTGGAGTCATGGTTGATGAAGTTTGGCAAATATCAGAATTTTAACTCAAAAACTGAATTTTCTAGAACATTTTGAATTCTGCTCTCATGGGAACAACTGCAATCAATGTGAGAGTGGAATTTATAAACATCATATTTTCTCTTATGAAGCAAAACACTTATCATTAAAAACAAATCACCAACATTTCCATGCTGTCAAGATGCAATTTATGTATTATCAGATTTTTGTTTAGATGACTGAATTATTGACATTTTGACCATTTCATCACAACAGCTGCCCGGGCACTGACTCACCTGAGTGGATAAATGAAGCTACACAGCAGGTCTCACTACCAGCCAATTAGCTCAGTGAGTTAGGAGCTGGTTCTTGGTGTCAGAGATTGTGAGTTCGAGACCCAGCAAGGGTGATGATGATGATGATGATGATGATGGATCAAAATGTCACATGTCCTTAAGCTGATTTGCTGTCTAAATGCAATTTATGTATTAACAGATTTTTGTTTAGATAACAGAATTTCTGACTTTCTGAAATCTGCCTTGACAACAGCTGCCTGGGCACTGACTCCCTGAGTGGATAAATGAAGCTACACAGCAGGTCTCACTACCAGCCAATTAGCTCAGCGAGTTAGGAGCTGGTTCTTGGTGTCAGAGGTTGTGAGTTCGAGACCCAGCAAGGGTGATGGTGGTGATGATGACAGATCAAAATGTCAGTTGACCTCAATATGAAACACAAGACAATTGTCCTAATGGTGGCTCACAGCAAGCCTCTAAATTAAAAAAAAAAACAAATAGCTTGGACTGGTCCATGCGCGAAGGCTCCTAACATCTTAGACTCATAGTAGATGTTTGACAAATATCATTATTTTACCTCAAAAACTGATTTTTCTTTTTACTGTGGTTTCAAATCTGCCTACACGACAGTGAATGGCTTACTCAATTTGTGAAGCCACTGTTGGTCTGCCACTTGTCAATTAGCTCAGTGCGATAGACAATGGTCTTTGGTTCCCGAGGTTGTGGGTTCAATCCTCAACTGATGCAAATTGAACATTATAAGGTCAACTGTCCTGTCTTCCTATTCTCCTGTTTGTTGCTCAGAATTGCCTAAATTTGCCCAAAAGTAGCCCGGACCCGACCCATCGCTGCGCAGCAGCTATAATTTAACCATTACAATTTGTCCAAAGCTTTTTAATTGAGGTAAAAATGTAGCATAGTCAAGGTAAAAATCTTGTATAGTTCCTCTTTAAAGATGTGGCTCTACTCACTGAAAACTGATCACTCAGAAAGGAAGTTAGAAGCAACAGAAGAGTATCTTTCTTATTTTGTCTCTCACATAGTGTACAGCTTTAGTTCCACAACAGTTTTTCATTCCTGTAAAAAATGACTTTTATTTACCTTAACCGGCTATAATTGGTCATTGCTGAATTTTAGTACTAAACCTCGCTTTGAGCTGCTCCCATTTGTTGTGTTAATGTTACTGAAATATGTGTTCATGTATTTTCAACTCTTCCTGCAACTGCAAGGGCCATCTAACATTTCAGTGGAGAGAAACCTTTTATTTCTTAACAGGGCCTTTCTTCCTGTGCTGCTGTAAGCATACTTTCTCATTTCCAGAGGCTGGCATTTCTGTTGTTTACATGCAATTCAGATTTGCTAGTTTGTTGGGCTTAGCAGTTACTTCTCTCTCTCTCTCCCTCCCTATCTCTCCAGCTCTCTCTGCCTGGTGTGTCATATATTTAGTTATTCCTCTGGCTCCTTGAGTAATTTTAGTAACCCTAACTTTAGTCACCTCCTTTTTAAAAATGGAATGAACCATTAATAATCAATAACTCTGCATTCACACAGTGTTTGGCAAAACAGACCAGATCTGAACGTAACACTCTTGTCCTGTGGGGATGATGACTAATTGTCAAGTTGGGATGACAAAGGAACTTGAATCACTCAGAAACAGAAATGATGGTGGAACAACATTCAAAAAAGTAACAGAGGCGCATAGACTTGCTGCACAAAGCAGTTTCTGTCCGTCTGTCTATTTTCATCTTTAAGACAGGAGATAAACATGTTTAGGACTAATAACAGGCTCACAGCTGACGTGTGACCATGAAGTCATAAAATATCTTAAAGTAAAAATATTCTCAGAGGAAATGTGTGATCTTGTAGTACATCACTTTGGGATTAGCAGAGGAACTGACAGAGCTGCTGGTATGTGGTTAATTGAATGCATCAATGATCCACACTGGCAGCCATTTGTACATTCAAGTAGGCTCATAAACTTGAAAGCTTAAGTCCTGCCCTCTGCTCATTTAGGCATAATGACTGGTCTGTATTGATGAACACCTTCCTCCAGGCCTTGCCTAAAATTAATCTACTGTTACAAAGCAAAGCCTGTATATCCAGTTTTCATGAGCTCTGACATCAAGTAAAAAGAGGTCTTTGTTGAGAGAATGTTTTGTGTAATTCCTGCATGACTTAAGGATCGATAAAGTGTACTGTGGTCTCATGAAGGCTTGTCGAAGAGGCATGCTCACTTGTTTAGTCCTCTCTCTCTGTGTCTTCCAAACACACACTGAGTGAGCCAAAGTCAGCAGCAAGCAGCTCGGCAGTGTTTCCAACCAAGGTCAAGTGAACAAGGCTATTAGAAATATCATGGCCCAACAATATAAACAAAGAGTAAGTGTTACATGGTAGTATCGTATGTGTCTCTCCAGGAAGCTGTATGTTAATCACTTCTGGAATTTACTCTATGACCCTTAGTTTCCTGCTTGTTGCTTCAGAGCAACATTTCTTTTCTTTTTTTGGAGCATTGTTTTTATACGTTTATACACAACACAGTGTAAAGAACTTCAAGTTCACTCAACTTAGAAAACGAAGATCCCCTGGCCCCTGCTGCTATAAAAATGTTAGTAAGATGAACTTTGGTTAAATAGTTGTTTGGGGATGAAGCAGCAAAGCTCTCCGTTGTGTTTGTACATTTTCTTCTTCTGTTGCCATGGGAGTCTGTGAGCCCCTTGAACCATATTGTGTTTTCACACAGTGATTTTTACTCACTGAGTTCTATTAAAAGTTTTTGAAAGTGTTTGTCCATCAGAACCGATCAAAGGTGGAACGTCATTATATCTCAGCTTTTTTTTTCATCAATGTAAAGAAAACTAGGTTGATGGACTTTGGACACCATCAGAAGAAGGCTCAGGGAATTTGGTACCATTTGACCACTAGGGGGCGCTTTAATAAGAAAAATGGCAGTTCGCCTTATTAATGTTACATTTGTCCAAAGTTTTTGCTAGTCCTCGGACGAACTTTGCTAATAACCAACGTTATCGATTGAATTTTAAAAAATGTTCACATGCTCACATTCAATTGAAAATGGTGAGGCTGCTTAAGGATGTGAGATCAAGTCTTATTGTCTTATGTCATATCAAACTTGGTGCGTGGTCTTAGAAAATAATTTGGAAGAAACCCATAATCATTAGGCTACTGCTGCAATCAGTAAAAAAAAAGAAAAAACCTTTTCAGGACAAGGCAACTCATCATGTGATCTGAAATAAAGAAGCTATTTTGGATTTCATTGGACAGCATAATTTTTTGCTGCTCCTTGGACAAACTTTTTCCAATCTTTGCCAAAGTTGGTACACATGGTCTTCAGGCCAACACTCATTAAAGTTATTACATTTGCATTAAAACATTCAGCTATATAACAATCAATTAAAAGTGGTGGCAAGAGTCAAACAAGGATATCCCAGCCAATCCTTAATCACCTGACACAAAAGTTTCTGTGAGTGCTCACGGCAATGCCCTTCAATGTAATGACATCATGTTTCTATGACAACTCTGGCCTGCTGGTCTGCTTGACCTAAATGTTGCTGGTTGCAGCTATATTTCAACATGTTATGAAGTTACAAAATGTAAAACAAACTGAGCCAAGTTAACTGAATTTGAGAAAAAATTGGCTTAGTCACATGCGCAGTCATTACAAGCAGGTTTGCTTTCCTTGTACATTTTCTCACTGCGAAAGAATCAATATAGGCTGATACTAATAACTGTGACTGATGTCTATTTGCATTAAACACACAGAAAGTTTACATCTATTTGTCTGTTTGACCACATACAGATGTTGAGGGTAACTGTGGGTTGTAGCAGCATACATAACAACGTGCAAAATACAGACCTGCATCTCACACAAGCTAAGTGGTTGATCTAGCTTCTGTTAGGAGGTTTCAAACAAAGAGTAGGAGAAATGTGAGCAGACTGCATATGACAGCAGAGTGACTCCCGAGCACATAAGCCTACTGTATGTGTAGCCTGAAGATACATAATATTTCCGAGCAAATGTAACAGGAACATGCTTGAAAAATGCCAGAATCGACACTAGAGTAGCGAATTACACTGGAGTAGTGTTGTGAAGGATGTTTTCAACTCAAATTCCCCCAAACTGAAATCTATTGTAACTGAAGTGAGTTGGAGTTGCAGTTCTCCGAGCCCTCATCCAGCTACTAAATTACATTTAATGGTGCTACATAGCTATCTCACAGACCTTGGACATTTCAGTCACCGATCTGCTCATAAATCTTCTGTCTCTTTGACATGTGTCAGACACATGTATCAGCACACATAATGAATACTGCCTAGGAGGACTGTACTAGTCTCCTACTTCTCTTACTACCTTTACTACACTTAGTGCTGCATTTGGGGAGAAGATTTCCTACAATGCAGATTTGTGTTTTCATTATTGTTCCAGTCCATCTTATGAGCAGATAACTGACTGAATTGTCCAGAATCTTTGGAAAAGCTATACAAGTTCTTTATAATACAGCTATTACTCTCAATTAATGCACAGTACAAAAACAAACTTTAATCATGCTCGCTGTAACATGTATATTCAGTGAAGGTTGGACAGAAGATAGATCAATAAAATATGAATTTATTATTTTCTTTCTTGCTTTAATGTTGGTTGTCTATCCATAACTTAAATAAACACAACAAACAACTAATAGCTACAAATACTACCCACAATAAACAGTCTTTGGCAATCATTTGTCTCAAATCCTGAGGGTGTTGGAAGAATCAGCCTCAATTTGTCATTGTGAATCAAGGACTCACCAGAATATCTCCACCTGTTTTAAACACATTAGCTAACATGCATTTATTGACGTCTCTGAATCTAGTTACTTTCCCTGATTAAGTGATTCTCAGTGTCAATGAGCAGTGACGTGATGAGGGCCTTCCAGTCATCGAGCGGCTCTGTGTGGCATGGTAAAATGACTGAGATTGACTATTGATCAGGTGCTTGTGTACAGCCCTCAGGCACCTCAATATAATCACTTCCACACTTGTTCTGTCTCCTTCTGAGCGTGGCTGATGGAGTGATGACAGAGGATGCGACCACACAGTGCGGGGTATGATTTGTCATAATTCAATGTGCACCAATGCACATGTGCAGACTCGCAGAAAGCAGTGATGACAGTGAGAACAGGTTACAGGCCTCTATCTAGATGCATCATAACATAATTGTTTTGATCATCTATATTAAGGAAGGTGTGAGATGTAGATTTAATAGTGGGAAAATGCTTGAGTGTACTGAAATTGATATGAGTTAGAATTGGTTCCATCCAGTGAATCCAGTCTTTTTTTCTGCAGCAGAAGTTTAATTGAACTGTGTCAGCAGTGTTAAAAAAAGTGGTGCTCTGGCTGAAAAAGAGAGTGTCTGAGAGGCATATTGATTAGCTGCTCCTGGAGGAAAGGATCCTCCTCATCACACTTCCCGGCAACACCTCCCACAGGGCATTCATCTTAATGTGATATGACAACCCTCAGCCATATCAAAACTAACTCTCGACATCGATTTCAGCATTCAATGTCAGCGCTGAAAAACACTTTTCCGCTTTCATACGCACAGCTAGACGCAGAGGTGTTTGTCTTGCTGAGATGGACTCTTGCTGCGTCCTTACGCAGTGCGTCCACGTCAAGGCCTACTGCCAAGAAATGCAAGGCTGTCAAGGTTTCTTTGTTTTCGTTTGTATTTTATATTCTATCAAAGTGCCTGACCACCACAAAAGTCATGAGTCAGGTTCAAGGAAAGGCTTTTCACAATGAAAAGGTCATGTTCTGTTTCTCCTCAGCTGAAGACTTGAGGCCCTAGTTTCGTGGTGCGGCGCAAGGTGGCGCAGTGTAGCGCAGTACAAGTTTCGACCAGCACAGCATGCCACACGGTCAGTTTCATGCCAAAAAGCTGCGCCGAAAGCCCGCCAGCTCCAACCTTGTCTACTCTCGGCGCAAGGCGAAGCACAGCCGGTGCAGTGGTAGTTTGTGCACACGTCACCAAGACCTCACAGGGTTTCCACAGTTCCAGGCACATTTAAATGCCATAAATACAACAAACACTATTTAATGCAACTAATGGAATCAGCACGTGAATTTATATCTATACAGATTGTCCCGTCACATCTGACGTCAGATCAAAGGCGGCTGGCATGTGTAATGGAAACACAGCCTGACTGAATTAACACAGCTGAAACTGTGAAAAATTGAAAAACAAAAAAAAAACTATCATCTCTCTCAGCCACCCACAAACAGCCTCGGCATCAGATAGTGAGTATACAGCCTACTCAGCATCTCTCATCTCAGAAAATAAAAATAAAAAAGAGATAGAGAGAGAGACTCTCGGCGATGCGTTCTTTACGCACAGCTGCTTCTGATTTCATCCCTGTTACGCATGGTGTTTGTTTATGTTGTGATCAGTGTACTACACTTCTCATCTTTGTTACATGGGGTTTAAATACGGGTTACAGAATATGAGTGTCTTTATTAGTGGAAAAGGTGTGTGTATGTTTATTTCTTTCGGTTCTCAGTGCATCAGATGAAACCTAATTAACGATATTAGTAAAGGGGAGCATACATCAGTCCGACTGCCCAAAAGTCCGACGGCTCATTTCTCCGACTACCCATTCTACAGTGTTAAGGTTAGGTTTAGAGTAAGGTTAAGGGTTAGGCCTTAAGTCGGACAAGTGGGAGGTCGGACTAATGGATGCAAAAATAAAGAAATGTATGGTCGGAGAAATGGTTAGTCGGATAGACGTCATGCGACCATTAGTAAACTCCTAATTTGGTCACTCTGAGCTCGGACGTCAAGGACCAAAACTCTCTTGGGAAGCTGATGGTATGTGTGTGTTGGTTCAGCTGTGTTGAATATATGCTGCTGTGCTTGTAGGTGTCTGGAGGTGTGTTATTTTTATGGTGTTTTTGTGACTGCCGGCACCTGAAATGTCCAATTTTAGAGAAGGATTTTAAAATTGGTGATAAAACATGCCTGTTTTGGATGTCACTAATTAGATTTCAACAGAGTTTAACAAGTTCATGCACACGCAGACAGTTTTCTCAGTCTGCAGAGAAACGTTTAATGCTTCAACTGAAAATGCAAACATTTGTCAAGGCATATGATTTGTCAGCACTGTGTGTGTTTGTGTTCTGACTGTCTTTGTATTATATGTCTTGCATGTTTTCCCATGTTTTGTGGGTTTATAGTATAAATAAATACACTTCGGAGGATTTACAGATCTTAAGGTTTCATTTGTCAGCTTTACTATATCATCAACTACTAAACTCATTATTCAGAAAATGTACTGTAAAGATCAGAAGAAATATAATAGATAAAAGATCAGAAGATGAAAAGAATGTAATCATAAACATGCAATACTGGAGACTGGTACGTGGGTGGGCTGTGAAATTCTTCCATATAAAAATGTAAAATACACATATGTCAATGTCATATGGCAAACCATACCTCATTTTGCAAACATCCAAAGAAACAGTGGCAGTTCAACCTTGACATGAGTTGAAAATTGCTTAAAAGCTTCTGTAATTGGACCTTGTTTTGCAGTTTTTTCAATGACACTTAAACTACAGTATACCTCTGGTTATTTTCTTCAGTGATGTGCAATGTCAAGATCAGTGCTGTTGTTGTCTGGTTGAGTGGTTGTGTGTTCACGTTCACGTGAGTGTCTCTCTGCAGTGCTGCATGTGTTTCTTCATCCTCTTCTCCTCTACTACAAAGGTCCCTTTCAACAAAGCTGCCACAGTGTTTGGGCGTCCATCCCACACACACACACACACACACACACACACACACACACACACACACACACACACACACACACACACACACACACACACACACACACACACACACACACACACACACGAGTGACTTAGTTTATGTAGCTCCTAGCTACAGTAGCTATCAGTCCATGACTTCACTAAAACAAGCTCAAAAGGAGTGTGGTTAAATTCCCTTGTGGTAACACATATTAAGGTGGGGGATAAACAATTATGCAGCCCTAAAGAGGGTGAGGAGGAAGTCAGAGGTATTGAAAACTTGTTTCTCACTAATATGATTAACAAAGACTTGTTGGCAGCTGCATGTATTATGGAAGCTTGCCTTGATGATATATAGAGAAATTATGTGATTATGAGCATACGGTTATGTAGATAGGATTCCATATTTCATGCCAAATAAAGCTTAAACTCTTTGGTACATGAAGTGAGCGAGGACTTCACTTTTAGCTGTTTTTAGAGTGCCATTAGCTGATCCCTTCATGCTGGAGTTGGACATGATTAATGCTCTAGAAACATGGCCATTAACTTGTTAATTAGAACAATTCGAGGGCCTTTAGGAAGCTTTATTCTGTAAATTCTTCAGTATTTCTGACCTCATGTAAGAAGTTTTTTTTTTTTTTGCAGTGCTCAGAGGGGACATTTTAATTTGTGTATTCAGGGATAATAACAGCACTGACTCTCAGAAAAACCTAGAGCTCTGAATGAAGGATGAGGTCTGTGTTTGTACACACCAGGCAGTCTGTTACAACTTCCTCCAGCTCCAACATCACATGCTTTTGGGGATGCACCAAACAGATTTCCCCCCTCCAATATCATTATGACGCTTTGCATGGCAATATTATGTATAGGTTGCACTCAGAATTGAACTGGGAACATTTGCCGAAAAAAGCAGAAATATAGATTTTTCTATTAACATTGATGAAAAAAAACAAACTTAATTTAATTTGGATTGGATTTGGCTTGCATGTGACCTGCTTACTGGAATTAATGTCAATTCAGTTACTTTGAAAGCACTAGATGAGAAGATTGATGCCAATCACATCTTTGCTTGGTAAATACAAAGCAAACAGACATTACAGGGTTAGGTTAGCTTAGCTTAGCTTAGCATATAAGTGGCATCAGGGAGAAAAATGATCTGCCTCGGTCCAAAGTTAAAACAGAATTAGTCGTCCACTGCCACACTGAGGCTAACATCAGCATGCTAACACACTCATGTTAATATGACACAGAGTCAAGCTGAGGTTCACAGAGAGGTTTTTTTTCCCCCTGCAAGGATCTGCTCATTAAGTAGTGGACTGATGGTGGTGGCCGGCACCAAGGGTGTTTCAGTTCATGTCGAGGGAATCATGATTATCTGAAATATTCAATCCAATCCATCCCGCAGCTGTTGAGATATGTCAGTCTAGGGCGGCTAAAGCTGCCGACCAACCAGCTAACAGCTCACCATCCTGGCTTAAAATCCACCAAGCAGCACAGTCTCTGTAGCACCCTAATGAGCATAGTTCCCAAAATGTCAATCTTTCCTCTTAATGACTACACATTCACTTACCCAGCTTCTCTGCAGGCAAACCTTAACTATAAGTAGTACATGTCCAATTACAACCATTCCCCTCGCCTTAACCTTTGCCTAATGAAAACATAAACCAGTTTACACTGTAATAAATGTATCTGCAGTGAAACCAATTTGCCAACACCAATCTATCCCCAGTTAGGCACAACATTTGATTAAATGTAAAAATGTGTCCCTATAAGTGGCCTAAGTCTCTCTCTCTCTCTCTCTCTCTCTCTCTCTCACACACACACACACACACACACACACACACACACACACACACACACACACACACACACACACACACACACACACACACACACACACACACACAGTGCTCCCTTGTCCAGCACCTTGAAAGCACTATAAATATATATAGCCGCAGATAAATATTCCGGCTAAAAATGGGTGACATGCAATTAGCTCTTGTGTGATTCTGTCTTTAAAGCAGAGCCACTTGGGTGAAATATGGTTGGCCTGAGAAACTCCCTCCTTTAACTTAACCCTGTGGCATGCTTCTGTGACTGAGGTGCCAGCAGATTAAGAGCAATGCCGTGAGATTTGTGCTTCAGCCATAATCCCTCTTGCCATTAATTAAATTGGGCTCTGATTCAATAACTGTTTTTCAGGTAATTGCAGAAACTCATTCAATTACACCATCAACCAATCAGGCCTGTTGGACCACAGCAAACTCCACAATGGTCAGACATCATGACATAATTTGATGTCTGCGTCTGTGTTGTCTATTGCTTACAAACTCGCAGATCATGTGGGGACAAAACTGGAGGATTAAAAGATAAAAATCTTAGGCTACCGTTCTTTTCACCCAAACTAGATAAGGAGACAAATAAGATGCTGTTCTTCTCATTAAAAAACAAACAGGAAAGAGCACACCACTTCGAAGATTGAGTGTATCAAGTGTTTTTCCCCCCAATACTTCAAAGATTTATATTTCTAGCAACTGCAGTGCTTGTCAATAACTCCTTGGTGCCCCTCCATCTCTGGCCCGCCGCTCTGAAAGACTGCCTTTAACACACCACAAGAAGAGGCGAGGAGCTGAGTACTGTCATGTGATGTCTTTTTCTCCAAGTTAGTTGACGCAGATGTGACGTCACCTTCTACTGAATGGGTGCCTTTGACAGTTCACTCCACAGAACACATCAATAAAATCAATTGCTGTCCATGCCAGCGAGACTAACAGGCCTATCTGGAGGCTGACATGGTTCTTCCCCTCGTGGAGAACCACAGGGACTTTTTCCCACTGAGTCCTAATGTGTTAGTGTTCCTTGATGACTGATGCTTGTTCAGATCAGTTAGTGTGTCTGTCGTGGGGTTTCTTCCAGAGTTGTGGGTTTTTCCTATGCTTGCTGAGACGCCATAACCATATTTGTGTTATGATTTGTCTGATTAATTTGTGTTTTGTTGATAAAGAGAATAGGAGGGCTTCAGTTGTTGCACATGCGATTATTTCCAGCAGGGGTTGTGTTTATATTGCACAAACTTTAATTCACCATGCTCAGATTGAATGTGCCGAACAGAATTTAAAAATAAAATGCAGCGTTTAGAAAGTGAAAGTAATAATTGTTTCACTTAACTTGGCTTTTCCCGCTTAAAATCAGTAAATGCAGTTTAAGCGCAGGCTGATGCACCACCAGGAAGAAGAGGCTTTTCAGCCATGAGCACCAAAGAGCAGCCAGTCGACTCCTTTAAAATTGTCAACAGTGGCCCCACCGTGCTCTTTAATTGGCTAATTACAAACTGTGTGGATCGAACTGAGCTGCTCAGCCAAGGATTACAACAACTCTGTGAAACCCTGAGCACAAACCTATGGGGTCTTTGACTATTGACTAAGCATCAGGCACCGCAGTGCTGCAGGGATGTAGCTGGGGCCTAAACCTATTCTCCGCTGACATTTGCTTGATCATATCTACAGTGAAGTGAAGTGTGGGAATTCTCTCTAATAAATTCTGCGGAGGAGAGAAGCAGAGTTTATGAATGTTGAAAGGCGACAGGGCTTAAGCTATCCTTGGCAGAGCAACACAAAGTCTGCAGCCCAGCAAAACCCCACAATCATAAATTGAACAAAACAGCCAGAGAAAGTGTTGTAATTCCACTGGACAGCAAAGTAAAGTCACTTTCTATTTTGCTGACAATATAGTTTTTTCCCCTCGAAAGTTTAGGTGTATATTAGTGGCTGGTAGAAAATTAAATTAGAATTATAATTAGATGTATACATTAAACTGTTGGCGAATCTTTAGAGAATTACAAAAACTGTTATTTAATGTTACGCTCATTACTGAGGCCGTAGAGTAACTACTTTGGTTCAAATATGAATAATTTAAAAAAAACTTGTATATATAAATGTGAAGCACCTCGTTAATGAGTGGTGGTAACCAATTTATACTCATTGTGCTGCAGATTCTTCACTAGGTCGGTGGTCCATAAGATCGGCTGCAAATCTGTGATATCTAACACCAGCTGTACTAACAGATTGTTGATCATAAGGGCACACATTGAATTTTGAAGTTGTTTGAAATAAATGTGTAATTTATAACATGCCCTAACAAATCTCGTTATAAACTTATAAGAACAACTTTCTACCACCTAGCCTGTAGATTGCAACTAAGGGGGCCAACACTTGATATAAGGAAACTGAGCTTAATTTATCAAATCTATAACTCCACTCACATGAAACAAACAATGTACAGTTGTTGCACTCATGAGTGCCTGAGGAGGTCATCCAGACATGGTTTCACGTGGTTTGGTGGCCATGAAGCAATAAGTATGACCTATATCTCAGCTGCATCTGCTTTCAGTTCATTCATATTTTAAATTCTCTCAGCAGACAGAAATGTGTAACAGCATCTCATGTGAACAAGGTGGAGATCAGACAGAGGATAATGTTTTAGCATTTAGTTCTGAAGAAGCAGCCTTGCAGGAGGTGACTGCTTCCTGGTCGACTTTAAAGAATAAGAGTCAAGCAGCTAAACCAGAAATAAGAAATCTGTATTTATACTGAGAGCACATACAGTGCGTTGTATGGGTCACGCATGTGTAGTGTTTGTATAAAACATGCAGTATACAGTAATATTACTATATAGCCTATTTAATTTTATATACATGTTTTACATGTATAAATGCTCAATTAAAGGGCACTGGATTATTATTATCATATAAAAAGACATGAACCAAGAGGGAAAGATGAGACTGAGAAGTTCAACAAAAATTATATAAATAAATAAATGTTACATGAGATGAAGCATGGTAAATAGTCCTCCACTAAGTAGCTGAATAAGATGTAAATAAATACAAAATTAGATGCATGTAGGCTGAAAAACAAATCTATGTAGAGCAAACATAAATATTTATTTCATTTTATCATACCCACAAAGTATAAACATGAATGATATTAATTAAACAACATATAAATAAATAAAATGTTAAGCCTCCAAAAGACACTGTCACTCACCCTCCTCCCTCTGGCCACTGGATGGATTTTTACCTTCACTTCCTTACCTCACTGGAACAGACCACCTGCACAGGTAAGTGTGAGGGTGAGCTACAAAAACAGGCCCTTCATGCATACATTTGTGACTGCGGGCAATCATAATCAGACAACAGATTAATCATAAGGGCACAGGCATATACTAGTTTCACCTCTTCCTACATCTTAACAATGTCCAGGCCTTCACCACTGATGTAAATGTGTTTCCACTCTTCCTAATTGACGGGCAGACCCACAACCAACAAGCCAGAGTGGACTGTCCCTTCTACACTTACTGACATGTCAAAACCAACACACATGTGGGACAAAAAAAACAAAATTGGTTTTATGACTAAATGCAACAACTATTCAATCAAATGCAACAATATGAGCCAATTAAAAATTCATAAAAACAGATTGTAAACCTGTAAACAAAGACAAACCATGTAGCACAAACACTGTATTCAATTATCATCTTGGAGATGGAGATAATGATAATTTTGACGTTATATCTATATGACAAACAAACAGGGCCAAGTGAAACAATATGATACGTCTTTACTTTGTGTGTGTAATGTAAATATTTATGTTTATTCTACATAATTACATAGATTTGTTTTTCAGCCTAAATCAATCGAATTCTGGCTTTTATTTACATCTTCTTTGGCTATTTAATGGAGCACTATTCATCATGTAACAATTGGACTGGGTTATGATCAGAGTTTGACGTGGTGTGGATCGGAAATTGTCTGGAGGAAAAAAGGGAAAACAAAACATGATACAGACTTTACTGTAGATACTCTTTATGCTAGTACATTACACATGAATCTCTGTAAAGCAAAATGCTCCTGACCCCAAACCAGAACATAATATCATGTGATAAAATTATGTTTTAACTACTATTGCATGCCCCAAAGAGAAGACACTTTTCTTATTGCACGCAAATCTGTCTCTAACTTTCCGTCTCATAGACCAACAACACGTGCGCATGGATTCAGGCTGCTGGAACTCCAACCATCATTCAACTGAACTACACAAAGAGCGAAATCCAAGTAGCGAATGTTTTCAAATAGAGTTCAGGAGGCCAGATGCATTACCATGTTTGGTGTGGACACGAGGCGGCAGACTGTAGAAAAACCACAGTGGTAGACACCATAAAGAGCATGAAGCCTTGCAGATATATGATACAATCTGGTGATTAAATTTTTAAACTTCACTCATGAAGGAAATGGAGCGTCTATCTAGCTGTGTTATCGCTGAACTGGTTCCCTTAAATAATATTAAATGGTCTGTTTTTGTATGACAAACTACTGTGCAGATGTAAGGAAGCTCTCATGCTTCCTGTGCAGATAAAAATACAAGGCCAATCACATCATATTGGACAGATAATGCTCATGGTAGGAGCCACTTAAAATTTAATCAGAAAGGAGGATTTTCTGTTGTAGCAGCTGTCCTTGCTGCCATGACGCTGTGTGCATTATGTAAAAAGGCATGGTGCTAAATATAAGAGTTTTCAGGGCTTTACAAATAATCATTTTGTTGATGTTCCCTGTGTCCAGTGAGATGTTTTTTTTTTTCTTTTTCAGTGTCAAGGAAACAGCTCCACTTTGTGCATCCTGCAGGAATGGAGGGTTTTATCTTTGAGATGCACGATAAAAGAAAACGTCAATAACCTCTGAAGTTGATGGATTAATTTTGTTGAAGAGTTATTCACTTTGATCTCAACATCTAAAGACAGAGCTGTAATAGCAGGTACCTGAATGGATCTGCAGGCCCATAGCTCATACTGTAGCTCCATCTCTAAAGCCGGCAAAGGCATAAATATAATCCACCCACTCTTAATTTACCTCAGACATGTGTCTATGTCTACATTTTTAGCTGTTTTTGTATTGCATACTTAATATGATGGTGAGCTTAGGTCACAGCAGCAATGTGTTAGTGTCTGAATTCACAGTCACTGTTTGTCTCCCTCTATTGGCTGACTCACCCATCATATGATAGATTAAAACATTTCCTAATCACTGAAAAAAAAAACCTAAAAAACAACATTCCACTGTAAGTAGGGCAATTACTGCGGCACTCATGTTCAAATTTTAGTCACCGTCAGACAGTGCATTACTGCTTGACCTTTCTCTTGAGTTCAGCACTGGAATAAGTAAGAAAGGCTCAACATCACAGTCAGTGTGACAACACAACAGTCTGCAAAATAATCGCCAACCACACATCTGTAACACAATTTCTCCTTAAAAGGTATACAGTAGCATATAATGGAAATACTCAACTACCCACAGATTGTAATGTAGCACTTCTTCCATTAACCATCAAATGCTTAAAGAAAACAATGCTTCGTTATCTTAAATCCTTTAATATATGAAAGAGGCATATTTTCACATAATATACAGTGTAACAGACCATGTCCCACAGTTTTCATTTACATTTCTTTACAAGGCTGCCTGTCAGAGTTGATAGGTCTGATCTGAAACAATGGATCAACAGTAAAGTTTTGTTTATTGAGATAGAACTGAGAACAGAAAAAATATAGGTAAATCTGAGAGAAATGTTTTTGTTGCCCATCTGAACAAAATATATTTATAGATGTAGTTAAAATATCATTAATTGCTGTAAATGTATATTCTTTAGCTGTGGACAAATGCTTTAAAAGCCCTGCAAGGCAAAAGAGATCCGTTTTCTGAATCTGATCAAATTTTTTTTTATTTCCCATGTTTGTTGCTCAAGAACAGGTGAGGAAAAAAAAAGGTTGTCAGAATAATCTTTCTTGAGTTCCTTATTTTTTTTCTTTTTTTGGAATAAAAGGTTTTACCAGGTGAAAAAAAAGTTTTACCACCATTTTTCATTTTTGAAAACAGGAGGAAAAAAACTGTCAAGAGCCTTGTGTTTGTTGATGTTCATTCATATTCATTTCAGCAAAAAAAAAAAAAGCAGTGCTAACACTCAGGTATGACTAAGACTAAAATCATTTATGTGTCTGACTAATTGATTTATAATGTTTCAACACCCCTAACTCAAGCTATACATTGCGTTAGCAAGAGATGTCTTTGGTTTGGCTAGACATGTATTTTGACTGTGTCCTGCCATTTGCATGAGCTATACTGATGTTAGCTGAGAGCCCACTGGCGTGAAAAAACATATTGTTGATGGTAAACCAACAGCTACAACCTTGGTTAACTTGATTGTATGGCTATCATTGGCTTTCTTTGATATTGTCATAGAACCGGCATCACCTCGACTTTTTCAGGGAAAAAAAGGAAGCTAGAAAGTTTAATCTAGTGAGACTCCCACAACCTCTTCTTGAGTCATAAACAGAGGAGAGAAAGGAGTTTCGATCAATAGGATCACTAGAATTCTTTTTTCCCCACTCCTGCCTCTTGGGGATTTCATAAAGAACGCATCAACAACTTGTCTTGATCAAATGTCATGAGCTGGGATGGAAATGTCAGTACCAACCACTGAGATATGATATTACTGTTAATATGCTCACCAACAAGACAGTTACGCTTCTTCTTTGTGCTGTTGTGACCAGCATCTGCACAAGACGAGGTATGATTTGTGAATGTCTGATGTGCTGCTCACCTTTATAAGAAATATCAATAGAAACGCCTCGAGACATTAGCAGACTTCAAAGCTTCAAAAGGATCATAGGACAGATTATCAGAGTCCCAGGGACAGACAATTTGTATAACATGGATAAAGGAAAAATCATTCATTAGTGCATAATGTATCTGAAGACGTTTTACATTGATGAGATTACCAAAACTTACAAATGAAGATTTTCGATGATATTTCAAAAATTATCATTTACAGCTGCTTAAAAGACATTAAAAACCAAACCATTCTTTAACTGGTTGCTTCTGGTGATTAAAATGCTTTTAATTGCATATAAAATGTCCACACAGGTCTGCACACACGCCAGAAAGAGAAAAAAATGGAATGCTAATTTACTTTCATGCTCACTAAAAACAAAATGTAAAAATGTAAAAATGAGGAGAACATCTAAAACATAAGGACAACTCTTTATTCACATTCCTATACTTAATTTGTGTTGTGCATTGTGCTGCATAAGGGTAAGGTTGATTTCTAACCGAGCGTGGAGCGGTAGGTCCATGCTGATACAGACTTATACATTCATAGTATGCATTAGGCTCCTCCTCAGGAATGATTTAACTGCCCAGAGGGATAGCAGAGAAATTAAGAGGGTGTTTCATGATGCAAGGCCGTTACGATAAAGGACAAAGCATAATTAGCATTACCCCCCCCCCCCTGACATTAAAGGAACACAAAACCAGAACTACCCAAAGCTGTTAAAACAAACATACTGCAGTGAGTCACCTTTGTTGAATCTGCATATTAAAGTCCTGCCATGCCCCTACTACAGAGTATTATGGCATTATAGTCCTCATTACCAAGGTGACTGTCTGATTATTGGCCAATCCATCCAGACACGACAGTGTCTGCAGAGAGAGAGCGGGAGTGCTTTTTGTTTAAGAGCTGCAGCTTCGTACTGCAGCAGAACTGACACCCGTGGCCTCCATCTGCCTTCAGCCAGATCCTCAGCATCACTCAAAAAGGCAGCAGCCACTATTTTATCATGTACAACATGGAATCTCCTTGCATGCATAAGCAGAGGTTTGTTTTCGTGAGGGGAAGGGATGGTTAAGACCCTGAGCAAACACTTCTAATTATGGTGATTTAAAAAAAAAGAATGAAATAAAAAAAACAACAGATGAGCACCCTTCAAAGGTTTGTTGAACTATTTGTCATCACATGTTAACCGTTGCATCCGTTTCTCCCCTCTCCAAAATTTAGCCATCAAGGGGGAAAGATAAACACATCCCGGTTTTCTAGAGTGGTGTGGGACAGACTGACTTACAACAGTCAGTGAAATCAAAGGAGCCCACACACATTCAGAATAACAGGATGAGGGGAAAAAACAGACATCTAATGGCCGCACAGCAGGCGTGCTTCTGGATGAACTCTGATATATATTCTACATACAAGACTCAGTGAAGCAGGAAAAGTTTTTGCTGTACTGTTCCCAGAATATTAATGCTACTCATCTTCCAGCTTGTGCATTGCAATTCAAAACATTTTTTTGGGTGTGTGTGTGTATGGATCTGTGTGTGTGTGTGTGTGTGTGTGTGTAAACCCTGCCTGTGCTGTGTATGTAAATGACATTGCTGCAACAGGAAACAACTGCAATGATTAAATGTTTTGAATAATGTGTAAAATGGAGTGAACTCTCTTCGAACTGCATTCTGTGAGGATCACAGACAAGATGAGAAGCTTGGAGGACAACTTGAAGAGTTCCGATTTAGTTTTTTTTCTTATAATGAACAACAAAAGGGCAACACAGGCCGAGTGGAGAGTGTAAACTTGAGACATAAGAAATAATCAGAATATCTCCTCAGCCTGGAAACAATAACAACATGGCAGATTGTTCAAATGCCATGATGTGAGACTTGGTTACTGCACTACATATCAATTCATCTAGTCAAAGTTAAAGCAGCATTCATGTTATATTGAGACCGTAGCTATCAAAATGGCATGTATTAACTATTAACTATGAAAAAACAGTCACCAAAGAAAAAAAAAAGAAAACGAAAAAAAAGACAACATTGAATTATAGATAAAAGCGATGCTATAACATTTGTAGTTTTTGTTTGATTTCTCCGTTCAACTGGCACTTCCCAGATAATGGGACATAAATTCACATTTTGGCCATCTAGAAACACTTTTTGTTATTGTTGACATTCCTAATAAAATCTGAATTGTAGCCAGATAAAACATTGGCAGTCAGTTTGTGGCTGGCTTATTTGGTTTCCATTAGGACTGCTAACAATATCAACAAGGAGGACATATTTCGTTGTTGAATGATGGGTCAGAGGTAAAACAGGTGCCTGTTGAAGTCGAAAAAAATGAAACAAGGAGATAAATTCATGTCTATGAAAGGACAGGAGGAAATAAAAGGAGGAGTAAAGGACATCTTTAAGAAAACACAAAGAATTTTCATAATGCAGAGAACAAAATATAAGTGTAAGACAAATATGGTAACATAGGTCAAGTAAAAAGGCCCCAAACCAGCAATCCCATGTGCTTGAGGGATGCTCAGAGATAAAAGACAAACTATCATTAAACCCTTTTCCCGCTTTAGCATAGACCTACAATCCTACCCACGCCAGGCCATTCTATATATAATACAATCCAATATTCTTCAGTAAATCAACAGATAATACAATTACTGCAGGGCAAACAGGGCGACTTTCGAGGAAATGTCAGTGTTTTTCTGGATTAGTTAAACAGGCATGGATATTTATCCAAGTTCAACAGACATGGAGAAAAAATAGATATGCTTTTAACCAGTGACAGAAAACATATATTTTCAGCCAGGCCCTGAGGTTCTGTGGGGCAGGGTGCAGAGAACGCCATGTAAAGAACAGGAAGGAGACAAAAATATCGCTGGAAATTAATGGCACTTTCTTTACATTTTGAGTTATATTTCAAATCTCCTGAAATGGTTTGAAGTTGCAGACACGACCGGCCAGTGTTCAAAGTCTTTTCAGTGGTCATAAAAGGACACAATGGAGGAAAAAGACACGCAGAGGAATCCATGTGTTTGTTGGCCGGCCGGCCAGCCACCACCCACCCCCAACAGCAGGAAGTGGGGACGAGCATGTTAAAAACAGGCAGTTTTTTTTAGAGATCTTCAACCCCTCACTGAGTGGGACAGAGGCTATGTGACAAAGTATCGCTTGACCTAAAAGATGTCTCATCGTCGTCCCTTGTCCTTTGTGTGTGTTTGGCTGTCTCCTACTTTCATCCATGACCCCCATTCTCCCAGCTGACAGGTGTCCTTGTGCAACTCTGCCCTATAAATACACTTGTCTAAAGAACAAAATCAGAGGAAACAGAAAACAAGAACCTAACTCGGAAGTAGGCTGGGCAATCCTCTGTATATTTGGGTTAAAATCTCAGCTGAGTGGTAAACAAAATGTTGACTGTTTGGTTTGCGTGGGATATTTTCTCCTCCCACTTGGATGTCACTGAAAAACAGGGAAGTAAACTCTTCGTGTCTGCAAGTGTGAGAGAGTGTGTGCTGCTTAGTTCAGTGGTAAAGTGTACTGTGTTGAATGTTCATGGCTCTCCGTCCTCAGCCGGATGGGACCGTTTGTGTGCTGTGTTGACCTGGTGTGGCTGGGAGGGGCAGGACCCCCCGCCCCCCACCACACTTCACCTCTCATGTCACCAGTTGGCTTTGACAGCTTTGACATCACTGACCAGGTTTTGGGCGAGGCAGATACCGAAAATCTGAAGAGAAAGCCAAGCAGGACATTAGACCAACTGATGATTACATAAAGTGAGGTCAGAATACGACATATTATGGGAAGGGGGGAAAAAAAGAAAAAAGGCAGACTGCTGTATTGCAGGGGTGTGACTGATGTTGCATGTTCTCACAACTAGATGGCAGTGATGACACAAAATCACAAACCATCCACCTCATTTGTGTTTGTAAATTGTAAATTTAAGTAAATATCTACTAATGCACTACATTTCCTCATGTAAAGGTTTTCAAGTAAAATAACATTCAAACGAGGACTTCTTACCTGTAAAAGTGCAATACCAACAAAGATTCCAGCTACAATGATCAGGTTATCCTGAAGCCACCTCTCAAACTGTCCGACACAGCCCTTGGTATGGATATATTTCTGACGATCCAATTCCTTGCCGAAATAAAAAACACAGAATAGATTAGAGGTACAGTAGTATGAGTTTAGTAACAGTTTAAATGTTGGTGAATATATGCCTTTTTTTTTCTAATTGGGCAGCTCACAGAAAGGACACTTTCCTTTCCTTTTTGCCTAATCTAAACAAACATCTGAACTATGACGTGTGACTAATGCCTGACAAAACAACACATAACATTTTGCCCGCTGACTCGTTCACTGCTGAGGAGGGCATGAGCAGTGAGTGATAGTCGAGTCACTCTTGGCTCACAACATGTCAGTGTCTGGAAATAATGGGGGACATCAAGGCAGTGTTTTCAGTTTCTCTGTGGACCCTGTCTGGCCTGAACAAACAGACAGAAGCTGTTTCCTGTTACCGGACAGATGGCTGTTTGCGTTGTCAGATTTAGTCGATGATGTATTTGGTCCATTCAGAGATGGAAATAAAAAGGTGTAATTTAGAGCCGCAAAGACACTGAAAAGAGGGGGATAAGAACGGGTGTGAACAAGGCTGTATACAATGCTCTCTTTGTTACTCTTCAAGACAAGTCAACCAGGCAAACCCTTTGTTCTCTTGCAAAACCTGAAAGCTATCTTTTAACCAATGGGAAGTGAAGGAAGCCCCTTGGCAGCCAATAAAAAAGCAGGACACACAATGTTGTTCTGGCTGTGAACTTCCTCAGAAGCTATTTCAGCCCGGTGCCTTTGTTGTACTGCTGTCTTCCTCATATCTCCCGCTCGTCTTCTTTCTCTGCCTGCACTCCATAAAAGAGCTGCACAGGAACTTAGTGCACATCACGTTTCAACAAAATGTCAACGACCGGGACGTTAACACGAGAGCACAAAGAAAGAGAAAATTCATACCAATGCAGTGGCAGGTGGCTCACTGTATTGCAGTGTGCCTAGCAACAGAAATCTTTCTGACTGCAGTGCAGCGAGTTGTAACCACCACACCCACACACACAGGAAAAGGGAACGAACTGGCATAACCCACTGAGTTGCCAATTACAGAGTGTAGTAAGGCTGCTCTCTAGGCTATAACTGGAGCATAATTATCCCCGTTAGAAGAACAATCTGTTATTAAGGCAAGAAGCATGCAGAGGGGCCTGTGTGCTATTTAACCCCTAACATTCTCCGTGTCTGCTGTCTTACTTTGTATGTTCGAAAAACAATTTCCGCATGGAGAACGTAAAGTTAAGATGCTGTAAAATCTAAATTTGATTGGTTCCATTCAAAAGATGTTTATTTCAAATATTAAAACATTGGATATGGAACTGGGTTATGATAAATTTGGTGACTGAGGCAAAGAATCAAGCTCAATACAAATGCATCCAACTGCCACTGCGTCCTCCTGAGCAACTGCTTAGATCGTTTCAGTCAAACAGGCTCACAGCTTGTCAATCAACTCGCCCTCAGGAGTAATTTCACTCCAAGGCCTTGCATCAATTTAACCAGAAAGGCTGGCGCTGGCTGCCAATCATGCTTCCTGATGCGACTGACTGTCACTGATTGTCACTGACTGTAGCGAGAAGGAGAAGGTCCTGTTTAACTGCTATAACTACTATCATTTTATTAGACTTTTAGATCTAGATTTATTTGTGGCACAACATACATTTTCAGAAACCTACACCCTGAAAGTAGAAGTTTGAGTGAAGTAAAATAAATAGAGGATTAGGTACACAGAGATCTAAAGGATCAGAATTATTAAAATTAGGATTATTGATACTAACCACTTTCGATCGAACATCATACCCACATTGTGTGTTGATGACATCCTCCTGTAAAAACATAATATGGAAAAATGTGAGGTCCCAGGTGAGATTTTAGAAGAGTTAATAAAAAGATTAGAATACTGTGTCAAGAGATGGATTATTTTTTATCAACATCTTTACTAATTTCAGCCACAATCAAAGTACAATCTACAACAAAAAACTCAAATACTAATAAAAGTTCAAATTGCATTACTCTGAGGAAATTAATTAAAATCCTGATAACTAATTATGCACAATTCATCAAAGTGTTAATAATCATTGTTGAGTGACTCACTGCAGGGTCTTTGATACAACAGGAGAAGGGCACTCCGCAGCGCTCCCTGCTGGGGTTCAGGTCAGTGCAGTTGAAGTAGATGTTAAGGTTCCAGTCGTCGGGCCCGTGAGCTCCACAGCATGACCACTGGGACGGCGGCAACGACAGGAGATTAAACAGCCACCAACTGGCTAATGGACAAAATTATTTTCTCTGATCTGATCTTGAAAAAGTCAGCTGGGGCGGGTAGTGACTACAGAGAGTGAGGCTCAAATGGCGAGACAACAGCGGATCTAATCGCCTTTACATTACAACACGACAGAGCCCAGTATTTGCACATGGGATCCAATTACCTAAACTGTTATAATCATGTAATTGGATAATGATTTGAAGGAAATACAATCACATTAATCATGAGAATCACTGCATGGCTGCAGCAGCTGACTCCCTCTCCCCTCTGCCCCAAGACTAAGCAGATTCAACATTGTTTTATAAACACATATAAACAACATTTCTGAAGAGGGCAGTGACCTCTAACCGCCAAAAAGATGAGATGATTAACTCTGTTAAACTAACTTTTTCACTGTCAGTGACTCAGAAGTCAGTCAGTAGTTGTGGACTCACATATTCCTGGGCGAAGTCGATGAGATTTTGCAAGTCTATGTCATCGCGGTAGGCCTTGACATTATTGTTGATGAAAAAGTTAAGCTGGTCTTTGATCCAGTCCTTAAAGACAAAGGCAAGGATCCCTGCAGTCAGCTCCAAGAAGAAGATCAAACCCAGGAACACAGAAAACTGGAAAGCACAGGACACACACACACAGACGGAAAACAATAAATCTGTCACTTCAATCGGGGGAATCTGGGTGTGCTTAAGAAAAATCCTGCATTGTGAAAGATCAGAACAACATTTTTTTTTTCTCTGGCGTTTCTTGTAGAGGAATTAAAAGGACAATTGCTGTGACGTAATATCCCTGTTCAGGTCTGGCTGTAAGACATGCCCTGATTTGCTGAATGTGAGTGTGGCAACAAGCCCACAGCGCCAGAGGTACCATTATATCATCCCTTTACAGTAAATGTAGGAGGAGACAGGGCTAATGATAAATGCACAAAAGCCACATTAGCTGCTCACTCTGACGCCTGACTTACTGCTGCTAATGGACATCGGCTGGAGTTAATAGCGACTCGGAAATGCAGCCAGGAACAAGGCAAGTTTGTCTCCGTCAGTCACATGTTATTATCAATACAGCTGAACTGAAACAAGCCTCCCAAAGAGGTGGTGTCGCAGCTTTGGGCTCCGAGATAACTCTCTGTTGTTGTTTTTTTTCAAATCAAAAGCAAATAGGTGCCAGGAACGAAAACATTGCTTTACAAAGAGGAAACATTTCATTGCCTATGAGGAATGTATCTGTGTTTCTGATCAGTACTCTGGGATGAAACGGGAGTTCGTTTAACTCATCTTTGTGCCACGCAAACCGCCCGTAGCATTTGGATCTGGTGAGTCAAAGTGACACCTGCTACAGTGACGGCCTCTGGTGTGAACTGCAGATCTGAGGCGTGTGATGTGGTTAAAACGATGTCTGTGCTCGGAAGATCGGCAGCAGGCTTACAAATTTAAGTAGGGTGGTGTTCTCTCTGAGCGCTCCAATACAGCCTGCAAAGCCCAGGATGAACATGACCCCTCCAACAACGATGAAGAGCCACACGGGGTCGAACCCTCCTAGATCTGTAATGGATGACAGATTGGACAGCACGCCCTGCGGGATAGGAAGAAGGACAAAAGAGAATAGTTAAAATTCGGACTTTAATACTTCCAAAATCAATCCTCAATGTCTCCTTTACAAGTCCTCATCAAAATCTCTCACTATACAAAAACACAGTTAACCTTGAAAAGAGTTATGTGTAGTCAAAGAGAAACAGTGAGAATTTCACTGATGACAGCTGAGAGGCCACTGGGGTTGCACTCTTCAGAGATGCAGCAGAAAACTCTATTAAAAGGCAATACTGTTATTTGATTAAAACGATATATATATCAAATGTGCCTCTGTTTTTTCCCCCATCAATTCATCTACAACACAATTTCACTCTCTGGCAGATCTCTGCCCTGCCTACAAAGCAAGTAAGTTTTATCAGGAGAAACAGAGTTCAGGGTCTCCTGAAAAAGTTCACAAACAGACATCTGTCCTTCCTCTCTGCATATCCTGTCTCCACAGCCCTGCGGCCACAGTGTGTCCAACATGTTTTCCTGTCAGTCTCTGGTCAGCATCATTACACTGACAATTCTTTTTTTTTTTTTTTAATCTGAACTAACAGCCCATTTCTTAAGTATGTGCAACACCTGAGTCAATAGTGGGTAGCATAATGCAAGTTGCAATGTCTGTGGTATGTATATAATAAACGTCTCTCTTCATGCATTGCTTCCTCGCCATATTTCTCACCCAAAGGAAACCCACAAGGTCATAACATTTTCTGTTCTCACCTGCTCTCAGTTCTGACATCCTGTTTGCTTGTCACAAACACTGAAATCTCGTACTACTTTAGTTAAGCGCCCTCTGCATTCAGATAAGGGACAACTACAGTATAGGACAATACTACATTCTTGCATTTTTATGGCACTGGTGGTGCAGAATAAACTGCCTTCATTTGAATTTAAGCATGAGGCCCTGAAACAATAATGTAGTCTGGCTGCATGCAGTGGTCTCGAAACTAATCAGCTTAGTCACTGAGACCCAAATTCACCATTATGCCTTTCCAGTACCAGCTATTCATCATTCGGCAAAACCCCTTTAAATTATTCACTCTGTTCCACAAAGGTACTCCAGTGCAAGGCCTATTTGCACAGAGTTCATGAGCAGACGTTACTAATCGGTACATGCTTCCAGACTGGTGCAGCATTTACTGAACCGACTGGTGCAATCTCTGGCTAATTAATGAGCAAATTAACTGTAAACTCATCGGAAGAAGTTTTGAATGTTGCTATGATACATTGCACATCAGAGGGTGATGGCAGCCGCTGACACTTGTAGCCCATACACTGTGGAAAATAAGCACCAACCGGTTACCAAACAAATCTGGAAGCCCAGTTCATTTTGTGACTATCATACAACACAAGACATTAAATCCCTAATGGCTGTGAGTCAAATGAGTTTGTAATTTCGGCTGTACCCATTTCTAGCTCCTGTTCAACTATTGGAAAAACATTAGCTGCTCACAGGCTCAACAAATCTTGAGAATTTACACGTCACACTAGAGCTGCAGCAACATAGTTCATTTCCTAAGGTGGTTGAGAAGTTTTTTACCAGGACTATTATCAGGTAATAAGAATTTAAGTGCTATGAAGTGTTACAGGAATAGTGCTTTTATTTTTTCCACACCACTCCTCTCAAAGCTCGTTTCCACCCGAAATCTCTACTGTGAATTAGACTCACAGCTTATTCCAGCCAGAAAATGGGAAGAATTTGAGCTTTGCTGTTGAGACAGTCATGTTGTACTTCACCAGTGTGTATTTGAGTATGTGTGTGTGTGTGTGTGTGTGTGTGTGTGTGTGTGTGTTTATACGTACCTTCTCCGCCCATGCCCACAAGCCTATGCCCAGGAATGCAGCTCCTAGTAACTGTAAAACAAAGCACAGAGGAGGATTTGTTGTTAGATTAAAATCACTGGGACCCGTCAGTTATACTCACCCAAGAATCTAAAAATGCTAATTTAAATCTTGAATATTTCTCCAATGCATAAAATATCTGAAAGTGAATGAGCAACAACTAAAACTGAAAAGTAGAAACATTCTCACTGACAAATCACAAATCAGTTTGTTGCCTTTTGGTGTTTTAACACTCAAGTTTGCTGTTCTAAAAAACTCTCCTTGCAACACTGTATGGGTGTGGTTTGATCACCAGCAACTTACAGAGGTGCCTCCATGGCAACACATGTAAACAACCTAACAACTGTCTTCAGGCTCTGATTTTTTTCTTCTTCTTTTTGTCAAATTCTGATCAAACACAGTAAACCATGATGTAAGTAACTCTTTTTTTCCCGACCCAGCCTTTCCCACACCAAGCATGTGAAAGAAGCACAGTCTATGCTCTTCAACTCCTCTAAAACCGGCAGATAATAGTGTGTCCACGTAGAACACCCATCACTTGGAAAAAATAATCTAACAGAGAAAATTGGCTTTTGGAGCCTTTAAACAAAAGTGAATTCTCAGAGGATGTCTTTTAACTTGCCACGGACAGAGTGAATCATTACACCTGCGGGTTATTGCAGGTTAGAGTCATTGCACTGGGCTGCTTAAGGCTGGAGGATGTGATATCCTGAGAGTTAGGAAAAATCCCTCTGGTATTAGCCTCCCGTCAAAGGGATGGATGAACCTAAGACTCACAGCTTACAACATGCCAAAGAAAAAAAAAACTTCAGAAAGTACAGGGTAGCTGCCTGAGATGACCACAGTCCTGGGCCATCCTGTATAAATATCCAAAATGACACAAAAAGCAATAATAAAGCTTCAAGATTTTACTAGGCAGCCTACATGTCAGTAAAAAACAGCAGTTTCTTTGCTGCCACAAAATGTCATTCCTAACACATTTATGAAGGTAATGAACTTAACTCAGACACACTACAATGGCAGAGTCTGAAATATAATAGCTGAATTTAATTTGGGTAAATCATCTTGTTGGGAAGCTGATTAAATCAAGAAAAGCAAGTGAAATGATGTAACCTATCAATGCACACATAACCAACAGGACCACGACCAACAATGTGACGGTATGCCGAGAAACAACAAGAGCAGAACTGTGAGTTGGCCTGGTAGTTACGTAAGCGGTTGTAGTGAAGGGCGTGGTGGCTTCAGCTGTAAAATGACACGCAGGAAGAGTCAAGGTAAGCGGGTGGAGATCAGTTAGAAGAGATTGGATTGACAGGAGTGGAATTAAATTTACACTGTAAATAATCCACACAGAAAAAATAGAGCACAGAAAACGTGACAGAGAAAACAAGTATCATCAAAGACTTGGCAGAGCAAATGTTAAAAAAACGTATACAGTATTGTTGCCAGTTTTTGGTAATTTGTTGTCATTATTTTGTGTGACACTGATCTATTCATTTGACCAGTTCTATCAAGTTTGGCTTCATTCAGACAGTTAACACAGTTTAAATGAAAAATGAACATTAGAACAGCCATAAATGAGGGTTAAAGGGACCCATGGTCCAACGCACCGTGACACCGAGCGGTTAGCAGACTTCATCTTTCGAGGGGGGGTCTAACTCGGTGTCACGGTGCGTTGGACCATGGGTTAAACTTAAATATCCCTTTAATGCAACCCTATTGTATCAGACTATTAGCATATTCAAACAAACTGAAAACTAAGCATCTAAGTGATCACAGGATGGTTACATCAAAACCTAAATGAAAACCACAACATGCTGTATCCGTTTCCTAAAGCCCATTTGGATGAGCTAACCTTGATAATAGCAAATATTTTCCCATATTTGGATTTTAAATAGGGGAAAAACAATTCTACAAACTTTATGGTGGTGTGTTGTTTTGTGTTTTGTTGCTCCACAATGACCACACTGCCACATCCTCCAAAACCTAAACTAAGTAATCTAGTTAAAGAGTTCCCTCTCCTATTCTCAAAACAATGAAAAATGCCCTGTGACTGCACCAGGACTTGGGCAGAAAAATGATATTTCCAGAAATTTCGGTATGGCAATATCCAAATCACAAGGAACTGCCATGGTGTCAGGCCACACAATTTATAAGTGATGCATTGTGGTCCTACACAGACACACAGACTCTCCAGATGCAGGAGAACAAGGTTGGTGGTTTGGTGCAGGCCTCAACAAAAGTCAAATCATCATCATCTTTATCACAGATCATATTTATTCAGCGCAAACACTTCAGTTCCTATTAAAAGCATGACACATAACAATAGCAATTTGTTTTCATTTATTGCATTTTCCTTAAACGTTATTCAGTCCTTACCAGAGCTTTGGCAATGTAGAACTGTACTGTATCCAGCTTTATTAAGCACCAAGCATGAGTCCAACTTTAAGATGAGAAATACACTTTTTCTACATGGAACTGAATAAAGCTTTCCTAATCCCCGTGGGTCGACAGAGCACCTGTATGTGTTATAAAAAAGGTTGTGACATTTTGCCTGAAACTCACAAAGGAGTGTGTGTCCTTGAAGTAACCTAAAGGCAAAACTGAACCTGTACCTTATTTCCAAATCAGACAACCAAGCATCAATGTGGGATTAACTTCAAATGGCACTAGGAAGATGCCCTCAATCTGTTTGACTTTTGAGCACTCGAGTCAGGGTATCACTCAATGTAACAATATGTGCTAACTGCATTATTATGACCAATCCAAAAAATCTGAAATGACATGCTAAAACGAAAACAATGTGCTGCCTGGGTCAAAGAGGATTTGATGATTTATCTGTAGCTTTGGCTGTATGCCACAATGATCGCTCTTTTTTTCTGTTACATTTCTTCGTATTTTCTGAGGGTAAGTCGATGTTGAAATTCTGAAGGCACTTGTTTTTCTACAGCTGTGGGTATCAAAGAAACTGTAGATGTCTGGAGACGTGATTCTTTCAGGCTTGACAAGTGCAGTATAATAAAACTAAGCTCTGGTCTGACATTGAGATAGAGGTGGAACAAGGTAGACACAGTAAACAACAACACATGGAATGGCAGCATCAAATATAGGTCCATTAATTTTGCATTTGAGATGGCCGCTCAACTGGGACATGTTATAGCCAATCAAAAGCCCAGTACACAAATAGAGCCACAGAGCATGGACGAAACACATCAAATTTGTCTCAAAGACATTTCTGATGACATCAGCAGAAAAAACATTTTTGGGATTAAGGATCGTACAGTCCATAGTGGTCAATGTCACGTATCCTCCTTTTTATCATGCAGGATTTCATGAAAATTAAAAGGCACGTGAACCAATTACAGCATGCCCTGATGATGGTCAAGTGTAATTTGCTATAAACTCTCTAATCCAAAATGCTTAATTATAAGAAAATGTTGTTGTCATGTTGGTATTTGTAGAATAAAACACTGCCAGAAAAGTGCTTTTGTAGGATGGCCAGTTCTGTTATTGCTTTGTACATGTACGTGTACAAGTTGCATTTCGCCCCCTGCCACAGCTGAGGGTGACCTTGGAGGCAGCTTTCACAGCCTGCCATTTTGGCTTACTATCTCTTTTTCAGTGTGTGAATATTTCTCATTAATTCTATTTAGAAAATACACAATAGCTGAGAATTTTCAACGAGGCCACAACACATAGCAAAACTAAAATAGGAATCACACCTTAAAACTATGTATTTACTCGTATCTATACTGATACTAGTATGGTAAAATGCATCTTATAGTATTATATGAGGTACCCCGTGAGTATGCAAGCCAATGCATCAAATGCCACATTTCTTGCAAATAAACTTTAGTTTCACACCCAGATATAACAGCAGTTTTACTAAAAAACAATTGTCAGCCGATGGAGTTAGCAGCCCCCACCCTCGTCATGGATCTATTTGTCCTCGTCCCTACGTCACCACATTCAGGCGCATCCCTTGGCTGCACACACAGCCCTTCATGCCGTTCTCTCTCCTCATTGGATAAAACTTGTAGGATACGAGAAAAGTTTTCTCCTCGGCTCAGAGCAGAGTGACTGACAGACCCGTGTTTCGGTCCAAACACTCTATGTAAGTGATTGCTGTCGGAAGATATAACTATTTAAGACTTATATTAACACAAAAATATCGCTTACTTCTGCTTTAAGCAAATTCAACATACTATACAACAATTAAATGTCCGTCCTGTTTGATCTCCCCGTGAAGAGACAAGTTGCACTACCATGTGTGTTAGTTTTTAGATTTAACATGCAAGCCTATTCTCATAAACTGTACAACAAGTATCGCCTATCTGCACACACAGCTTCCTTGATGGGACAATAAGGTCTGGATTTGTATGAATTAGAGTGAATGAGTACACTGAAACTGAACTGAGCATGCCTTTGTGTGTAGTGCCTGCGTGACTTTTAACTCACTTTTCCTACAGTGTAATGTGGGAGCCAAATTAAGGTCAGTTGGTGACAATGAAACACACTACCCATGTACTGAACTTTATCACTGCCACCTTGAGATAAAAAGAGTTCCTCAGACAATCAGTGCTTTTTAACAAATAGTTGATAAGAGTGAAATTGTTTTTACTCGCAGTAATGATAAGCTTCAAGCTTAAAGGAGACATATTATGCCCCCTTTCCACAAATTAAAATAGTTCCCAGTTGTCTTAAGCCAGGAACACACCAGCCCGACCGTTGGAGACAGTCGGGGAGAGTCGGACGACATCGGGTACGCGTCTGTTTGATGTGTTCAGCTCTGTCGGGAACGCACGGAAGCTGTCGGGTCTCGCCTGGCCAGATTAGACATGCACAGAGAGCGTCGGACGTCGGGAGAGTACTCTGATTGGCTGTGTACTAGCTATGGCTATCCTGATTGGCGGTGCCCTAGCGAATCAGCGGTGTGTGTGGGAGGGATGGAAGTGAGTAAGTAAAGAAACGGTGCGGTCTCTCCTTACTTTTTCCCTGCTGCGTCTTCGGACAATAACAAGCTTGAGAACAGACAACGCAACCATCAGCTCAGCCGGAGCAAAAACTAATAACAAGCTAACGCTGTGTGCACTTTGTTTTTAACCTCCATGGTTTCTTCTATGGTATCTCCGTTATGGCATTTCCTGTTTTCATGTTTCGGATTACTGGCACGAGACTAGTGCCGCCCGCTGTTCGGGAGACTTACTGCATCTCGTGCAAGCGCAGAACGCTGTGTAGTCGGCAGTAGTCGAGGCAGTGTGTTTCACTGTTTCCTTTCTCCCGACTGTGTCCGACGAGGGCGACGTAGTCATCGGATAAAGGCCGCGTGGGGGCCTTTAAACACATGTGTGTGACATGCTTTGGACAAAATACACTAGGCACCGAACCTTGGCTGCCATGTTGCATCGCCATTTTTTATGTTCCGTGGCAGCGTGACCGTAGGTAACCACGGAAACTCACCGAAGCTGTCGGCTCGGGGAGAAAGTTTTCGAGTTAGTTAAAACTGTCACCACTGTGTAGTGTGAGGAAGGACGGAGGCACTGATGTTGCATTCAAGTGCAGTCAGGCACCTGAATGACGCTGTCGGCAAACCAACCGGATGTCATTTTACTCGACGAGAGAAAGACGGTAAAACGTGGGTCAGGTAAACAAAACGACATCACCATGACAACATATTGTCACGCCTGTATTGTTTTGCCTCGTGCTGGCCGACCACTTGTTTACATAGACGCTTGTTTATCCTGCTACATGCAGCGTCTGTTGTCTATCCGATTTCACGTGAATGCAACATCAAGAATACGTTCCGATATGCAAGATGGGGCTAATTCCTATATATTATACCTTTAAGAGCCTTCAAAAAGTTATATTTTCAAAATATGTCCCCTTTAAGACCAGCCGTTATCGGAAGTGGAGTAGTCACGTTAAAATTTTATCTTGCGCATTTACCCCACGTGGTTAAATATATTTCTACTCTCACAGAAAACGAGACCCCTCTCTCAACGGCTCACTCTGGCTGCCTGTTGTGTCAGTGAAGGGCAGAGAAGCAGGCCTGTTTTTACAAACACACAAACACACCGATTAAAGCTCATAAAGAAGCTGGAGAGAGCTAAACGATCCAAAGTGTGGCTCTACTTCACAAAAGTGAATGCAGACACGGCACCGCAAAAGTATGTAACAACAAAAAATCTTCCAAAATAAAGACATACATGTTCTTAATTTATCTGCTCTTTTCTTCCTCCAAAGTATTGATAATAGCACTGTTGAAATACCGGACTGATAAGCAGTATCGATAAAAGTAGTAGTACTGTTAAAATCTTAATGATACCATCCCTAAATTTTACACACGTTCTACATGCACGTCTATGTACACAAAGAACTTAGATCTTCTAAGCAACTTACCAATAAAGCCAAGAACAGTGCAGGACTGTGTTCTTGTTTGTTTTTGCTTCTTCTGTTTGGGACAAGGCTTTTTAAAAGCCTCTCTTGTTTCTTTAAATCTCACCTGCTCTGGTAAGTTATTTGTATCCGTTTTACTAAGCATTTTTTATCCCTCTATCTGATGCGCCTATATCACTGTATTTTCATGTTTAATCACAAAGCAAATAAACAAAGCGTGAACAAGATGTTCTTACATCTACCTCGTTATTCAAATCAGGCTGTTGTTTTTCTGTCCAGTGCTGCTCTAGCATGTGTCCCAGAGCAAGGGGTTCCTCAACACATGGTCAGAGAGATTACCGCATCAACACTTAGGCCAGTTGATCCCAAAACCTCAACTAACTAGCAGACAACCCAGGCTTCATGCTCCCTGGATAAACACAGACATACTAGGTCCATACCGTGTGCAAGTGTGTCATGCACACAGTATGGATTTAGTCAAGTGTGACTGCTGTTTCAGTGATTCCCCACAACGCTGAATATTTAATGTGCCCAACTGTGTGAACGCAACAATACTTGATGATGCAATAACAGTGACACTGCCAGCCTGACAAACAAATGTGAAGCTAGTGTGACTCCAAAACAAGACAACACTTCCATGTATTTTGCCTTCACACTTCATCACACTCAATACTGCAAAAATCAATATAGTATCTATTGAGGGGATTAATTACAGCAGCAATTCAAGGGTTTGAAGTCAGATTCAGTCCCAAAATGTATCTGACAGGAATGGACTATATACTTGAGTCTAAGGCTGTAACAAAGTGAGTAGAGCCAACTGAGTCAGACTGCAGTTGACACAGAGTATCAGAACAGAAATCAGAACAAATAAGAAAAGAAAAATCCCTTTGTGAATGGACTTCATGTTCACATTTGATTTTATCTGTGTGAGGCGGTAAATACTACTACTGAAAATAAACACATACACTTTTATCTTATCCCTTAGACATGAAAATAGAAAATAGCTGTTATTTAAGTGTCAAGCCATAGATACATACACTCACTGAGCGCTAAGAACACCTGTGGACCTGCTGATTCATGTAATTATCCAATCAGCTATGATGCGGTAGAAGTGCACTATATGCAGATACCATGCAGGTCTGGAGCTTCAGTTAATTTTCACATCAAACATCAGAATGGGGAAAGAAAATATGATCTATGACGTGTCATAATTGTCGGTGCCAGACAGGCTGTTGTGAGTATTTCTGGAACTACTGATTTCCCGGAATTTACACACAAAATGGTCTCTAGTTTTCTCTGAATGGTGTGAAAACAAAAAAACATGCAATGAGTGGCAGTTCTGTGGATGGAAAGGCTTTGTTGAGAAAAATGGTTGACAGGAAAGCTTTGGTAACTCACATAACCTCTCTTTACAACTGTGGTGCAGAAAAACATCTCAGAATGCACATTATGTCAAACTTTGCGGTGAATGGGCAACAACAGCAAAAGGCCGCGTCGGCCTGTCGGCCAGGAACAGAAGTCTGAGGCTGCAGGGGGCGCAGGTTTTTCCTAATGGGACAGTTGAAACTTGACTGATATGATGAATCTGGATTTTGGCTGAGGCACAACTGGACCCAGTCTGCCTTGTGTCAACAGTCCAGGCTACTGGTGGTGTAACGATGTGGGGAATGGTTTCTTGGCGCACTTCAGACCCCTTCCATCAATCATCGTTTGAATGTCACAGCCTTTCTGAGTGTTGTTGCTGTCCATCCCTTTATGGCTGCTATTTACCTTCTTCTAATGGCTGCCTCCAGCATGATAATGCACCATGTCACAAAGCAAGAGTCATCTCAAACCGGTTTCATGAATGAGTACCGTGTATTTCAATGGCCTCCCCCGTCACCATATCTGAACCAGTAGAACACCTTTGTGCTGTGGCAGAGCAAGAGACTGGCAGCATAAAAGTGCAGCTGATAAATCTGCTGAAATGATGTGATGTAATCAAGTCAACTAAGGCCACAATCTCAAAGGAATGTTTCCGACATCTTGTGGAATCCATGCCATGAAAAATGCAGGCTGCAGTGTGAGTGAAGCGATGCCACACCCTGTTCTCGTACTGCATTCCCACCAAAGTCCTCAGTGAATGTACATCAGCCGTGTTCAGGAGGTTCATCAGGCTAAACACAATACAAATAACTTAAAAAAAAAAAAAATCCATCAACGTGCTGATTATTTTCTTGATTAGAACAATTCATAATTTTAAGACACTGCCCAAAGAAACTGTGAGAATGCCAATTATAAAGTGGTCCTATATATTTAGAAGATGAATAGATTTTATCTGGTCCTCAATCAATCCAGAAACTGAAAATATTCAGATTACTTTAGCAATTGTACAAAAAAAAAAAACATCAAATGCTCACACTCATAAAGGGGGAACTAGTAACTGAATTTGCCTGAAAAAAATAATGAAAAAAGACTAATTGGTTGACTGATTTATTAATTAATCAGCTTATTATTTCAGCTCTAGCTTACACACAAGCAAATGCATTTCATGCTTTTCTTCAGTGCAATAAAATAGGCACATTGCGCACAGTGCATGAAGACATGAATTAAAGAACAAAAAGTGGCTGCATTTACACTTGCTTCTCTACTGCTGTCCACCTGTGATGCGATTGCCCAACGCACGTTTCAGTGCCAAATGTGACAAGACACTTAGAGCTGTAGCTGGCTAATAACACACAGGCTGCATCCAACCAACTCAGCAACTTGGTTACAGCTTAACAAGCTCTTAATTACAGCATGTAGAGCTTCCAAACATTTCAGCAGCTCAGGCAGAAAATGTGATTAATTAAGTGGATGTGAGGAATGTGTCTATTCTAAGGACAAGGGAAGGTGTGTTTTCTTGGGTGAGAATGTCTGGCTGTCAACAGCGAGCTGAAGTGGTGGAAGAATTCACACAGAAGAAAAACACTGGGTTTTATTGCCCTCTTTTTTCACAATATTTAGGGTCGTACACACATTCTGTCTCAATTTAGGCAGCATTTTCAAGCCTGACAAGATCACTATGGGAAAGACAAATGGTTTGATTTGTAGAGAATAAACCCCATTCCTCTGTATTTCGGCAATGCTATAGCTTGTCTGTCAAATCCAGTTTCACAGAACACAGACAAGAGGCGAACATCTTCTTGTGATTATTAACGGAAACAGCCAGCGAGCTGGAACTTGTTCCACAGTTTCACCGAAAGCTTAGACACGAGGCTGTTAGCTTGGCCTGAGTGTCAAATAGTCCCAAAGAACACAATATGAGTCAGACACAACACTACGGCCCTATGACTCAATGTTTCCTGGTTGATTGCTCAGTCAAATTGGATTGCAGAGAAGTTTTTATTGTGAGGAAGATTGCAAAATATATCTGGGCATTTTTTTCTGTAAAAAAATAAAAAACAACACAAGCAGAACAGAAAACTGGCTGTTGGCATATTTGGCAGTTCCTTTTACCTTATGGTATGGTGCTATATGCTCCTACGTTATGAAGAGAAGGAATGAGAAGGTGGTAATGAAAGGAGGGTGAATAGGAAGAGTCACTCGCATGTGGATCCCATGTGCCTAATGAGTGCGGAGAACAAGCATACGAGGGGAGAAAACACAGAATCACACCCGGTTCTCCCCTCAAGTCTTTGTTCTCACCATCCCTCTTTGTACGTTTGTGGGTGTGTGAGTGCAGAGAAACAATGCTGTCCCACGGTGCCCAGGCACTATAGTTGTGGTGGGAGTGAAAAGGGTGCTTGAAAAGGAGGAGGGCTGGGTGGTATTCAGGTCCATGTGGCTTAAACAGTGTGTGAAAAGACCTTCTGGAGGCACAGACAGGCCATCGCTGTGAATGACCAGCCGCACAGAGGCAATGCAGACGGGTTAGGAGAGGAGGGAGAGCTGGGTGGGGGAGACTGAACAGAGGAACTTTTCAGACTCAGGGGGAAACAAGGATGGAGGGGAGGGGAGGGGGGGCATTGTAAGGGAGACGTGGGCTCATTGCCACTGGCCTAACAATACAGATGTCTCATGTTATTTCTCAAAGTCAACTCTCAATGATATTACTGCTCACTACCAGGTCAAAGTAGAGAGGAACCAACATCTGCCATGGTTTTTAATTAACCACCCTGATCAATGATCAAACAATCGTTCTTCTGTAAACATTAGTCAGCCAGTAAAGTTTATATAGAGGTTTTATTTACTTACTGTTCACTTCATTTTAATTTTAGTTTAACAAGATAAGGGATAGTCTCTTGACACCAGCAGTGAAGAATTAAAAAAAACTTGATGAAAGTCGTGGTCTGCTTAAGGATATTAAATATCATATTTCAGGTCATGGTTAACAACTTTCAAGCTAATTTTAGAGACTTTATTTTAAATTTTAGAGAGCACATCTAACAACTGTCCAGCGACAAAATTCAATCAGTGACTCCTTCTACGTCAGTCAAGCTAATCTGATATCCCAGATACCACACATAAACAATTACCCAAACCAACAACAACAACACCTGTCAGGAAGAAAACTAGTTTAATACGCATTTAGTTAACTCAGCCAACACATATAATGACAACAAAAGTTAGACCTGAGGGATCATGTAAGTTCAACTTGCCAACATCAACGGTGCTCAAGTTGTTTCAAAGTTAGCCACATTTCTACACAAAAACCAGAGGCGAAGTGAAAAAACAAACAAACTGTATTTACTTACCCAGAATATAATATTGAATCCAAATAAGAAGTATTTGACACAGCAGCTGACCTCGGCTCCTTTTACATGATGGTGTTTTCTACTCATTCTTCCACGGACGGTGGCGGCTAACGAGTGAGCTAACTGCTAACTACTACTACTACTACGACTGCCACTTGGAAAGATTAGCCTTTAGCCGAAGCTGCTGCAGTTGTTGTTGAACAAGTGAAGCCGAGGTTGGCTGGCTCCATCAGCTAAACGACGCCAAGTTTGTTTCGTCGGACAGCAGCACTGAGTAAAAAAACAAACATATGCGGCTAATTATCTTTTCCCTGGCTTTAACCATCAGCTTGCTAGGCCAGCTAGCTCGCAACTTATCTGGTTAGCATTAGCTGCTAACAACAACAACAAATCCAGGGGTAGGACTTTAAGGCACAGGCATTCATCTGCAGTTCAGTCGATATTCAAGTTGCCTGGTGTTGATTTCCCTCGCCAAACCGGGAGATTAAGGGGTAGAGCTGAAGGTAGGTGAGGGGGGAGGCTTTCAGCTAAACGTATCCTCCATTATCTCAGTTGCTGCACCGTCGCTTGAAATCTTCATCCTTGTTGTTTTGTGCTGCTAGGCTATGTAAAACAAGCCCCTGCTGTCAAACGAGGAAACCACTGCGCTGCCTTTCGCCCTTTTCACCTCAAGAGCGGCATCTTGCGTTTCAGTGAGGGTCTTCATCGACTCCACTATACTAATTTTACTCTCCTAAACTGGGCACAGGGAGGGTAGGTATATTTACGGTAGGTAAAAGATGCACAGTAGCCTACAGGAGCCCCAATGGTTCACAATTAAATTCAAACAGTAGCCTACCTAAAGTTAACCTATTTTAATTATTCTAATTTATATTCAACAACACAAAACGAGAAGAGGCGTAAATGAGAAACCGCTCAGTTCGGTGCTTATGTCTCTCTCAAGCCTGCTCACTGGATGACACCTTATTTGCAGTTTTCTTGCAAGTCTTTCACTTTTGGAGTTGAATGGTGTGATATCTAACACATATTTCCCATTTCCCAACACAGCAGCTGTGTTATAATCTTGTTAATTGTAATCATAGGATGTGATAGGCTAAGTGTGTATCCAGGTTAGGACTGATGCCACACCATATTGTGACTGAAAATAAAGGTCACCACAAGTAGATGATTAATACAGGCACTGGACAGAGAGGGTTTAGTTTTTTTCTTCTTCTTTTATTTCTTATTTCTTTTCATTCCAACACACTGGCCTCTGCCAGTCAAAACTGGCAGTATCATTAATGACTCCTCTGTTAACTAAAAGTAATGCCACCATCATTCATTACTGTAATTACTGTAACTGCACCTGTGCTTTTCCTCCTACGACATGTTAAAATGTCTGCAGTGAACGTGGTCTATTAGGAATGACATTTGTTCTTAATTTAATAGTTTTCAACAATTGGAGACAAATAGAGAGTGCCTCATTTTAATAATATGAGAAATAATTGGAAAGAAAATAGAGACCATGATGTAATACATAAAATGTTTATTTTGGGGAAACTGTTGCATGCAGAGAAACAGTTTAAACCAGCGTTGCTTCATTTGAACTTCTATCCAGAGTCCTACAGATGGCAGTCTATGAACCCTTGATAAATGGGACTGGTCTCTTTTATCATCTTTTACCATTCCCCCAGTCTCTCTCCCTACTTTCCTGCCTATATCGCTATCCTATCAAAGAAAAGCAAATAATAGCCCAAAACATACTTAAAAAACAAACAAACATAATAACTAATTTGACTGTATGGACCCTCTTGTAGAATGAATAGTTGTGCACCCAGCGACCAGCTCCCCAATGTTTAAAGGGGAACTAAACCCCTCAGTTTTGGATGACGTGCTCTAAGCTTGAAATTTTTGGATGGTAAGGTTTTTACATTTTTACTTGTTTTATTGCTGCTTTCAGTTCAGGTGATTTATGAAGTAAAACAATGAGACAACAAACTACAGATTATTATAAATGGTGTGTCATCACTTTTTATTTTGCTTTCATTTTCTGAAATCATACAGTTATGAAATACAACATGGGTTGTAATGAAAACATGCAGGAGAGACAGAGTAATAATAATGAAAAACCCCTCAAAACTCTAATGATTCATCTCTGTGTTTGGATACTGGCAGTATTTGGTCTGTCCAGAGGTGAAGCAGGTTGAAACCAATCCAGGACAGTGAGAGGCTTAATCCTGCTGAAGGAGCCAGGTCACCATGTAGCAGGTGTCCCTGTCACTCCAGAGACAAACTGAATATTCAGCTGATCCTTTTGGCCTGCATGCCAGGGAATGAAGGGATGATCTGTTGTGTGTGCTGGTGCAGGACTGGGCAAGATGAGAATGGTGTGAAATGGCGTTTAGTCTTCCCACAGTTGAAACAGAGAGCTAACTGTGGTCTGACGGCAGCAGTTTGGTTTACAGCTTGCCACCATCATACCAACATATTGTCGTACAGGAATGTTCTGATTTTTACAGCAGGGTTTTTATTTCTGGCTTTGTGAATGACACATGTTTGAGCCAATCAAGTTTTAAACAATGTGAACTTAGCTGCTGAAATGGAATGAAAGAAGTGCAAATCTTGTATAAAAAGAAACTTCAGAAGATAAAGATACTGTACAGTTAGACTTTCATATGTATTTAAAATACATATCTTTCTACAAATCCTTTCCTCAAGACTCAGATAATAATTCACAACATACAGCATTACTCTAACCCTTTTCTCATGGAATTTCAACAATAACATATTGTTGTACCTTCTCCACTTGTGTAACATACAACTTTGCTTTTAAACCTCACGCAAACAGGCACTTCGCAGACCAAGTACAGGCACAAAGGATGATTAGGTTGCTCATAAAGACATGGAAATGAAACCAACAAGCAACAAAATTAGGCATACATACATCATACTCCAATATTATTACAATCAATATGCCATCAATTTTGCTAAGCACTAACATTTTGTTCCTAAAATTGTTCTTCATCAATTTTTGAAAATCAGCTGTAAAAAAACATTGATTTCTTTTTTCCTGAAACATGGAAACAGTGCGTCTATGCCCCATCTGACCCTTACATAACTCTCTACACTCAACGCTGCCCGCTCTTTTCCTGTCATTCTTTGACATCTATTTATCTGTAAACCTTACATTAATTTCAGCAAATGCAGTACATAAAGCGACAGACTGTATATACATTGTGTTAAACTGATTATTGCACTGTGATAATTAAGCATATTAATTGTTTTCCATCGATTAAAATGGATAATAAACTGTGGTGAATACTTTTACCATGTATGATAAATATGAATATCATGCCCCACCTGCCACAGTATTTTTGTCTAGGAAAGAATAATGGAAACTCATTTACCCTATAGAATTGTCTAGATCAATATTCATTATTAATGTTGTGAATTATGAATTCACTGTGTAGTTAAATTTGATCCATTATTAATACAGAACAAGGAGAAAGCCTCAACCAAAGTCCTGTATAGTCCAACAAGATATGTATTTACACAATGTTCACTTTGTGTGTCCCTTCTATGCCCTTAAAACTTAAAGTCCCTCTCTTTAACTTTCATAAGACCAGCAAATATAAAGATAATTATTCGATAACATTCAAAACTGATACCCCTTTACTTTAACAAAATTTTACTGTAATCATAGATACAGTGAAGGTATGTTTGTTCTAAAGATGTAAGAAGTATTCATTTGGAGTGAAGTCAAATATCTTTGGCTATTTTGAGTCTTTGCACCTATTGGTATGTAAGAAGCGACGCGTACAAGCTACAGCAACTGTGTTATATCAAAAGCTTGTTCTTGTCAGTCTGCACTATGAATGTGAGTCATATAAAATATTGATACTACCTTGATACAATATTAACCATTGTCCAGGATGGACACTCAATGTTGCAGAAAGGTAACTAATATTAATCTGAAGAAACTTCATCAGACAATATTTTACCAGTTGATCCAATGGCAGAGGAGTTTATGAAAACTGCAATTTTAATGGACATTCATTCATACTCTCTCTCACAGGTCAGTGGAGACAGTGCTTCTCTTCACCCTCAGACTTCCACCCCAGCCACGGGGACAGGTGTTATAGGAGTGCAGGCCAGGTGACCGGAGGCCTGAGTCCTCAGACTCAACAGAGGCATCAGAGTCTGTGAGGGAGCGAGTGTTGTAAAGCCTCACAGGGGAACAGATCCTCTGTGTTGGGGTGAGAGGGGGGCTGGTGAAGGTAGGGGACTGTGCCCCCGATGCCCGCAACTGGAAGGGGCTTATGGGTGGTTTGTGACAGTCGTAGCCAGAATTTCCCAGAGGTGAGATGGGGAGGCTGTGACTGCTCAGTGCACCAGGGGAGGGGCTGTTTTTACGTTTGGCCGCATTGATGATGTTCTTTGCCAGGAGGCGATGGTTGGCCTTTGAGTCTAAGTTATTAACATTGGGAGACATGCACAGACTGTCTTTGGCTGGGGTTATAGGGGAGGTGACAGAAGATGTGTACAGAGGCTTAGTAGTGGAGAACGATAAACTGGTCTGGGAGAGGGCAGGAGACTGGGAACGTGACCCCCAAGGAGGAGAGACAGGATATGTCACTGTAGGTGTTTGGGAGGGTCTGGATGTGGATGAGTAGACAGCAGTGGAGGTATTCTGGCTGACCATTGGGGACTGGCATCTTGATCCCCAAGGAGAAGTAGTTTTAGAAGTTTGGGGAGGTCTTGATGCAGAGACAGAAGAAACAGTGGAAGAATGGGCATTTTGGCTCACCATTGGGGACTGGCATCTTGACCCCCAAGGAGGACAGGGTGGGGATGTGGCTGTTGCGTTTTGGGAGGGTCTAAATGCAGAAGAGGAGATGACAGTGGAAGCACTCTGGCTTACCATTGGGGATTGACATCTTGAACCCCAAGGAGGTGAGCGTGGAGAGGTGGCTGTAGACGTTTGGAAGGGTCTGGATGCTGGAGTGGAGGTAACAGTGGAAAACTGGATATTCTGATTGGCCATTGGAGATTGGCATCTTGTACCCCTTGGAGAGGAGACAGGGGAAGTGACTGAGCGGAAGGAGGTGGTGCTGGAGAGACGATTAGTTTGGAGACTGGGAGCACAGGTTCCAGTGGTTGGACCCTCTGGGCTGCTGAAACGTCTAGAGAAACTGGGTGTCCCAGTTGTCATAGAGGTCTCACTACGGGTGCCAATGGGGTCCTTTGGTGCCTGTTGGCAATGACAAATAATGTTTTTAGATTCTTGAAAACACATACAGTATACAATTATAATACACAAACATGCACAGTAAGAGGCTGTAGTGTCTGGACATTATGTCCTTAAATGCTACAGTTTTGACTGACCATGACAAGGTGCTTATGTTTATTCTCTGAATTGGTTCATAAAAGACTCATCCTCCCTGTGAAATTTGACAAACTTTTAACTGAAGTCTGAGTCCAAATGGTAGTCAGGTCATCTAAGTGTATTCCCTTCTGCTGTATGTGTTTCTTCAATAAGCCAGGCCACCAGTATGCATAGGCCCAGTCTTTAGTGTCTCTATCAAGTTACTGTCATATGGCCTCCCCAAGGTGTTTAACCTTTACAGGGATATGAAGTTACTCAACTGCAGCAAGGGTGGCATTCCATGCTATGCACATACTAATGAAGAACTAACTATCTCTGCTCAAGATAATAGTATAAAGATAGATAAAGTTTTGGTCCTTTGAGATGAATGTTAATGGCCATATTTCAAATGTTAAGGGCATCTGTGGAAGACAGAAGGCCCATGTCAAGGGTCATATCATTTGTAGAGTGTCTAAGCCCCTGAGGATGAAACAAGACCGAGGGTCAGGTCTTGACACAAACACAAATAACTCAGATTCTCAGGAAGGCGTAAGATATCTTCCAGTGTCCCGCAGAAATAATTATTTTTGAACTTTAAATGTCACATATGTGTTTAAAAGAAAGCTGCGACCTTTTGTAAATTATCAGTGTACTTAACGGAGGCAGTGGGTTTATTTGCATATTCAAGTGTTTGCAGTAATTGCAAGAAAGGCAGGAAAGTGAAAGAGCAAACACTTATCAGTGAAATTAAATGGATGAAAGAAGTCAGTGAAGTTGGGAAATTAGAAAAAGGAGAAAGAGGTCATAGTAGAGTATTAGCATAAAGCTTTAATCAGAGAAGGAAAGTTTCACTTTAACACAGAAAAAACAATCATAACAGAGAAGATAACAGCAGAGAAGAGCAGTAAATCAAGGTTTATGAAAAGTAACATGCATTAACTGTGTTGTCTAAATCAGCAGTGACTGATGGCGCCCTCTGAGAAAATACTTCTGGAATTACTGTTTACGTCACAGAAACAATACATGTAGATGCATGATGCAAATTACTATACAGCCTGCCAATTTAAAACATCAAGGAATCCAAATAGACACCCACATTAGCAACAGTAATTAGGTAGAAAATGCAAGAAGGCAGAGTATATTATTGTGAAGACATAAAGACATAAAAGGACCTCTGTTGCTGTAACTCTCGTGTCAGTGAGCAGCATTAAATTTCAAATCATAGATCATAAAGCAGATGCCAGACCATCTGTTTAAGTGTTTTGTGAAGCAGCATCACCCTGGTGCCCACAGAACTGGGAGACAAAGCGGAAAAAGTGTGAGGTTGTTTCTCATCATATTTTAAGATGCAGTGAAAATGGAAGTTTTTGAGAGCAGATGTGCGTTGCGGCTTTGGCTATGGCAACTTATCTGATTACGTCAAGGCACATTTTTGTTGCGACTAAGTATTTTTTTCACTTTCTGAGTGTTTCCTCATGTGGAACGTAAACAAGTTCATCTGAAGATTCAGTGCACAATAATAATTCCTTCATTTACATAATTAAAGAGGATGTAAATTACATCTGCATTTACAATACTTGTAGCATAAGTATCTTGTGATATGGGGTACTCTTTTTTTTTATATATTTCAGAATCTAAACATTTCACATGCAAAAATATTCCATATTATGTATCTACAGTAGGAGAGAAGAGACACAGGAAGGCACACGTTTAGTAAAAAGTGCAGTAAATTTTAAATCTTAAACCCTCTAAAACTACTTTGTGTGTAATCTCTTTCAAAAGAGCCAATCCCTCTGATGTAAACACATCTTCTAAAAATAAAACAGAGAGGGTCTCCACACCTGTGGTGCAATCCCTGCCTTCTTGGCAGAAAATGTAGGCCTCGGTGCCTGGACACCTGACCGGGGAGAGGACACTCGCTCAGGAGAAAAGGCAGGCATGGGAGAGTTGATCCTCTGCTGCCCAGAGGCTGGATTTGACAGATATTCCCCTCCTGCTGTGGGGCTGAGAGGCACCTGAGGAGACATCCGCTGGGTACTGAAGTGAGAGGGAGCGTGGTTAGGGAGGGAAGTCTGTCTGGTGAATGTTTGGGTGACCAGGTTCTTGGCCTTTGGGGCTCCTCTGGGTAGTGTACTAATGGGGTCCTTGACTGGGTTAAAGGTGAAGAGGGATGAATCAAGTTGGTATGGCCGGTGCCTCGATAGGTCCATCTCTATCTTGGAGCATCCATTTTCTAAAGGAGTCGGCTCTGGAATTGGCTGTGGTGCTGGAGCTGTCTGCCTCGGTTTTTGCTTAACTGTTTGTTGGGCTTTTAGGTTTTGTGACAACTGAGCGCTTATATCAGAGTTTTTAGCGATGGCCTTGACCCTACCAGGCATGTTGGATGGGTAAACCCAAGATGGAGGGAGAGACATTGTGGGAGAAGGAGACCTGATTTGTCCTGCTTTCTGATTCTCAACAACATATTTCTCCATCCTGGATTGACGCTTGGCAAACAGTTCAGCCCCCTTTCCTGAAACATTGGAGAGGGCCTGTTCTGGCCTGTGCTCTGCCCTTGGTCGGGTCCTGGAGCTCTTAAGACAGGAGGCCCATTCTGGAGCTTTAGCCGGCTCTGCCCTGGTCTCTTCCTCGGCAAGGAAGTTGGATGCCTCAGCCCCCAGAGCCAGTAACTCCTCCTCAGATGTTGGCTCAGGCACAGATCTGTGTCCATGTTTCTTCCTTTCATCCACCCCTTGCACCAGAGAGAGCAGCTCAGGGTTCGGAGCTACCCCTGGCTTCTCTTTGAATGTGAACATTGATTTCCTACTTGCCCTCCTGGCAGCGGCAGCCCCCTCCTCAAGGATTCCCGTTTTGGATGGCTTCCTATCACCGGTGGGCTGAGGAACAAAGGCGGATGGCTTTGGGGCCGTGGGAGGGCCATAATGAGGCATTGGTGGGTACTGAGATACAGAGGAAGCAGGGAACTGGGATGGCGGAGGGGAGGTAGGCAGTATCACAGGAGACATCGGAGGTGGGCTGGAGTGGTAGGCCTGTGGGGGTTGGTTTGTGAAGGCTGGTAGTGGAGGTGTAGGGTACGATGGAGGCGGAGGTGGAGGTGAGAAGGCCCCAGGTTGGGGAGCGGTGAAAGCAGGGAGAGGAGGCGTAGTGTAAGAAGGAGGAGAGGGGATGTCCATGACAGGACTGGATGCCTCTGGAGACTGCACTGTCGGTGGGGAGAAAAATGGCCTGGCAGTTCGATTGATGATGGAACTTGTCTGCTTGGACGTGGACACAGAGACCCTCTCAGGTCCAGAGGCCCTGTGGCAGCCATTAAGAAGCTGTCCCTGGGGAGCTGGCTCTGTGTGGCCCCCATTTAGCTCAATCTCCTCCTCATCATGTCCCATCATGACTGGATCAGTGCTATCACCTCCAGAGGAAATCTCATCCTTGACTTTGTCCTCATGGATTTTATCTCTTGCCTCTTCTTCGTCCTCCTGCTCTTCCTTGACAGGGAGGAAATGTCTCTCTTGGATAACACTGTCCTCCATGTCCTCTTCTTTGTGGGAATATTTACCTGGCTCTTCCATGATATCAACTACCGCAGGTACCCTCACAAGTGGTGGTGGTGAGAAGAGTGGCCTGGTAGAGCTGTTCTTTAAGTTGAGATTTCTGTCTTTCTCCTCACTGCTCCTCTCTGCCCATGTTGGCCTGTTAGACAAGGAGTTAGTTTTCACATTCTCCACTCTGTCCTCTTCTGACCCCTCTCCGTGGCTTTTGAGCGTAAAGGCGTTGACTCTCTGCTTGCGGCGGTTGAAGAGCTGCACGCCTCTGGAGCTGGAGTTGGATGGGATGGTGAGCTGAGCCGCGATGATCTGACTCCTGACTCGAGCCTCTTTGAGCTCCTTCTCAGATAAACTGGCGCTCCGGGTCAGATCTGGAGTGAGACAGATGGAGAGAGAGTGGACAGTCTGATCAATAAGAGAAACAAGGGATTTTGTTTTTTCTCCTCCCATACCAGAGATGTTTGATTGATGATCAAAGGGACCCTGACTTTGGGAGACTTACATCTTCTATTCAAACAAATAACTCTCCCTCAACATCTAATTAAAGCTCACCACATTGCTTTTATGTACCAATAGAGAGAACCAGCAAGGACAAATTTTTAACAAGTCTGGGATTGAATATTCCCTTTAAAACCCACATAATTGTTTCTGCACCATATGGTTTTTATTGTTCTTTGCAGTACTTTTGATTCTAACCAATCAAGCGAGAAAAATACAGCTTTGAGGACATTTGACTGAGCAGAGTGCAGCTGAAGACAAAGAACTAACAGACGTCGGCAGAAAAACATTTCATACAAACAGTTAAATAAAAAGACATTTAAAAGCTTGGTGGCTCAAGTTAATAAAAAGATCTGGGTCATTGTCTGCCATAGTAGTCTACCAAAAAAAGAAAAAGATCAGTGCCTTACAGTGCAGTTTTGCTGACTGCTTTGAAATTAAGAGCTAAAATATGTCCATGTTAAAACTGACAGTTTGTTTTCTGAGCTTAAGAGCTCCATTCCAGGCAGTGGAGCTATTTCCTCTGCCATCTGCAGTAGTCCCTCCCAGAGCATTCCTCCACCGCTGAGAAAACTCCCTGCCTGAGCGGCCAACATGCCTTTGGTTTCTCTCTCTAGTTAATTTGTGCAATACTGCAGCTCAAACCCTTAATAGACCATTTTAACAATCTACAGCTTCCAAAAATGACATCTTTCGACTGCTGTCTATATACATACTATACAATCAAGTGTTCCCATCTTAAATATAGCGACTGCATCACTGCAGAGGAAAATTAAAGCTGCACCTATTTTTAAAACAATAAAAACCTGCAGTCACAGACATTTTAAACCAAATGAACTTACTGTGGCTTATTCATTTAATTCATCTAACCGACGAGTGGAAGATATTCAACATCCCTTGAGTAGGTTTCTCAGACAGCTGGCATAGTCATGACTCTTTCCTCATTTAATAAGGTGATGGATCCAGACAGCTACATTATTTGATGTAATCATGTGCCAATCACAATAATTATGCTTAAATCAATCACTTGTAAAGCTGTCCCGTATAACTCACTCTGCATGCACTTTTTCCTGGCACAGAGTATAAAGCTAACATGATCAGTTCCCCAGTAAAAGGCATATTATGCATCTGTCATTGATTTTACAGACATTTTTGAGTCTGCCCTCACAGTAATTTGATTAACTCTTTGTGGGGTTTCTTTTACATATACTATCTAAAGTTCAAGGGCATATGTTTATTATATAATATTTACCCTATTGTTTTAATAAGTAATGAGGGATTGTGGGGCCTCTTTAGATTTTAAACATTTGCAATGCATTTACAAGCACAAAATTACACCCTTTGACAATGAGTGTTGTGTCTGTAGGGAAATGCATCAGTGTAATTTTCCACTATACTATCAATCAACCTGATGCTGACAGATGAAAGCCAGAAAGTGACATTAAAAGAGGCAGATGCATCAAGCACATTACATATTTTGTGGCAGCAATTTGAGAGGGATCAAAGCATTATTACACAGCATTTTAAGCAAGCACAGTGCTATTGACACAAGCATAAATCACTTCAGAGACGTGAACCAACCCTGTCATGCTATTCAGGTTTTTTTTTTTTATATCAAGGTTGTCAATATAGGTGAAAACGCCTCCACACGTCCATATAACAGCTGTTATTTGCCATTTACTGTTTATAATTCACTCTATGTGAACATACAAGGGATATGAAAGGTTGTCCCTGTATATGTCTACCTCTAGTGGGAGCCAGACTGGTTATCAAGTAACATACAGGTGCAAATCCCCTTAGTGATTAGTAGCATGACCAAAATACTGAGACTTTTATGACTGTTGAGAATTTTATCTTGTTTTTCCCTCTAAGTTTTCAAGTTAATTGATTTTAAATCAAAATAAGCCTTAGTTATGATCTGATTAAACACCAGCAGTAACTTAGCTGTGCCATGGTGATGTTAATGAAAAAACATTAAATGGAATTAAATCTTCTCTTCTCTAAAAACTCTCTTATAGAGTTAAATTTGTGGTATTTCTAAGCTCAAGAGCAAATTACAGATCAAGGATGAAGGATGAAAAAAACAAAAAAGAAGTAGTTTCCTCACAACTTCCTAAGCTGTGAGAGAGAGAGAGAAAAAAAAATCCGTAGGTTTTTGAGCAGTAGCTGATGTCTTCTGTTGGAAAAACATCATACTGCTACTAACAAGTAATGTTTTTTCACAAAACAGGCAAGCATGAATAACTCCTTACTTTTAATTCCAGACTATAATAACAAGTTAATAAAGTTAACTGAAAGTTCAGTTTATCTTGCAGGATCCACAGTGCCTCATCTCTTACCTTTTTCATGTCAAAATTCAGAGCTCTGCTGTTTTGTTGTACTTCCAGAGGAGTTTTCAATTTAACTGCGTCTGATAGCTTCACACCCCCTTTCTGTAGCGAGACATGGGATCGGGTTTCTTATTCTCCAGCTCCAGCTCACAGACAGACAGACACACAGGCAAGCAGGCAGGCAGGCGGGCGGGCTGGGAGGAAAGGAGGGGGGGGGGGTTCTGTAGCTGGAGGCTGTACTGTCTGTCATCCAGCCTCCAGGTCTATTGCACTTCAGATCTGTGCTACCACCACCTCCACAGGGTTTCCACTAATTATAAAAAGCCAGTTGTGCCTGAGAGAGAAGAGTCCAGTGCTTCTGTTGAGAGAGTATCGATGTAGCACACAGTGTACACTTTGTTTTGACAGTTCTGGAGAGGTGTCCAATCAATGGCAAGTCATGAGCTTCTTATCTCTGTCTAATGTCCTGTGATGGCAGGGAGGTGTCTGACCCTTGTTGCAGTCTTTGAAGTGGAAACTGGACCTAGAGATACTGCAGCTTATGTGTGTATGGATTAGACCACTGGGACACCAGAGCTCCAGCAGCCCTCCTCCAGCTGACCTCCCCTGCCCTCTGTGTCTGTCTGGATATCACCATGTGCCTTAACTGTGCACTCTCTCCCAATCGAATGTCTGCCTTCTTTGAACCCCCTGGGCCCTGAGCTACAACCTGCAAGGGCAGGATAGGAATTTCCTGCCCTCCAACAGAGTCAAAACTCAGCCTTCAGCAATGATGCAAGAGCCTCCACATCACATTGTCCACTCCCCCCCCACCCCCCTGCTTTCCCCCTAACTTTCTCTACCTCATCCTTCTGCCCTCCGTCCCCTGCGTGGGTGTGAGCAGACGGGAAAACTCCCCCACAGCGGGAGGATTTAAGTCAGGGGGCCAACCCTGCATTTGTGTATCAAAGGTCAGATTACCCTGTCGGATGTTATCTTTCTCTGGGCGATGGCTGTGGGGTGAGCGGGATGACAGCACCAGCCCCCGTGGGTGATGTGTGAAGCGGTATGGAAAGACAAGGATTAACCGAGGTCCTGGGATCTTACCAGACTGGATTTGACCTCAACTCCTGGTGGATCCCATGGGGGAAATACAACCCCAGGCCAGGGGTTGAAACCAAGCTCTGCTGCTCGTATTGTTACTTTTGTGCATTATGGAAGGTCTCTGCAGAGGTGTACTCAACTTTAATCAGTGCCTTTCTGTTGTTTTTGGTGATGTGTGTTCCATTTAAGGAAACTAATTAGTGAGTAATGAGTGATGGGAACAGTGTTGGAAGCACAGAGGCTATAGATGTTTATCAGGGCCTTGACTACATAACAGTTATTTGATGGCCGTGACCTTTCTGTTTTCCTTCCCTGCAGCACAATGTCCTTTGACTCTCTTTGAATACTGCATCTGACAAACCTGTCAGAGTCCAGAGGTAATTATCCCTCCAGTTGACCATTGTTTTGTAGTTTGTTAATATTGATATTGAACAACATGATGTTGTGGTGCTGTTAGGGAATGTTAATTCCTCTGTGTTTTCTCTCTCTGGGAGTTGACAGCTGCGAAAGGTCTAAAGAAGTTTCAAAACAGCTTTTCACACTTGTGAGCCCATTGTTGTTGGTGGCTATGTTAAAGACTGCCCTTAAGCAGCGATGCATGATTGCATTTCCATTGCTATGAGGACAGCATGTATTTTTACAGCATGGAAACAGATGTTTCATTGAGCATTTCACTGTGTCAGGTTGCACTGATGAGGCAGGGTTGCCTGTTTTCTCTATTTTCTGTCTAGTCCACTCAGCTGTGGGTTTTCTTATATGGTCATACAACAGTTCAAGCCATACTGTAGCATTAGGGCTGCACTTCAAATAAGCCACTGGAGATGTATTTACAGCTACATTAGGAAGCAGCAGAGTAACACAATGCTTTTACCCCAAATAAGGAGAAAAAACACCAGATAAACAAACACTTACTTGTTTTCCGGCTCATCTGTTCTTTGTTTACTCCTGTCTTCCCCCATGATGCATTGCATTCTGTCCCAGGAGTATGCGTATCTTGCGCTGCCTGGAGAGGTTTTCTCAATCCTCCTGGACTCCAGCTCACCCCTCTCCTGACAGACATATGTCCCTTCTCCATATCCATCGCTACCCACGGTTAAATGCTTCTGCTGCAGCGTAAACAAAAGTCCTCAGCAGGGGGAACTGTGACTGTTTCGCTACAGTCAGCTCAAACGTCTCTCCTGATAAGACGAAACCTCTGTCCAGTTGGAAAGAGTTATTCCTTACTGGCAGGAAAATAAAACAAAAACACACACACAAAAAACGGAACAAAATAAGTAGCTCAGCTTTCCAGGTCGGGACTTCCGGTCATGGCTCTACTTTCAGCAATAATCCTTCCAAATGTTGTTCCGTAGTCAGCTGAAACTTGATGGAAGAAGTGCGCTCTTACTTTGGACTGCATTAAGTATTGTTCTCTATCTAAGAGCACCTCCCAGGAGGATCAGCTCCAGTGTGCCTTGGATGAGTTCCCATGGACAACTGCCACACAAAAAAGTTGCACAAGTTTGTTGTGCTCCGCTAAAAGTCTGGCAAAGAAAGATGAGAAACAGCCCAGTCTTCTCTATTTGCATCTCTCTAATACTCCTTTTTTTCTCTCCCAGACTTCGCTCTTCCTCCTCTGCTATTTTGGTCACCAAAACATGCTTTTCGTCTGCATCCCAATCTCCTGCCTGCAGATTATTTTTCTCTCGAAGAAAAGGATCTGCCCTTTATCTCAGGGATCATAACTCTACAGTGACGCGAAGGGGAACTGTGTATATGGCGACTTCCTGCTGTTAGGTGCATGTGAGGAATAACATTTCACTCTGGAAAGGTCATTCCAGAGGCTGGTTTGTATTCAGAGCTCCAAAGCATTCATTTCAGTTGGAGTTGCTTTGTTCAAGTGTCCTGTGTTATTTCTCGTACATTAAACGCAAATGCAAACTCTGAAAGCAACACCATCAATTCCCTTGTCTTTCTTTATTTACAAAACCATGGTTGATGAGGAAGAAAGTCTCTTTCTTTTGACAATTGTTATAAATGATACTGAAATGCATCAGCAACTAAGGATTGGTCTTAAATCTGGTAGTTCTGTGGTCAGCAGCTCCTTCGTTCAGAATTTATTATGGTTTGTTTTGCTCCTTGTAAAAAAGACGTGAAGTCTGTGTTTTGATTATTCAGTCAGTCCTCAAGATAATCTGTTTTGGTGAACCAAAGGGAAGAATTGATTGTGGTGAAAAAAGGTAAACTAGAGTTCATCTAATCCATCATCTCCATGTCCATTTGCTGTCCAGAACCACCTGTAGAAAAAAAGAGAAATGAGCAGGTTTAATTCAGTTGCGGAAATGTCAAAACCATCAATATTCTTCAGTTATGTTATTTAAATGTGACATTTGTACAGACAAAAGCTGGATGTCACATCTACCCACAGCTTTGGCAATCAGCTGGTACAAGAGTCCCACTTTCTGTCATCACCCCTTGTGTAATGGCACCACTTTCTGACCGCTGGGACTTTAAGTTTGTGTTTTAAGTGCCCGACCTAGTAGCGACAGTGAGTGCACAGTTTTAACAAATTGCAATGAGTGGCTGTTATTTGGGGGGAAAAAGTGGTCTGAAGAGCATTTTAATATACTCAGCGCGGACCATTTTATACTTTTAATGAACACTGGTTTACCTCCAAAAACCACAAATCTCAATTTAAGTCCATTTTTGGGACAATGAAAGTCCAGTTCTCTGTTTTTAAAGATGGAGGCCAGCTCTCTCACTTTGAACTTTAGTCAGGCTAAAAGGGTGGAGAAGGAAATGAGGACATGCCTTAATAAAAGTCTGAACATGATAAAACTCAGTGATGTCTCCATAGAGGGCAGGAAGGTCACAATATATTAAAGCTCAAACGCTGAACATCTGTAAAACCTGCCAAGAAAAATTAGCTTTATCACGGTGTCTGGGGCCTTTGATGTGACAGTACACTCAGAAAGTGAGTGTGGATTAGATATTTCCATGCAGAGACAAACAAAGATTTGGATGTCCTTCAGTGACATCCATCGCATTCTTCACGCTTATCCTAGAAATGGTTTCATTGGATCAGCGGCGTCATGTTCTCACTTCAAAGCTAATGAGATCCACTGGAAAGGTTTGTAATGATAAACCAGTGTTTTCTTGTCCTTGTCCTTGATCAGACTTGCCTTTCCTTGAAGTTGATCACAGTTGCATTTGTTTCTGTTTCGTGAGTTTCCTTTCTAACACTGTGGAGCGGAGGTCCTGTGCAGATAACCACACACACACACACACACACACACACACACACACACACACACACACACACACACACACACACACACACACACACACACACACACACACACACACACACACACACACATAATCATTATTTTTAAATGTCCTCTCACACATTCCTCAGAGGCAAAGCTTTCACGCTCACATTCATCTTTTCTTAAGCTGTGTAAGCACTGTGAACATATCTGTGTCTCTTGAAGACTGTGTTTTGTGGAGATGCTCTCCGACATGACAGCTGAGTCATGACAGTCTGTAGGAGGAGTGCTCATTGGCCCCTGAACACAATCAACCCAAACAAAACACTGCTCCACCTCCCTGTAGAAAAAACAAAACAAAAATTCTCCACAGTTTAGCTTACAAGTGTGATCGGGGCAAGTGAGAAGAGATGAAGGCTGGTATTGTTTAAACACTAAGACAACAGCCCTTTGATTCCCCCAGATGTGTGACCCATGTTGAAATCAACTCTGATCTCATCTGGAAACTGACATTGTCTTTTTAGATTTGTTTTCACCTTGAACCCCTATGGGTTTCACAGCGTTTTCTCTGTTCAAAATTGTCTCTGCTGCTCCAAGATTTCAAGTTTATTGTAATCAATGAGAGCAGAGGCGAACACATGTCGAGGCTGTGCTGTGGAACACTGTGCCATATTGACTAAAATATAGTTTAATCATTGTCTTTGATCCAGGGGGGCTGAAAATATTTATGAACTGCCAGACAAAGAACAGATGTAGAACACTCGAAATTGATATCAGCAGTGATACATAATCAATCTGGCTGGGAAAAAATAAAACAACGCCAACATGTGGACTCTTGAAATCCTCATCTGCCACAATCTGTTGTTTTTTTCTTTTCCCTCATCCCCCGTTTGTTAATTTCCAGATTGGGTGTTATGTTTCATCCAAGCTGTTTTGTGATATCTACCCTGCTCCAACTGATCCTATCTCCCTTGCCATACCTAAGACCTTAAGTCATCTCTCCTCTTTCCGCCCTCTACCCCTCAATTACCTTCAAGTTCAAAAAGTATTTTACGGTGCCCACCTGTCCCAGTCGGCTCCCAACCCCCGCACACTTTTCCTGTGCCACCTATTGACCTCCATGATTACAGCCAAGGGTATCATTTACAGTCTGGCCCGTAGGCCACTTCAGTGTTTAATCACAGAGTTCCTGTACACCGTCAGCCTAAGATGGATTCGTAGGTCTCTGCAGCATGTCTCGCAGGGTGATGATGCACAAAAGAAATGGCTCTGGCTGCCGTGCAAGCTGTAATCATCAATTTGTCCCTTGTGGCTCTTGTCTTGTGCGTTTACTACACATCTGGATCAATAGACAACGTGTAGAAAGCTTGTCTGTCACCTAATAATTCATACACTTGCATGCATTTTCACCTCAGGTATGGCATCTGTACATCATCAGTCGCTCTGGGCGCATATGTGCGGAGGTACGTGAGATGTGTTGATGTCAGGTGAGTGAGCATTCCATTCCACTTTACAGTGTATCAGTTACCAAGCTTATAATGAGGCATCTGGTCAGGACATTGACTAGCAAGCTTTTATGATGGGATCCCTTCAGGGCAAAGCTGCTATGTGTCTGCCACATCCTGTCTTTACCTGGCCCCTTTACAGTTTGACACGCAAAAATCATTCAGCTGTAAACTGTAAAGGCTCCAGCAGGGCCTTTTGCTCTCTCTCTCTCTCTCTCTCTTGCTCAGACAAAGAGCCATTCAAGCGCCTTGCAACAGCACTACAAAATAATTTTGAGCTGTGCTCCAAAAATTGGCATTCCTGGTTCATAATTCCTCAGGAGGCTGTGATAGTCAACATGCCCCAGCTTGTGCAACCTGGTGACTGACATCTGAAACAGTGCACGGCACAGACGCCAATGAAAGTCACAAGTGTCTCTTTCTTTCTCCTTGTTTCTCTTTTCGTCTTTTAGGAATCCTGCGAGTGCATTCATAAATCATGCAGAGGAAGATTCTTGTTATGAAGTGTCTGCTTCATGTGCTGCTCATCCTTCTCTTACACTCACAGGTGGAGAACTTCAGGAGGCAAAGATAAATACTTCAAGTAGGTGTGTATGATCTGGTGCCAAAAGGGAGGACCCTTCTAAAACAATCAAGAGTCGTAATCTGAAAACTGTTAGACATGAAAGGAGGGAAGTACAAGCACATTTTAAAAATGTAGAACGGTAGTAAGTAAGATCAGTGCTGTAGGAATTATTTGCAGAATGTTATTGCCCTTGTTTTTGCAGTTATTGTTTATACATCAAAGCATTGACAAAACAGTTTTCTGTAGTTTCAAAGTATCTTCACTTACAGCAAAACTAAAGGGGTATAATTTGCAATGATACACAAAGTAGCGTATGGCTGAACAAAACCTAGCGTTGCCCCCCTGTAAAGCAGTTAATGGGCCTCACCTGTTGTGTTAACAGGAAGCAATTACTTATATATGTAAGTCAATACAGTCTCCAGCCAGGTCTTTAATTGGATTCACCCTCTAAAGTTACACAGTGCAGTTCAAGTCTATAACCTGGCACCACAGCAGGCTCCAAGCAGTCAGGACAATAGCCTTGGATATCAGTGACCACAGAGCTAATACAGGCAGCCAACCCCCTGTGCGAGCCTGCAGCCTGCACCGAGGGAAAACAACAGCAGCCACAGATGTTTGTCATCTACTCAAACAAAGAATTTCAAAGTTTCCCTCCTCTCCTGCACCAGTTCACCCACCCACCCACCCTCTCTACTTTCTCTCTCTGTGCTCCAAACAAAGATAATGTCTTACCCTGTAAAGATAAATATAATGGGCTGCAGGTGACAAAGTCTGCAGCGATCACACTTTCACAGCGACAGATAAAATTCCAGGATTTAGTACTCCTTCCTGTTTGGTGTGTGCTGGTTGAGTCATGCTGCTCACCTGTATTCTAGTGGGTCTGGCTGTGTGAGGCAGCAAGAGTGCGTACTGCCCCTTTTCAGTTCCTACAGCTCCGCACACACACCTCCCCCTTTTACCTCTCCCTTCTCTCTCCCTCTCCGTCTCTCCGTCTCTCTCTCTCACACACACACAGTTGAAGCAGACGAAGGATAGGGGTGGGAGGAGGGGGTCAGTTGGAACACAGAAGGCTCTTTGTCTGGGATCTTTCATATGGTTTCCTTCAAGCTTGCATACTGAACACATTATGCTATGATATATTTTCATATTCAACACAGGGATGTTGAGGGACCCAAAGGGCCCTCAGCCCCCCCCCCCCCCCTTTTCTTTCTTCACCAATTTTCCCGCCATGCACACCGCGTAGACAAAATCCAAATAAAGAATGAAAACTATGCAAGAAAAATGTAATAATAAGTTCCTGCTAAATCCACAGAATCTACTGACGCACTCCCCGCATGTATTGGAATAATAAAACTCAACTAAAGAAAATGATTTCCTCTCAAGAATTGAGGGAGGAACCATGAGACATGAAGATGCTGCAGAGCTTTCCACCATCTGTGTGAGTTACTCAGGAGAGAGACTTATGGACATTCATACTTGATGTAACAGTACAGAGTCTCTGGCTTCTCTGCTGGGATGTTAATCCTAAAATTCACTAATATAACTCCATATCTCCAAAACACTGATTTACTCTAAAGATCCCACATGTGCCATAAAATGTAACATCTGGTCCACTGTATAGTGTCTGAGGCTTAAGGATTATTATATCTCTAGATTTACACATGTTTGGATACAATTCCATTTTAAATGTTTTGACCTGAATCGTCGGGGCTCACACAGAGTTGAGGAGCAGCAGTAAGCACTGCATTGGCTGGGACTACATGGTGGAGACATATGGTGGAAAATATGCTTATTGAATGTCTGCCAGCATTTAGGAGTAACATCCTGGTCACCCTTCAGCCATATACGCTAACTTTATTTAACGGTGCAATTATTCTGCCAGTGGTTCACCGCCATTTCAGACAGTAGGTCAAACAAAGTTTCCCTCCAAAAGGCAAACCTTCACTTCCAGAATCTGTTTGGATCGCGAGTGTGTTGAAAAGTGTATGAAGAAATCACTTGCGCATCTTTTGAAATTGTGAAGGTGTTGTTGGTTGTGAAATTGGTGTGACATGTTTGTCTGAACTTTTCATTTCACCACCTTTCCTCAGCTGATGGATGGCCACGCAGAGCTGCTATGACAATCCATCACACTGAGGCTACTCTCAGCCCGGCTTCTCCTCCTCCTTCCACATCCCCTTGCTCCTGCTCCCACTCTCTCTATTCTTTTATCATTCTCCTTCCCTTCCTCACACATCTGTCAGACCAGATCGATGTCTCTTTTCCTTATCTCTTTGTTTCATTTTTTATAGTCTCACTTCAGGTTACTTATTTCGATTTTCCACTTCGGTCTCCCTTTCTCCATCACCATTCCTGTGTGCTCCCTCTTTTGACCCAACCTCTCCTGACATGTTTATATGTGTAAGACCCCATGCAGCTGGGAGAGCAGCCATTAGCCGCTGTGTCTATCTTTCTTTCTTCTCCCTCTCTGCCTCTCCAGTGGCCTGCTTGGCTCTGCTCTTTTGGCGTGACTCTCTGAAGGGCAGCTGTGTGTGTGGGAGACCAGGGAACGGAGGGGAAATGTTAGCGCACATTCCTTCAGAAGAAGGGCTTTTTTTTCTTCCTAAAGTGATCTGGTTTGCATTCCCTCTCAAGTCGGATCCATCCACAGAAGTTATTAAAGAGCGTTTGCTACGGCCGAGGCCTGAATTGATTAGAATCATACACAGGCCCCTCTCTGCTTTCTTGCTCACCATACCATCCCTCAGCACATCCCTCTGGATGTAATGGGATACAGCCATGGGGCTGTTCAAAGGCACAGCTTCAGTATAAACACAGAGAAAGGCAGAGAGAGAGAGAATTCACCATGCTGGATGTTTTAATGGGTAGATGTTTTTCACTGATTATGACGAGCAACTCACGTCTCATGGTGTGTTTGACAGTACAACTCTATATCGATCGTACTCATTGTTGATCTGAGAGTGTGTGTGGGACTAATTTGGTGAAAGCACACTCATGTTTCAGCGCTGCCTCTGTTTATTTTCAGTCAACCAGACATCTGTATTTCTCATAAACTACCTCAGAGGGTGTTGTGGTCTGAAGCAGGGATGAATAAAGCCTGGTAAAATCTGGGTGTGTCCGCTTGTGGTTTGATGATGTATACTACTGTAAGGCCACATTTGAAAGAGACAGTCCAGTGGTCTAATTCCTTAACAGCATCAGTTTATATTGCCAGTATCAGACCATATGTGGGCTGATGATATAGAATGGCTTAATAGACAACTAATTTCAGGATTTAAGTACAGGCAGTCTTGGATGCCAGCCTGGCGCCTGCTAGTACATTAAAACTCACATAAGGTTTCTGAATCCAGTAAATATGCTAAATATACTATGTGGCACAAGTCCCACCACAACATTGTTTTGCGGTCTAAATTGCTTCTACAGACTGGGAGGGGCATCTGAGCTGCTATTGGACCCCGGAGTCCCCTTTTTTGTTGTTTGTGTGCATCTACGTGTGTGTGTTCATTTATGAGGTGTATTTGTGTACCAGACTTGGACCCGCACCACCATAAACATGGTGGGAGCCCCAGTGCATTAATGCACAGGCTGAGGCTGAGCCCAAACCTGATCACCTGGCTCTGTCTGTCTGTCTGTCTGGGTAGTGTATCGAGACGCACACACACAGCCAAGTCTGCTATTTACACATTAACAACAAAAAAGAGAGAAGAGAAACACAATCAGCTATAGCACTGTTGCTTTCATTAATATGTTCTTGGCAACAGTGCTCAGGGAATCAGAAATAGGCCTAATTGCAAATGAATCTCGGGGGCTTGCCCTGGACATGATCACTGCTTCCTCTGCTGCCAGCTGGTCTGGGTTGGATTTGTAATGTTTTAATGTAATACATCTCTGGAGTTATCCAGTTTAAAATCACACTCATCAGTGTTCACATGGCTGCAGCAGCCAAAACAAACAAACACCGGATGTTGCGAAAAAGAAATTTGGTTGGTTTGAGTTTATTAGTAGAAGAACAAACAGAACTTTTGATTCCTTGATTTCCAAGTATGGACAATGCACCACCAAACAGATCAAGTACAAGGTGAATGATCTGCTGAGAGAAGCTAAATAAATATCCGGACCCCCCACAGGTCTGTATCATAGATAGTGGCAACCATAACAAGAGGAACATGCTTTTCACATGTAGTCCAGGTTGTAATCTGTGCAGGACATTCCTCAATTCAAAGGAATGTCATGTGGCAATTTTACTACTTATTTGCTCTATTGTCAGGTTAAGTGTTAAAGAATTAAGGGAAGTGGGTGGGAGCTCAAGCTTTAAAAAACAGAACAGCCCACACACACTCACATACTGTAAGCCATGACTCAGCTGCAGACACTGTTTCTCATGCTGTACAGTATCTATCCTGCTTAATTTGTTTTATTACCCGAGTAATTAAAACTGAGCATTTAATGGCAGCGTTTTGTCAGATGTCTGTCAGATCAGCATATGCGCACGCTTACGGATCAAATGATGTGACATTCTTGTCTGATTCTGTTTGTTTCAGCCCATTTCCATCTCAAATGCCTTTCAGCTTTGTAGCTGGGCCTCTCTGCAGATGGGATGGGAACAAGGCAGGAATTATTCTCCGAACAAGAGGCTCACTCTTTGTTTGGATCAACGCTCTGCAGAATGTAATCAAAATTTACCGGGAGACAAAAACAAAATGCCAAACACTGATCTGGTTCACTGCCACACAGGCTAAAGACTTAATCTGTGTCACACAATGCAAGGTTCTGACAAAATATTTATTCATTTTACCTCCTGCAAATTACATTAGTGCCTTGGCCCAAAATATCTGATGTGGTCATTGTGAATGTGTAATGTAGTGAAATGTCAGGAAATCAGAGGCCCCAGTGTGTGTGTGTATGTATGAGTGCATGTATGTGTGTATGTGTGTGTGTGTGTGAGTATGTGAGAGAAAAAGTAGAGAAAGTAAGACAGGCTTACTGCTTTTTCATTATGCTCTTATTTCCAGCTCCAGAGCTGCACAAATTCACTCTTAGCCTAGTTAGAGAATAATATGAGTGGAAATCTACACATCAATAATTCAAACAGGTTGCACCACACACGCTAGTTTTTGATTCATTTCCAAACCAGTCTTACTATAGTGTGGTGACTTATCAGAAATCTCCCGGGGTGTGTTTGTTCAGTTACAGTACCGTGTTCCCCTCCACGCCCCCACATGCATCGCATCTGCTAACAATTAAATTCATACCTTTCATACCTCCTGCCATCTGGGCTCTGCATGGTCTTCTCACTCTTTCTTCTTTACTTGAAATTAAGAGAATAAGTTGAATCATTTTCCAGTCTGCAGGCTCATATTTATTCTCAGGACACTAGAGGCTTTGTTGGTTCAGTATTTTTTTCTCAACCCCCGTTCTACACTTCTCCGTGAAAATAGGCCACTGGAGAAGGTTTCAATGCGTCACCTGGGAATAACTTACTGTAACAAGATTTGCTGACTTAATGTACAAATAACGCAGCTGCAAAAACATTCATGTCAAATGATGTTGTTAATAGTGAGCCGTAGTCAAGAATGATTTCATTCATAATGAAAAATAAGTTCACGGGGCTTATTCAGAGAGAAATGTGATCAAAGAGCAACGACTGAAGCTCAGTGTCACTTCACTAGCCAGGTAGAGCCTGAGGGATAGCCAACCCGGTGAGTCAGGCTGTAATAGGTGTTCCTGCTGTTCACATTTAAGCAGAATCTTGACAGTATGTTCTGCTCATCACTGCCGCTCCATGGGTTTAATGGCCTTTCACTGGCCAGCAGTGGATACTCTGAATCGAGTGGAGCTGCTGGCAAGGACAAGACTTTTCCGTTAAGGAGAAACTGCTAAAAGAGTCCACTGAGGCCCACGGATGGGTCACAGTAAAGCAGCTTCACCAGTAGTTGGAGATGGTTATATATCCTCTTTGGCCAGGCTCAAGACACCACAAGAGACAGACAGTTTTTGAAGAGGACCCCTGTGAGCTGCCCACCGGCCGCCCGACAGATGGGACTAACAGGAACACAGACAGTTCCCCATTCATCCTGGAAAAGACATACTCAGGACCTGATAATGAGCAGCGACGTCTCACATCTCACATTTCACTCTCGCTCTCACTCTCCAGCATCCCACTTCCTTCGTGAACAATGATGAATAAAAAAGTTTTCATGAGTTCTCCCAACAGGAAGAAGCACTGACAGGAGAATCAGCTACTCATGAGTTCAGCCAGTGTAATGAGATTGAACTTAATGTTATCCGTACATGAAAGGTTGTACATGTAGACCAGTAATTACGACGATGAGTCTTTTAAGTGTCATGACTCTACCCACAAACGGTGGGAACTTGGTGAGTGTTTTTTATGGCTCACAGTGATTGGTCCGTTTCACCACGATGACTTATCCAATAATGGTTTGTACCAGTAAAGAGTTTGAGAAATCCCCGAGTCAAACCCTGGCCTAGACAGTGTTGGGAAAGAATTTCCTCTGTAAAAGTTACAGGCAACTTGATCACACTTGTACGTAAGGGAAACTTTTGACACATTCATGACAGCAAAGTGAATCTGTGTGAACATCAGCTTTAAAGAGACTCAGATCTGCAGGTTTTATGGGACTGTGATAAAATAAAGGAGTAGTGGAGCTTGTTGTGGAAGTGGGGTGGGCACTTAGAGGTTTCCAGTGTATGTGCGTGTGTGTGTGTGTGCGTGTGTGTGTGTGTGTGTGTGTGTGTGTGTGTGTGTGTGTGTGTGTGTGTGTGTGTATGATCACATATTAAACACTTTCGTTTCTTTGACTTGAATAGTTCTGGATAAGTATCTTCATGGTGGTTTCTAGTTTGAACACTGAAAACTGGTCTGACGGGCCAGATTTCAAATGTTAATCTGTGATGGGATCATGCCCAAGTACATTTGCAATGAATTTGTAATGTAATGATGAACAGATAATGGGTAGAATAAGCATTAAAAACTACAGCATGTTTACTGACGCATGCTCCTTTTTTTTTACCCACTAAGCTGGACAGACATTTACGTGTGGGGAGTGGGGATATGTTGAAATAACAAAGCTTATCATATGTTTGTAACATTGGCTCACAGTCTATTATTACATACCAGAATCCCTATCTGGCAAAACTGATTTATTAGGTTGCTAATCAGCTTTATGTGCCTCTGGGTTTTGGGAGGTGATATTACTGTTGATCTGTCCTGAAAAAATTCGCTTCTGTGGTGTTCAGTGTCCGCTCTGAACCTCTGCCACTGCCCGTCACAGCTGAGGAGACATAAGCACTGATGGTACAGTATAGTGACATGAGGTTCCCTAAAGACACACATGACTGATGATTCAATCTGTACAAAAATATTCTCAAAATGTTTTGTTTTTTTTATGTTTTATACAGTGCATTGTCAATCTCTGTATTATTCAAAAGCATTTACTACAATTCTGGTTTATTTCTGGTTGCTATCATAATTAACAGTAGTTTAATGGCTTCTATTGATCACTATGGAGCCAAGACAAAGCAAAACTTGGACACTGTAAAGTATGTGCTAGTTTTGTCTTCGCAGTATCACCATATGCCCATGGAAGGAGCTGCGATGATAGCTTTTATATTAAACAGTAGTTACATTTTCATACAGCAAATAACCCAGCCTTTTGTTTAAATCCCCAACTCACTCTACATTTTTTGTCCCACTTAGTGAAAGGATGTAAGAACAGCAGAGTCTCCATATTTCATCCTTCCAGCTGCTCTGTTTTCTGGTGTGTAATGAGAATTACAGCCTCACAGGGCCACTAGCATGGTGACAGATTTTTGGTCTTGTTGTATTTTTCTTTTCAAACACTGTGAGAGCAAAGGAGATATAGTGAAGCTCCTCCTTGGTTCTCCTCCATCAACTGTGACCGTTAATGACACATACTGTAACTCTTAAAATTGCTCACTAGGGAAACTAAATACCAGACAAGACTGAAAACATTCTTTAATACCACAGGTGGGCGATTCAGTCTATGAAAACACAACGTGGAGGAACATTAACTCTTTGAAGCTGGAGCGCCTCCTTTCACAATGCCCTTGTGAGCTATGCTATATTCTTGCCAGGTGATTCAGAAGACTGGATCCTCTCTCTAGACTGTGTGTGTTGGTGTTTATGTGTGTGAATACAAGTGTATTTTGCTTGTCCATGCACGCACACACCTCCACTAGAGCTGTTAAATCAGCCTAGGGTATATTCAGCCTGCAACCTCACTGACAGCAGACATGGTCTCAGCCGGATGTCTGGGGAAGACACCGCTGCTCTGACATCATTGTCTCTTCCCATAAATACCAAATCCTCCATCACATCCGCTCCTGCACCTGACCCCCGACAGGCACTTAGCAAGGCAGGGCAATGTGCAATCAATACTGAAATTATTCACACAGCATGCAGAGGAAGTGTCTTTTCCAATTCAAAGTGAACTCATTTGTTATTGTAAAGAGGAGGTTACACCTTAGGCCATCCAGGCTGTTTATCTATAACTGCCTGTGAATGCTGCTTGGGTTCAATCCCATCTGCTCAGCATATGGGTTTGAGAAGAAAAGGCTCTTTAGTCTCTACAATGAGCAATTAAGAAAACATGTTTTTTCACCTGATACAATTTGTAATGGAAAACCCATCTACGCCTCGAGAAAACCCCTCATCCACTACTGTTGCCAGCCACCCACCTGGATGATACCACTGTATCCGCCGTACTATGCTCAGAAATGCAGCACACTAAATGAAAACAGACATCAGAGGATTTTTTTTCTCTATTTAAATCATCTTGCACAAGCTTGTTTTTAGGCTTCTGCTCCATTGGCACGACTGAGGGAGAAATAATGTTCATGCAAACTGCTGAATCCCCATAACCTCTCTTGTGTGGATGCCATAGCCTGCAGCTCTCTTGATTATTACTCTTCCAGTCAAAATGCAGGCATTCCAGACAGCAGAGATGACTGTGTTGTAAATAGACAAAACATGCTTCAACAAGCTTCCGACATGGTCTCCTATTTTTTGTGACAGTTTCTTTCTTTTACTTTCTGTCTCTATTTTGACTTTCTTTCTTGGCTTTTCCTCCTCCAACCACAGATATTCTGTGAGAACCGAGAGCTTGGTTCAGAAAAATGAAGTGCAATGAAAATGTCTTTTCATGATCGAGCCAAGGTCTGAGCAGTTAGAGTTTGAAGACTTGCTGCTGCTTTCCCATGAGTTCTTTCTGCATGACCTACGGTTATTTTATGCTAATGGCAGTTAAAGGCTTGGCTCTGTGGTTTGTCTGTCTGTGAGAGTCAGATGGATCCAAACGAAGCTTCAGAAACGGTAAAGGTAACCACAGAGCAGAATGACCCCATACCCAAATAACATACACACTGTGCTTTCTTGGCATGTAGCATAATGTGTATGTCTGTCAGTCTGTGTGTCCGTCCTCTGCATGCGTAAGCTCACATTGTGTTTTTTATGTCTCTGTGTGTGGCGGCATTCGATTGTGTGCACTCACAAGCACACACAAATACAATACGTGCCTGTCTGTGTGCGAGTCTGTTTAGTCTACAGGCAGAGGAAAGGAGCTTGTGGTTTGACAAAGACGAATAGCCGAGTTTGTTCCTCCTCTGTGAACGTGTATCAGCACATGATCTCATCACTTCCATTTTCATGCCATCGGCTGGCTGGCTGTTGGTCAGTGTGCTCCGGGCATGCTCAGGCACTCTTATGCATACTGCATGATAAGTAGGATGATCGAAAAAAAGAGAGACAGTGAGAAAAAGACAGAGTGAGGTCGGCTGCAGTGGGTGATTAGTTAGGCGGTATGCCATTGTCACAGGATAGAGCAAGCTACTTTGTGGTATTAGAGTGTTAACTACATGTGCTACATCAGCGCAAAAATATGCTGAGCAGCAGCAGCCCATTTCTTTTGTGGAGAGAAAATCATTATAATGAAATTATAACACACACTTGTAGGTAACAGGCAACAGCAACCAAAAGCTATGAATGCAAATGGAGTTAACGTATCAGTCAAAACCTCAAAGCTCAAAACTGCCAGTTGCCAGTAATATTAGTTTGAGGCTGAAGTTATTTGCTTTGCATAGCATAAATGGGTCGTGTACCTAATTATTTTGGTGGATTTTCTCTTTTTTAAGTAGAGGCAAAAATGTTTTAAGCATTTTAAAGCTGCAATAATGAACTTATTGGCCACCTGGGGCCAGCAGAAACAAGTTCCGTAATTACTCTCATTTACACTCTGTTTTTGGTCCTCAACTACTCTTGAGGGAAATCCTACGGCCGATAACTTGCTCAGCAGGTAGCCAACTGAAAACAGCTGCCAAAGAACATTTAAAAAACATGCCATAAGAGTTATGAGAGTGAATTAATGTTATGTGAAAAAAAAAAACAATGAGCTGAAATACACTAAAACGGTGGTGAACTGCAGAGTAGGGATGGGCGATGTTAAATTATGGATGATCTAACTTTGGAATACATACAGTAGGTTGTACTTTTCAGGTTGGTCGTACAGATCATGTCATTAGGAGATGCTATATAGAGATATCTAATTTCAATAGTTCAGTAGCTGCTAACCAGTCTACAGTAACTGTCCGACCACCATTGACCTGCTCTGCAGGCTCAGTGAACTTGGCGAATGTACCAGTTTTCCACCTGAGCAAAACAAGAACCACTATCACCAACTGTTGACCAAGAGTTAAAGTCTCTCTGCATGATGAGAGACCAACATGCAGGCAGGGAAACACAAAGCAGGATGAGACATGGCTAACCGGTTAAAAGCAACCACAAGAGTTTCAAATTAAAATACTTCCACTTCAGAAATAGTGCTTTATCCAGACAAATAATCTATATGAACTACGTAAAAATTGTGATTTGTTACGACAGAGTTTTAGCAGTGAGTAGACAAATATTTGAAAGAAGTGTCAAAGTGGCAGAAAAAAATCAAATGACAATTTCCAATCAGGACTTTCACAATAAAATCAGAGTAGAAACAAATTGTGAGTCAAGATTCATAGTAATTTGACCTATTGTTCTTATTAAAAAAAAAATAGATTACAAATACAGATTTGAATCAGGACAATTCACTTGTATCACAAATACTGCAACTACTTAAAAAGGATCTACAGCCTGTCCCTGTTTACAAGCTATTTTGTCTTTACTCCCACAATGTACAGCAGCTCATAAATGGCATTTAACACCACCATATGACCACGTTCCCAGTGGAGGTAAAATCAACTCTTGGCCTACAGTGCATTTGTTATTTGGCTCTGAAGTCATAATGTGTAATTTGTTACTGTCGTTTGAGTCTTATCACAGTTCCTGCAGTCCTGTTACTCCTTGCTCAGGCTCACTAACATTTCCCGCCATATTTCTTTGATTAGGAGCACATCTGAGTCCTATTAAAACTTCCACATGCAGATCCAGGGGCTGCAATGGAGCTGGATGGAAAAGTTATTTTTTTCCCTCCTTCCCTTCCCTTCTTTTCTTTTTTTTCTCAACCATCCACAGGCCAAACTGAGCAGCCAGAGACAGACAGCAGTATCTGTTTCATAGGGAGGATTTAGGGTGCAGGAATTGTAAGTGTCAGAGCAAGTGTTTCCTCATTAACACATTCCTGTTTTAGTGACACACACCACTCACAGTTTTAGCACTTGAAGTTGAGCTTATCATCAAATGAGCCACTAAATGTTTTTTCAATGGTTTAACCAACACCATACATGGCAATTGTTTTGAAAGATTGCTGGATATGTGCTGTCGGCCTTTGGCGACACAGTAAAGCCCCGCGCTAAATGTCAAATCCTGGTAAATATGTTAGAGTGGATGACAGTTCCATTGCACTCGTATTTCACAATTTAATTTTCCAGGAGTTAAATAGGAAAGGAAAAAAAATAAATACAGGGAAATAATCTTTTTGACAGTGCTGGACATGTGCTGACTGTTGCACAACCATAAGGCCATATAAGCAGTTGTGGACAATGGCAAGCTGCAGCCAAGTGGGCCGCTGCCCTGCAAGGACAATAGGAAGTGATATGACTAATCCATGGATTCCAGGGAGGAAATGACACACTGTGGAAAGCCTCAGAGGCCTTGAATCCCACAGAACATCAAGCAATGTGGAGTCCACCCCTGAAGGAGAGGAAGTTATTTCACAAAATGGGCACATCTTCCAATTCCTGCACAACCGTTCCTCTGGCCAACTTGTCACTGACAAGAGTGACAGTACAGTGTATGAGGCGAGAGATGAATTCTGATGGATGGAGAGACATGAAGTTGACACAACAATGGCTCAGCTCCTACCCTGCCTGCACAGTATGTGTATCTCTGCGCCCATCATGGCTCTGGGGATGACACTGTTTGTCTCTTTGCTGGTCGGTCCATCACTTTTATCCAGGCTGAGATATCTTGACAACATTTGAATGGATTGGAACAAAATTTCATGTGTGGTTCACATTTAATCCTACTGGCTTTGGTGATCCTCTGACTTTTCATCTAGTGCAATCATGAGGTTGACATGTGTGGTTTTAAGTGAAATATCTCCAAAGATATTGGAAGTATTGTCTTCAAATTCAAATTTGTCTCAGCCGTTGGTTAGTGACAATACTTCAGATACTAATGATGTTCCCATTAGCATAGGTTTTGTATTTTGCAAAATCCTATCTTTAACGAGCATTGCCACATGCTTGTCTGATGTTAGCAGTTTGCTTGGAGCACAAGGACAGCCACACGGAGCTGCTAGCATGGCTAGCAAATGGAGCCTTCATTATTACCCCACCTGAATTTCATTCCTGAGAATGTGGAAAAGGCTATACTATACATATTATATAAATGTGAAATGTACATAAAATATTATTCATCAGCTGAATGAAAGACACAATAAAAAAATCTGATAATCCTATAGACTGGTGTCTTTGGGGACAACAATGGAGTTGTAATGGAAGATTTGGTAACACTTTACAATAAGGGTCCCTTAATTAACATTAGTTAGTACATTATTAAGCATTAATTAACTGTTTACAGATATATTAACAATCATTATCATGTATTACTTAGGATTAGGAAACACATTATTTAATGTAGCCTATTGGTAAGCGGTTAATTCATGTTTACTACTCAAAGTAAGTTAATAAATTACGGTATTAAGTAATAATAAAAGTTAAACAATGTTAGTTATCATTATGTATGCATTACTCAGCATTAATTAACACATTAGTTTATATATTAATGCTTAATAATGTACTAACTAACGTTAATTAAGGGACCCTTATTGTAAAGTGTTACCGAAGATTTGGATCTCAAGTATTCTCTGCCCATAACACATGTGCTTGCAATACACAAGCCTGAGGTTATTCTGGGTTTGTCCTAATATGATCAGTTTAATACATCTGCACAGAGTCAGAAGTCAGAAACATTTTCATTTCTTTTGGATTGATCAAAGTTTTGAACACCATATGGGATATATTACCATTCATGCCCTGTTTCATATTGGCTACCAACCTCTCTATATCATAGCAGATTCATGGCTCTGACAAACCAGCTATTTCAGGTCATACACCCCTGCCACAACAACCCAAGCATGTTGTAATTTGAGCCAGTCACCAGGATTTAATTGTCCACTTTTTTGCCAGAAAACATAAATCAGTTGTCTGCATCCTCCCAGTGTCAGCTCCCTTCTGCATTGCGAGCATCTGCCAGGTCTGTCCACTCCTGACAATGACTGTACAACGCTGGGTTGGACCATAACCAACCTTGAAATCTGCAGTTGAGGAAGCTCAGGCAACTGGTACTAGGGTGGTAAAAGTGAAGTTCAAAACCTTGACCTTCTCCAATGGGAAATGGGACAGAACATGATGTCAACACAACAAGAGGCAGTAGAAACAAAAAAAACAAACTTATTTAGTTTTGAAATTACATTCCACAAGTTATCGATCCCTTTTGGTCGATTACATTTCATTTTAGTGTGCTCGAAATGAAAACACGATCTGATAACATCTGGGCACATAATCAATAGTAACATATTGCTAATGAATGAATTTGACATAATAATAAAGCTGGGCTGGTTGCTTGTTTTCATAAGTTCCTATTTCCTGCATGTCTGGCTCTTTTCTAGGATTAGCTAAGTGTTTGCAATGTCCAAGTAAAACAAAGATGACGTTGGTAGCTTGAGTTCTGCCCTAAACCACCATCCGATCCATCTGCTGATCTCAGCCTAGATCCTGTCCAGACAATACCCAGCTTCCCCCTGCTGCACCAATCAAAACACATGCCATTATATGTCAGCTGGGTGAGAGGCCTGGAGACGAAAACAAGGAGAAAGGAGAGGGAAGGTGACAGACAGAGAAAGGGAGGAGGAGGTATAGAGACAGAAAAGCCAGAGGAAGCTGTTACTGCTGAAAAGCCAAAGTCATCAAATGAAGAGAGGCGTTTGTGTCGTCTATTTCGACCACCCTCTCCGCCTTTGTTTAGTCTTTTGTAGTATTCCCATGCCCATAACTCTGCTAACTATGTCGCCTCTACTCTCCAGTGATCTCAAAGAAAACCCTTTCAGTGGGATGGAGAGTGGTCCTCAGTCACCATTGCTGTGCAGACCAGTGCTCTGATGAACTGAGGGGATTCGGGCTGCTGGTTGGGGGCGGTGAACTTGGTCCTCTGCTAGTACTCTCTGACAGTCTCTAATCCATTTAGGTTGAATCCTGGCAGAGAATCTGAGGTATGACAAAGCCCAGCTCTGTCTCTGCGATCCAGCCCACTGGGTTTTAAGCTTTTACAGATGTGTGGAGAAAGTGGGCATGGAGCAGGCAAAGGCTGGGTTGGCTGACTAACTGGACGGGTACTGAATCGGCCTTTTTAACAACAGCCTAATGACTCTTTTGTATCTGCTTCCGGTCTACAGAACAAGGTTGGAGCTAACCAACACGTAGAATAAACTCAGCAAACCAGGGCCTTGTGGGTATTACCAAAACTGATAAAGCAGAATTTGTTTTTTTGTTGTGTACAGGGCAGACAGCCAAGCGTCTTATCAGTACTGATGTTGTCTTTAGCTGATTTTTTGTCCTGATGCTCTTTGGAAGTAGGAGGGTCTGACAAGGGATGTAATTTCTTTTGACTCAACTTTCCGTTAAGATCACTCGTGAGCGATTGTCATGCTTTTGCCATCAAGTAAACCACTGGAAACTCTGGAAAAAATGTAACATCTCTCTCCGATCAGACAAGTCGTAGCAGCTGTTGTGCCAAAAATGATATGGAAGACATCAAAGCAGACAGAAGATGCTGACTTTGATGGCAAGCAATACATCTAGATTATGTCATGGCTGCCGAATACGAAAAGATTTATTCAATGTGATGCAGAAACAGATGTCAGCAGTATGTGATGCCATGTGACTGCCCTTTATTTCCTTTCCCAGTCAAGAAAATTAGTTGGGTGGAGGGCTGTCCTGGTGAAAACCACATCCAGCTACTCTCTGAATCAATTTAGATTTGGTCTGATCAAGGCCAACTGCAAACTTTGAGAGACACGGCACATCGGGAACCTATTAAAAGGTGAAGGAATGAAAACAGTATACTCTACTGTACTACGGTACAATCAGAGATACATGAGCTGGAGTAGCAAATAATCATTTTACTACACCCGTGAGCCAAGATACACTCCTACAGAATGGAGAGGTTAGTTGAATGTGAACGGTGTTCAAGGGTGAGATGAGGTGATGGATGCATGCATGACACACCAGACTGACTTGGACAGGAGAGGCACAGGGTGTGTAGTTAAACTGAGATGATAGATTGTGGGTGTGTGCGTGTGTGTGTGTTTGTGTGTGAGGAGAGATGGAGTGCATGAGGATGTGGTAGCTGGCAGAATAAAATAGGTGCGTGTTAGGTATGATAGCAGCACTTTCCATGTGTCACTTCCTGACCATCTCTTTGCCAGCTAGCATGAATAGGAAGGTACTGTGCCTCTTTCTGTTAGCATCCCCCGCAACACCCTTTCCTCCCCCTCCTCTTCCTCCTTTCGTCCACCTCCTCCTCCCTTCTGCTCAGAGCTGTCTAACACAGGCTAGATCAGACTCCATTTCAGGAAAACAGTAACCCACAATAGTCATTCTGCCAAACATTTGGAGCAAAGGTTTGAATGATGTGTGGGTCTTTATTTTCAGACTTTCGACTAGGTCCAGCATGTCTCATGACCCTAATGTTTCATGCAGACCATAAATAGTTGGGGGATTAATGTTGAAGAAGTTGCTTAAAGAGGAGGTGAAGTTTATCAAAAGTTCAGGAGCCAATAAAAAATCCCATCTGGACCACCAAACTGAAATGTTCTTGCTACACATGTTGGGGAAAAGCTTATGCAGTATCTTGCTGAGAGAAAGATGAGATGATCGGCGCTGAGCACTAACTGTCTGTTTGATGTTACACTACAGCTATCTGGTTAGCTTTGATTGGCATGGGCTGGAAACAGCTAGGCTAGCTTTGTCTGAGTTACAAAATCAACCACTTTGAAAACTAAAGTCTTTAACAACAAAAAAAGAACAACAACAACTGTAAAGACTGTAGTTTTATTACTGGAGGTATGCTCCAGACAATTTACTGGTTCTACAATTTGCTACACATTGTTTTTTGTACTGGTTAAACGAAGGAGATATAAATTATTAAGTGTTGAACACCTATAAAGTTGTGGTAGGCTGACTTTGTTACCTTCAGATGGAGCTGGGCTACCTGTGGTATCCCTCATACAAGGAACATCATACATGACAAACTATTTTACCGGACTAAATACGGGCAATGTGAGCAATTGAGTCAATAAAGACTCAACAATGAATGAAACACAACATATTGTCCACAGAATCAAAGAAAGAATAGAAACAATTCTTCTGGGATTTAATCCAAACCATCACTCCATTTGAGTCGGTAACCATCATGTGTGCTTTCCAATGGTAAGTCTTTATTACTGGCTACAACCAGGGTTAACTGACAGTTTGGTTTCTACCATATTTCCCCTCATAAACATTTAGTAACGGAAGGCAACACCACAGAAGTCATTAAAACAAGTGGCGAAAGAGTATGTGACAAATACCTCTTTTTGTAGAAACTGTACACCCATATGTTTTGGGTCGAAAATCATATTCCAAGAAGTTCAGCTCAGTTTATTTGACTGTAAAACTAAAACTCATATTGTCATAATACAAGAAATTGTAGCTGAATATAACACATTATTTCCTTTCCTGCTGGAGATGTACTAATGCCAGGATAGAAAACATTGGCTTGTAAGAAAAAGAGAGACTTCAGGATCTGAAAAAGTCCTCAAGTGCAGCATAAACAATCACACAATTACAAAAATGTATGTCAAAAATGACCTTAAATCTGATCTTTGGCACTGCAGTGTTGTTTGTAATCTCATCAGGTATTGACATAACAGCCATGTAGGTTATGAGAGTTTCCCTGGAGACACAACCAAATATAAACAGCCTGAAATACTGTACGTGCCTGTCAATCTAGCCAGCGGCAGCAATCTGGGCCTATCCAGTTACAGGGCTGAATAAGAAAATTAGAAAACAAATAGCCAGCAGTACCAAGTTCCTGCGCAGGCTGACTCAAGAAAACCGCCTTCTCCTGTTCCAGCCCACAGGTGATCAAGTCTGTGTAATTGCTTGTTAATAAATTCAGCACCACAGTCCCCGAGGTGTCTGGGATGTGGGCCCTGATTGAGGGGACATTTGACCCTCTGCTTGGGTCCTGGAGTTCTCTATCCTCCAAAGGGCTGTTTTAAGCACTAAAATGTTGCGCCTGGGTTTCAGTTTCGTGACCCACTTAAAGGCTATGTGCTGGCAAATGTGCCCGAAAGGTTTTCTCATCTGGCAGCAAAGCTGGTCTGCTCAACTCCTGGCCTGCCAAACTCACAAGCTTAGCAACTCCACTCTTATTTTTTACTCTCCTCTAATTAAGGGGCTGGATTGACCAGGGAGGAGAGAAAAGGGAGGTATGGGCAAATGAAAAGGTAGTCAAACAAATAAAGGGAAGAAGAAGACGGTGAAGAAAAATAGCTGTGAACCAGAGGGAGAAAGTGAGAGTAAAGTGGAGAGACATAGATGATTTTGTATTCTGCGCTGAAGGAAAAGGAATGCTTTGTTTAGATTTGAATGAGGTCATGTTATGATAACCCACAGCATGAAAATATTTAGGAACTCAGTGAAGTGAGGAAAAAAGGCCCTTAATAACAGATCATGTTGGACGATTGCTGGCACAAGTTCCTGCTAACGGTGTTGTGCAAGCCGCTCAAGAAATATGAGGTCAGTGCAGTCCTAAGGCTTACACCCACACTCAAAACCACCTCAGACGCATGTTGTTTTACTCATACCCTCAATTTTAAAGAGTTATCTCTACAGAAATGCAAAATTCTGTAATCTGTTTGAAACTTCACCCTGCAGGTGGTCCCGCTCTCAGCATTCAGGAAAAGTCTTCCAACACTGAACAGAGCGATGTTGATCCAGTGGGGAATGTGTTGCTCTTGCTACGGGGTGAACAAGGTCAAGAACTCAGGGGTCAAGCTCATCCATCCTCTGGCAAAATGGAAAGATGTCAGGGGTGTAGCCTATTACTACTGCAGCATGGGTTACTCTCCTGTAGCTGTAGCTGTGGGTGAGCAACAGTGTGCAGTTTGTACTCTGTCGTGACTTTCCATTTCGTAGCCCTGTTAATACGCTGACGTTGGTGTAGATGGGATGTTACCCACTGAATACCACATTAACACATTTAATGGTTAACAGCTGCTGACATGGAAAGACGACACACATGTAAGTCCCAGTGCGTGAATCTTCCTGCGAGGAGCCCTTACAGTGGAGTCTCAACCTTAATCAGAGGATGACAGGAAAGGAGAGACAGATGCATCAGATTTGTCTCAGACTAAAATATTCCTCTCCTTTGAAGACATACTCTCTTCCCTCAGGACCACTCGCTTCATTCCCGTCGTCTAATTTCATTATTCTTCAACCTTCCTCTACCCTGTGACCAGGCCATTTCTGCTGCACTGCAATTTACTTTGCAGTGACATACATGGACAAGAACATATTTTTATTAAGATGTTGTTGTCAGATGTAGGTTGTAAAAATTGCTTTATGTTATTATCAGACTTAAGTGATTTAAAGAAATGTTGTTGCTTCTACCAGGCCAGCGTTGATTCTGTTCCACATTTTGACTCTGTCCCACACCCGCTCTCCTACCATGTTTTCTCAAAACTAAATTATCAAATTACAAACAACAGATGTGAAAGATTTGTGAGGCCTGTCTTCCAACAGTGAAGGTGGTGGGGTTGGGGGTGGGTTAAGGGGGATCTTAGATAAAGTCATTGTGGCTTGCTGAAGTGAAATTCTCCCCCCGCCGAAGTCAGAGGGCTGTCAACAAGATTATCTTCCCCGCGTAGGCAGGAAATCAAATCTGTGAGCCCCATCAACAGGAAATTAAAGAGAACAACATAGTTTAGACAAAAGCCAACAACTCCAGTCAAACCATATCCTCCCAACAGGAACGTCAACCAGTGACAAGACCTGACACTGCTTAAGGATGTCTTCATAGAGAAACACTCCTTAGGTATGTCCAGTTTGTAGATAAACAGCAGCAAGAGCCCCCAGACACCAGACATCCTTCTGTAAATAATGTTAGGAAATTTGGACTTCAGACACCAGTGACTGTCGTCTCCAGTCCCTTGTCAGGCTTATCAGGCCTCATTTCATGTATATCTGTGTATGCTCTTTTGACACAGCCTCTTACATTATTATATAAGCTCAAAATGGAGGGAGTTTACCTGCCCAGATAACAATCTGTCCCACTGAGGGAAATGAATTCAGTTCAAACAATGTAAGAGCCAGCAGATCCCTATCACAGTGTAGAGGAGCATCTGCAATTCAGAGTACAAAACACACAAAACCTTCAACCTATTCAGTGTAAAGTGAAGTTACTGTAAATCCTGTGTGAATGAAACCTACTGAAAAGCAGCTTAAATTCGAATTGACAAACACCCTCTTTGACGACAGTTATGTTTCCCAAATCACACAAACTGATCTCATCTCAATGTCATACATGATCCTTGTTTTATTGTTTTAGCAGGGATAGCGAAGTACAATCTGTCTTAAATTCCACGGGCATGACGGCAATTCGTAAATTAGGCCTGTGTTGTCTGCCGACAGTCCTGAGGGATCTGGAGTCTGACTGTTTCCACAGCTGAGCCTGAGTATCTATAAAACTCTTTTACAGATGATGATCTCATTAATTTGGTGCATTGACAGGTGCAGCTAGAAATCCACATCACTTAGGACTTCAATCAATCAATCAATCAATCAATCAATCAATCAATCAATCAATCAATCAATCAATCAATCAATCAATCAATCAATCAATCAATCATGCATGAATGAATGACTAACTCAACCAACATCTATGGATCTGCATTAGTGGCGAGATAATTAATTATGCAGGATGTTGAATCTCTAAACTAGCCAGGAGAATAATAATTGTTACAAAAAAAATACCATGTCTGCATGCTGTCGGTAATAAAATTTTGAATTACATGCTTCATAATTTATGGGTTTTGTTGTAGCTACATGACTGTGGTCACTATCCAGAAGATTTTTTTTTTTTTTTTTTTTTTTACGATGTATGTGTTTAGCAAGTTAACTTTAGGAGAAGAAAAGGAGAGATAGAAATGAAAGCAAAAAGGGAGGTTTGGTTTTCATTTGCTTAAACAGCCTCCTACATATGGCATTTAAAACCACAACTGCCATGCAAGGGTGTTAGTAGGGGTTGCTATAGTAACACATCCTTCAAACAAACCAGCAAGAAGCTGCAGAGTAGGCAGCCACCAATACATCCATGGCTGCCACATGTAGCCTACAGTAGCTACGTGAATGGAAATAGCCCTACTTGTGTTTTAAATATGTGGTTCACCGACTCTTTGTTAACATGAATGAACCCACATCACAAGTTATGGTGTTAATGGTAGTTAATGCATATTTTGGTCATTGTTTTCTATTTTGTATTAGTCTCATTAAAGTAGGATTAAAGGGCCTGAAGTGGTGAATGTTTTGCTGATTGCTTACTTCATACGCATCGTATGAAGTCTGGGGGCGGTGTTTAGCTCAGTTGGTATGAAGTCATGATCTTGCAAGTAAAAACACACACTATACTATGTTGATATAAAAGCATCATCTGTATCAAAGCATTTTCTACTTTTCAGGCTTGTAAGTTCCATCTGTGTGGGACTTTTATTGTCCTGAATCATTTTAAGGGACCCTTCACCCTCACCCCTGTGAAACTTGCCACTGATAGAGTCCAAAGCAAATCCAAATCTACAGTTTGACATTTCATGTTCCTGCACTATAAATCCAATGAAGTCCTCATTGATTCTCTACATTGATTTAAGGTAGCCCCTCCTGGGTGAAATACCGTGCTGTTCAGTGATGGGAATTTGTGTGTGTATACTGGATGTGGATATACAGTATTTGTAGTGTGGTGTGGTGGGTCATGTTGGGCTGGGCTTCTGTGGATTTGGCTGCATGCCCTGGGACGTCTGTACAGCGAAAACCAGCCACCTCTGCCTTCAACATCTATCCACACGTTCTCAGTTGACAGCACACTTTCAGCAGGACTTAATGGGGCTTAGCTGCTCAAGAGGCCTCTGGCTATACCGTCCACAGTGAGACAACAATAGTGCTTCTATTACAAGTGTTTCCCTAATTGAAATCCTCTATTTATTGAACATTGTATTATTGCTGGTGTGTGGCTGAATTTCTGTGGGGCAAGTAATTCATTTTTGCAGTTAATGAACCTTGTTTTGGCGGATACTTGTAGACCACAGAGGATTATCCTGTGCCGGGTATCACTGAATTAAGATCTTAGTGTGGCAGGTGCAGAAATGTCTGACTCTTTTCAATAAATGTCAGGGGGAACTCAAGTTACGCTCTGTTTGCTATTATAAGCAAATAAATTAGTGTCATTTATCTTTCAGGGCAACGTGTCCTGTGCCTAGAATTATGTGTCTGTGCACAGATAAGTCTTTTGGAAAGTTCAGGCCAGGGCATGACTCAATATTGGCAGCTTTACTGCCCAAGGTGATCTTGGAACACTATGCACATGGTGTAAATGCTTGTGAAATCTGCTCTTGTTAAAAAAAGTTTTTTGGGGGGAATATGCTCATTCACTTATTAGCTTAGGGCGCTTACTTACTAAATACTAAATGAAAGTGCATGCTGGGCCTGCAGTCTGCATCTCTGTTGGACGGGGGCTCAGGGGAGGTGTCGAGGGTCAGTTACTTTCTCAGAGCGATCATTTCAACCCTGCGTCCAGAGTCAACATTCCACCCTATACCTACAGCTGTCTGCATGCAGACCGGGAGGGAGCGAAAGTGAGAGGAAATGAGAGAGAAATGGAAAGAAAATGACAGAAAGAACACTAGTGGAGTAAGAGTTTTTTTTCTCCACCTCCTGAAAAGCTAAGGTTTCACAGGTTTGGCTTCCCCAGCTTCGGAAGGCCCGAATGACTACTGTTATTCATTGCGGGTAGACATCATCAATTACCTCTAATTAACCAGATGATGGTCTGGTGAGCAGAAAATGAAGGAGGCAATTAATCACTCGGGGCACCTCCAGGCCTACTGTTCAACTTAAAGAAAGGGGGAATGTGAATCAAAAGAGTTCGTGGGTCTTTTGTACTTCTCCTCCTCGTGCCCAGGAGCAGGACACGTCCAAACCATTGTGGTCCATAAGCAGCGGAAAATGGAGACTCCTCTGAGGAGTGTATTGGCAGAATCTATCCACCTGACGAAACTAATGGAGAAAACACCCCTTCATCCTCATGCATGTACAGTACACACTGACAGTTGACCCATGAGAGAGGTAGTGTGTAGAGAGTTATTAGATTGGAGGGAATTTACTGCCTCTGTTGAGGTGCAGCTTTTCTCCTCTCTTCTTGCTTGCTTCTGTCAACTTCTGTGGGTGAGTTGTGGGTGGTTGGGAGATGACGTAATGGTGGAAAAGGTCCTGGGTGCAGTTAAACTTGTAATTCAGTGAGGAATCTTTCATCTGGTCAAGGCTGGCCGGCTCTGTCTTTATAAATAATGAGGTTAGTCTTCAAAAGAGGAAAACAGAGGAGGAGGGAAGGAGAGATGTGACACGAAGAAGTCCTTGAGTAACCTACTTACTTACTGAACGCAGCTGAAAAGCCCTCATATTAATTTCTCATACTCATAACATAGTCACAGGTCAGATTTCTCTGCTGTTTACAGTACTGTATAAGGTTCTGCAAGTAAGTCATTGCTGATGCTGAGCATGAAATAATTTGAGTCTTGATCCAGGAAAATATTATCCTGGCCAGAGGAATCCAGAATTTCACTTCCAGATACGGTTTTTGAGGGATCATTCAAGGTCTTTTCACGAGTCACTTATAAGGTTACTCCATAAATCTCCATATTCCGTATGAAATTTAGTCATCCTCAATCACTGTCTTCTCTGCTCATCTAAATTAAATTACAACCTTGAGTATAAGTTCAGAGTAGCAAATGTTAATCTTTTTTTAATAAAATGTGATATTCCCAGCAAGGCAGCAACACCCCCCTCCCCCCCCCAAAAAAGTAAGTGCATGTAGAGTACACCACTGGAAGTCAGCTACTGCTATCATCAGCTGTGCTTGAAGTGAGAGTCTGGGCTGTTTCACCGGTACAAACCCACCCCATGTGTGCTTTATTACCTCATCTTAAGGAATGATTTATGGCTCTCACACAAACCACTCTTCTGCACTGTTTATATCAGTGGAAGATAAAAGAAAATCATGGCTTTATTACCCAGACAGAGTGGGTCTGTTTACACTGCAGACGAGCCTCATTGGAGAGCTGCAACCGGCCTGCATCACACATATCTGATCTGCCTCTTCAGAGGCAATAAACTGTTGGCCGATGTGTGCAAGCCATCACTGAACAAAACTGATACGTGCTAAATACAAAATGGTGTCTTTCAGAGTACAAATTCCATTTCTGTCTACTCCTATTGTTGACAGACATTTTATCCTCATGACTCATCCTGATAAAAAAAGAAAAGAAAAAGAAAAGAGAAGATCCAGCTTTGCTTGGATTTCTGTTGAGATGGTTGTCTGGAGTCCCTTGTGCTTTAGCAGTCAAACACATTACTATTATCAGATGGACTGTTTCTGCTTGTAAATTTATTCAAGATCTCAATGGAAAGTGCATGCCCCTGTGTGCTCCTAGTATCAACCATCTAAAATCTGTTTGCCTATAGCGCCATCCTGTGGTCAGTATGAATATGACACAAAGCACACCAGCGCACACGTCATATAGTTCACATAACTACAACTCATGGCAAGCAAATCGTAACTCCTTCAAAAGTCATGTCAACTCCAGATAAAAGAAACAAACAAAACAAAACAGCAACAACCAAGCGGTGTGTTCCAGTATCACATTATTTTATTAGCCGGTACAGAAGATTAACTGTGTTGTAAGGCTCTGTTTTTACTAAGTTTACACACTTGAGACCAAACAGAACAGCAGCTTACGATACACACCGACCGAGAGGTCAGTGATGTCTACAAACCAAGAAGATACTTGTTTTTTTGTAATCAGAAAAGAATGATAGTGTCTCAACACATTAAACTGATAACACTTCATGTAATTTACAGAGCGTACTATACATCCTCTCTTTAGTGCCAGAAACAGTTACTGTGAGACTTCAGACAATAGTAAAATTAAAGGCTGGTATCACCTTCGACCCGAGGAAAACCTCTTTGATACGAAAACAGTACAGGATCAGTAACTGGGATGACAATGTCTAACGTGTGTGATATTTACTATAGTTGAAGCATGCGAGTTAATACCATACTATTGTCTGCAGAAAAGGATGTTGACGAGGATACACAAGCTAGAAGCGCAGAGGTGTGTGTGTGCTGCACAGCTGGGCGTTGTTTGGATTGTTCTCAGATATGGTTTCTGATTCTGCTCATGGACTCCACTCATTCCCAACCGTTTACATATCAACACATGACCATTCAATCTCACCTTTGAACATAACCCACTGATGCATTTAATATGAGAAAATGTAATCTTAAATGTGGAGATAGGCTGGGAGAAAACACTGTATGTAACATTGTGAAATATCCTTTCTCATGTTCCAGCAACAGCAAATGTGGTAATTGAATGACCTGTACATATCAGGTTTGGTTTCCTGTAAGTGCTTTTTACTGATAGATGGTACAGTGTCTCAGCTAAGGATGGTAATAATGCAGTGAGATACAGCATATTGTCATGTTTGCCACTGCATTTAGGAACACTGAAATAAAGTCAACATCACAAAGCCAAGTTATGTATCAGTTGGTCTGCAGTTAAACACGTCTTCACATAGTTTTATAAAGTGGGCAGCACAGGGGGCCATCATTCATTCACTGGATTTTTTTTACAATGTATTTAATGGTGCAACTTAAAGCAAAATCTAAACTCTCTGAAAACAGTTGTATGCCAAGAATATCTCTAATCATTCTCACATCAATAAGCAGAATCAGAAATCATTTTAAAATTAAATAAATCCCACACTTGAGAGAAATTACTTCAAAGAACCCAACGCTAGGACTCTGGGACTGTCTGAAAGTAGCTGGAGTACTCATGATCAGGGAGCGAGGGGTCCCAGCCTCAGCTCCACGTGGTGGGTGAGCCAGATGGGCTCAGCAGTGTTGTCGCCTCCCTCCTCGCTCTGCCTGACGGGAGCCGCAAGGTTGCGGAAATCATGTTTGATCTTAACTGAAACAGTGACGTCTGCATCCTCTTCTTTCTGAGGGATCACCTTGATGAAGAAACCAATCTTGTTGGATTTCCGGAAGGCAACAACACTGGAGGGAGGACAGAAATCAGGTAAGGAGTTCCTCCACACTCACCATTGATTTTGTGTGTGTGTGTGTACCGTATATGTGTGTGTGTGTACTTACTCTGGGTCATCCTGGAAGTCCTGAGGTTCAGCCAGTTCATCATATTCAGCAGCAGCATCTTTTCCTGCCAAGACTAGTTCCTTGCTGGGTACTATGACCTGAGCACAAATATGGTTTGAACATTTAGTGATTTTCCAGACTTTGTGAGTAGGGATGCACATTTTGATTTTTTTTCCCCTGACCAATAACCGACGCTCGTTAACTGATTATTAACCGTTAACCGATAAGATTAAGACGCTAGCGGCGCATGGCCAAAAAAAGAAAAAGAAAAAAGATTGCTCCAATTTTTTTCTTTGCCGTTAAATACACACGCGCGCTGCGGCGGCTGATCAGCGCCACATGTCACATCCACTATGCTGTCTCAGCTGATCGTGCTCAGATCTTTCAATGTAGAACTGTTTTATACAAAGTGCAGCCAAACACCAGACTGAAGGAACAGCAGAGCTCCTCTGACAGCTGCAGGAGAGCTGCAGGTGAACAGGCTGGAGAGCAGCGACGTCCTCTTTTTTTTCAGCGCCATAGTAACAGGTGATGCACATCTACAGTATGTCCGTGTAGCTACATTTATTGTCTGACCTTCCTTCAGGGGGCTGATGCACATACTGTCAGTCCTCCTGTGTAACTTTTTGCTGCGAAATATGACTGAAGGCACGTGAAATCTGCACGGGTCGACACACCCCCATGAGTTGATGACCTAAGGAGCTAATAATATAATTGAAAAAAAAAAGAAGATAGTATTAATCGGTCAAAGTTCTTGTTATCGGTTAACGGTTAAACGGTTAATCGGTTAATCACGTGCATCCCTAGTGAGAAGGGGGATTTTTCTGATTATTATCAGCCGATTTTCACTCAAATATGTGATTGGTAGCACCTCGTCACCAATCACCTATGGTTATGGCTGTGTGCTGTATTACATATACCAATGTGCAAAAGAACATGTCAGCCTTTTGAACAATGTGTGGGATTGATACAAAATACTGTACAACATCTGCAAATTAAGCATGCAAAAAAAATACTGTTATCAGACAATCTCACTTACAGGTAATCAATATTGGTATCTGTGGTAGGTAAAGAAAGAAAAAACCTTGATTGGGGCATCCCTAAAACATACAGACTGTTGAAATGAAATGCATAATACATGTGTAGTGGGTGCGTGAACCCAGCCGTGGGTACAGCAGGTCGATGAAGTCAACAGTGCGTGGCTCAATGCAGTTCACTTTGCCCTCCAGGTGTTTGAATATCAGGTCAAGCAGAATGACAGGACTGCACATTTTGGTTGGCCATAACGTGAATGGAAATGGGTCATGAAGATGCTCTGTTTTGGCCAGGAGCATTTCCTTGCCCAGCCTGGCCCATGACTTCATCACTAAAGAGGCCAAGACACACAGCCCGTAGTCACTGAGGTCCTCGCAGCAGCTGCTGGCAACACCGCGTACATTTTTTTCCACAGGAACATGGCACTCTGTGCGTGCGACAGCTGACAGATGGAGGTAAAAAAACCCAACTGTTATGCATATGAGACGATGTGAAGGCTAATTATTCCTTAAGTAACTGATGGAGCTGACCACCCTGTACTCTCTGAAGCTCACTGGTTGGACTGTAGCAATACTGTTCAATATGACAGGCTAATATTTGAGAACAGGCAGGTTGTGAGCAACTGCCACAATCTGTAATTGTGGCAGTTTGTGCCACGTTACTGAAGAGGAAAGAAATTATGCTCTCTCCAGTAGTTCTGGCTCCATTCATTGACATCTGGCCATCCTGTGGGGCAGATGGACTCCCACCTGTGCTGACAGACCTACAGTCATGACAGGTGACTGAAACTAGAGACAAGTACCTTGGCAGTGCTGTTGATGTCATCGGGATCTTCCTCCTCACAAGCAGCCAGTGTGACGTGGGTGATGTTCTCCACTGGGTTGGTCAGAGTCAACAGCACTTGGCTCTCCTAAGTAGAGTAGAAAAGACAAGTTGAACCCTTTCAACTCTGGCTGAATTCACTTTAAAAGGCTATGGCAGTGCTTAAAGCAACACTCGGCTCTTCCTTTGACCGCTGACAAAAGGCAGCCTTTCTACCTCTGCAAATGCCTGGGGACCAGAGGATTCATGGAGGGAGGAATGGGTAGCAGCGTTTTGTCCTGATCAGGGATGTTTTTTAACAAACAGCTTCTTAAGAAGGTTAAATGCTTCCCAGACTGTCTGCAGTACATCAGTCTCTCGGCATCACACTTGCTCATAACATGTATTAATAGATGCAATCTCTCACATCCGATTCACATCCCAGTCTTAGGGACTCTCACCTACATGCACTGCACCACTGGTCTCGCAAATTTGTGTATAAGCACTTTTATAATCTTGTTCTTGGAATAATTTTGATATTGTGAACTGCTTGTGTATTCTTTTAGTGTTGTTTTGTATAGGTACATTGTGTTTAAATGGCCCTTTATACAGCAGTTCACACAGGCATAGGCTCATACTTAATTAATTTTACAGTAGGACAGTAAAAATTGAGACAGTATGACAGTATGTCACAGACTCAGTGAGGTTAATGGTTAAGATTATTAATATAATGAGTAAAACATGTAAAAGAAATGTCCCCTATAGCAGAGCACACACTGACCTTCATGTACCGGAGATTCGGAATGGACATAATTCTCACTTCAGGGATATAACTCCTGTGGACATAGGCAGAGGGCCAATCAATACACCGTAACACTCAAAACATATTCACAGCACTCAGCGTGTACATTCACACTACATTCATCAAAAGCTCAAATAAAAACAGCTTTGTCTTTACTTTAACAAAAAACTCAAGTCAATGTAGAATGAGGCAAATTCATCATAGCAGAGGAAAAGAAAAACAGATAAATTATTAAGTACACTTCATGTACAGTGGAAACTCACATTTACAGGAAAAAGAAATGAAAAACTCTTGACCTTTGAATGTAGGCTATATGCAGTGAGGCAATTTTTGCTAGTGCTGGTTGAAAAGCATCTCTTCCAAATATTGCCAGGCATGTGATGGTTTATTTATCAAAATAAATTAGAGTTCAAGTAAAAACCATTTATAATTACTAAATGTCTTTAATATTAAAATATATGTGAACATTTTCCTGAGCATATGCTAATCTAATTAAACTACATCAGCCTTGAGGCAGGATTAGACTTTTAATTAAATGAAAAAAAGTGTTCAATAACATAATGGAAGCACATAATGTAGACGTGATGACCAATACTCACACAGCCACCAGCTGAATTTTAAACTTGATTGAAGTCGGATTAAACTCTGGCTTGCTCAAGTTGTGCTCACATTTCTGAAAGAGTAAATTAAAAACATTATTATCTAAATGTGATCTACATAAAAGCAAAAACCTTTGACTGATGCAGAGGAGTAAAAACCCTGAAGTGGTACTGACCCTGCAGCGGAGCGAGCGCTTCATCAGAAGGTGTTTGTGTCTCGGGTGGAGTTGAGACGCCCCCGCTGGCTGGAAGTCAGGCTGCAGAAGCCGCTGGCGCAGTGTGGTCACTGAAGGGGCAGGGATACAACTTAACCTCAATTAGAGCGACATAAGTTTGAATTACTGTGTAACAAGCTCTGAACAGAGAACTTACCCTCTGGTAAACTGATGGGCCTGGTGTAACAATCTTCAGGAAGGGGCTCCACTTCATCAAGAGCCTGGGCAGGTTCAATAGTGATCTCCTTCTGGTCCTCACCCTCTTTAAGGCTAGTGGACAGATACACAAATAGTGCTGTCAACAGTGGTTATGTCTTATATAGATGATATTAAAGGTAAACTAAATGCTGACCACACTGCAATGCCGTGAGACTCACATTTTCAACACTAAGATCACAAACATATCCCAATTCATGGTACAGGTTGTTTTAGGCTTAGGGGTTATAACACATTGACTCACTCTCATTAATTTAACCTATATCTTATAGTACATTATGACTCAGCATTTTCAAAAGAGAGATTTGAAACACATCTGAGGTAGGAAATCCACTTTACAGTTTACTAGTGATGATATTCTTTTTTGGTCAAATAAACATTAAAGTTACATGGTTGTGCAGCTGTGAAGAGTCTCTGACCTCTGAGATTTTAGACCTGACCACTCAACATCAACCTCTAAAACCAAAAGACAACAGTATTTACTGTATTGTTTTCATGGTGTTTTTGCCAGATTTACACTCATCTCCTGGATTTGACAGCGAACACCATGCCAATTATCAATTTTCATATGTTGAGGATACCTGAATGCATTCCAGTATAGATTTAAAAATGATCCCTGCTATCAACCATATTACTAAAAGGAGGTGATGAAAACTCTGAGGGGAGAAAAAAAGGGTGATGAACTGTTCACTATGATGGATTACCCATATATTCCAAGCCAAGTTTCAAGGCTCTGCAAATTGATTTTCCTGACACTCTGAAATTAATGAAACAATGGGTGCTGGAAGGTTAGAAGTCAATTTATCTCAGTCACCGATAATATATACACATACACAATGTGTAGTTAATGAGTTGAAACACGCAAACCCAGGGGAGTTATCCTTTAAATTTACAGAAGTTTTACCCAGGAAAAAAAAATAGTTGTGTGTGCGCCGTTTAAGCACTAGTGATTCCCATTATAAGACAAAATAGCACTCACGAAAGGCCTGCCAGGCTTGATATGGGAGCTCCAGGTCTCTGTCTCTGCAGTCTGGTTCCAAGGCCATATTTTTCCTGAGTGAATTTGGGGGGGGAAACTGATCAGACATCAAAATTATGGAGGACTAAAACCATTTATGAAATTACCTAATCTGTAGCTACAGCTATTTGTCTACATGACTACATTTAACACAAAGTCTTGACCTGAAAGGATAACTTCTACACACAAAAATGGAAAGAAACAATACTTCAGACATAACAAAAACAACAACAATATATATCATCTGTCTTGTGGTAACAGACGGTAACAGGAGCCTTTCTGCCCAGGACAGTGAGAAAGAATCAACTATGTGAGATTGAGGGTTTAGGCCTTAATGAGTATGACAAATATTTTGGTCTGGTTACACAATCTTGTATTTCTTTTCACCCTCTAACTAACATGAAGGCTCCCATTGTGTGGATCTTGGTCTCATTTACCCAAAGAAACATTCATGTGATCTGTGGGGTCACTTAGTAACATATTAGACAGGAAATAAAGAGATGACAGTGCTACAGTACAGTGTAAAGATGAGACTACCCAAGGTGTGAAAAATACAACTCACCACCACATGAATAGTGTGTTGCTGGGGGGTAAAAACCAAAATATCAGAGTGCATAAGCAAAGAAAAAAAGAGAGAATTAAGAAACAGGTGAAACCAAAGCAATTTAGCAAACATTAGTGGCATTTGGTGACATGCAACAGCAACAGAATTGCATAGCTTGTGGAAAACAACAGCAGAAATCACAGCTTAGGTGTTTAAATTGTATTGAGATATAAGGGAAACCAGTTTGCATTACTGAATCTTAATAATTGTGAAAGCAGAATGCAATAAGGTGAAAACATGCCAACAAGCTTAAGAACCATGTCCACACCAGGGTGTTTTGACTTTTTTTTGGAAAATAGCAGGGAAAATAAGTATTGAACGCATCAACATTTTTCTCAGAAAATATATTTGTAATAGAGCTATTGACATGACATTTTCACCAGATGTCAGCAATAACCCAAGTCATGAAAGTAAGTGAAATGACACAGGGAATAAGTATTGAACACATGAAGAGGTGCAAAAAGGTATGAAAAGCCAAGAAAGCAACTGGAGTCTGTCAGTATTTAGAAAGTAATCCTGTCCCCTATCAGTGCAAAGTAAGTTGACGCCTATAACAACGTTTCTCATCACCAATGTATCACACAAGAGGCATCTCATGATGGGGGAAAAGCAAAGAGCTTCTCAAGACATTCAGAAACTTATGTTGCAGAACATACTGATGGCATCAGTTACAGAGGTGTCTGAATGCACCGTTTTATCCCTTAGTGCCGTTATCCGGAACTAAGAAGAACAAAATTTTAGCATAAACTGGCCACAAACAGATGCTCCTCACAAGACTTCTGACAGAGTCAAAAGAAAACTAAGAACAGTTGTCCAAGAGCCAAGGAGCCCTGACAGAGAGCTGTAGAGACCTGCAATTAGCAGGTACAGTTATAAAAAATCAAAACAATGAGTAATGCATTTAACCGCCATGGGCTCTATGCATGCTCACCATGCAAGTCTATTGACGTGTTCAATGCTTATTTTCCCTGCTGATACACAAGTAACTTGAAAATGTCCATTTGTTTAATAAACGAACAGCATGTTCACATTAATCCACCAAAGTATAGACATGGTGTGAAAATTGCACTTCAACCAAAATTACCGCAGCTGATACAGCTAATTATTTTATCCTGTTTGAGTTACAGGTGTGCTAATTATATCCTTAATGGTTCACACATTCTCAACGATGGAGAACCCTCAGTTAGGAACATATCTGTATCAAATTTATCTTGAAAGATTGTTGATCTGTGCTTTCCAAAAGTACAGACACCTTTTTATAACAAATAACAGACAGACAACAGACGTTAAGGGTTAGGAAGAAGATATGGATGTTTGAATTGGAGCAGAGTACCGAAAATGCCAGAGGCATGCACTGTCGTCTCCTGGCCAACTTCTTCCTGTCTCTCTCTTGCCTCTCTCTGTGGGCCAGTTGCTGGTAATACTCAATCAGCTTGTTGATCTGTGGGGGGCAAAAATTCAATTCAGAAACTGGCAATCAATTATTAAAGCATTTTTTATAAGATAAGAAACATGACAAGTTGGGCAAGGGTAAGCCAAGAAAGTAACACAATAATCCAAGAGGACATTACTGCAAAGCAATTTGCTTGCAGATTATAACTTAAAGGGACAACGAGGAGTTTTGGAAAAGCGAAGCATTTTCACACTACATTTATGAGCCTCCACCACGCGCACCGTGAAATTCTTTGACCGGCGCAAGACAGACTCATGTTTTCATTCATCAAGAATTAAAGTCAGAGGTTCGAAGACGATAACATACCGTTGTAGTTCCGACCATAAACGGCGATTCGCCGGAGTTATTCTCATGACTCGCCACGAAACCGAAAGTAAAGAAACGCTGGTCGGCTCGACCAGCATTTCCGCCACCACTAATAATAACAAAATAACGATAGAGACAAAACGATATATTTATCGAAAATGGGCCCATTAACAAGTGTGGGTAACGTAGATTCATCCACATTAACGTGAGACTTTTTTATAACCAAATAGAAACTCCTTGTTGTCCCTTTAACTTCTGCAATATGGAAAACTGAACCATGTTGATCAGCTATAATCACAAAATCATTGAAAGACTTGGTACAATTATAGGCATTTGGAGTAATTTGTTTAACAACCACTTGGAAAAGTTGCAAAAATCGAAATGGGACTTGTTTGTGCCACATTTGTGTCCTAAGCAGCCACTTTGTTTGCACAGTTTACTTTTGCTATCTGTGGGTTGCTTATTCTGAGACACATCTATTCAAAAAGAAGCAATGCATGATCAGGAAACATGTGAGCAACTCGAGAGATGACCAGAGGGGAAAACCTACCCGCTGAGTATGAGGGGTCTCTGGTTCCTGCCATCCTCCACTGGCTGTAGTTAAAGTACAACAGACCAAAGCATTAGACTTGAGACAGTCATAGTGAAAGAGTAGCTCCTGGGTTACAACAAAACTTTAACATAATAAAGCATTTTAACACTGATGCCTAAGTTAATAATTCAGACCACATCAGTATGTTAACAAAATATGAGCACGCACCAACTGATTTGTCAGCCATGCCCACATCCCTGGAGGTCCAGCGACAGAAGCCACAGGCCAAATAATAGGCCTTCTTCATGGCCGTCTTGGTAGGATCATCGGGCAGAGGAGATGGGATGTTGGTGGCCCGCGTGGACAGTGTGTGCATGCAACATGGGCAGTCGAAACAGTTTGCACACCTACAGAGGAGCACAAAGAAAGCCAGGGAGGAAAGGAGGATATCATTGACATAAACAAGATATACAATGCCACTTGATAAATACAAAGTGACCAAGATGGGTGCTGAACAGGTAACCAGCCTTCTCAATGTATTAGCACAAAAGTCTCACCTGTTCTTTTTAAGTTTAGCCTCTGCAGACGGCATGTTCTCCAGACAGCTTGGACAATAGTGGGAGTCCACCTGTTCACCAGAAACGGGGGTGCGAGGAAGAAGTCAGCCAAATTCCACCTCATCTTACACTTCATTTTTGACTGGCTTCATAATTGTTAAATTGTCAAAGAGCTTACTACAACATAAACAAAACAAGATGAGGGAGGGGGACTGAATATATATATATTTCCCCACTGTGTTTCATACAAAGCGTTACATGAGAAGGAAAAACTTCAGACTATTAATGTTTAGTTGCTATTGAATAAATATCTGTATCACTCTGGGTGTGGTGTCCATAACTGTGAGCCACGTTAACAGGCGGTTATTGACGATGAAGACATTAGCTGGGGTCGACCAAAGTAAAAACATAATGTTGTACTTCTCGGATAAACCGCTAAGAGTCTTTATATGTGAACTAACCAGGTTGTTTTACGCTAAACTCGAAAGATTGCAAGTGCTAACTAGCGTTTAGCCTGTTCTATGGATAACGCTAACCCCCAACGGAAGTTAGATCGTCGCAGCCAATGAGATGAGCGGACCGCCGTGATTGACAGGCAGCCTATCCAATAGAATGCACAAGAAACTTCCGCTAATCCCGCCTACCTGTCAAAGCTACCAGCTAGCCGGCTAACAACAATGTAGCCGCCGACCAGATGAAGCTAACAGCTAGCTCGTCAACACCGGAGCGCAGTAAAGGAAAACGTTAACGTACCTCGTGAGACACACATTCCAGAGACCGCAGCTCGCTACAGTAGCGACAGAAATAGAGCTGAGATATAGGTGCTCTGATCTTTTTCTCTCCACGGACCAGATAGACAACTCTATCCGGCTGCAGAAGGGACGCCATCTCTGAGCCGTACAGCTGAGTCCGGAGGCCAGCAGCACTGACTGTCTGCCGCTGTTTATGTCACCGCTGGTCGCTATGGCCGCCCGGTGCTCCCTGTCGACCCCCTGTGGTCAACATCAGAACTGCATGGTGACAGTGAGGCGGCACCATAGACTACTATAGAGCCGCTGTCTGAACTAGTGAAAGAAAAACAGTGACAGAAAGACATCAAGGACAGGGGTGATGATGACCATACATTTTGATAGCAGCAGTAGAGCGACGTTTCATGAAGCACCTTTACCACAGCTTATGGCAAAGTAAGTAGATCCACTCTCCTGTGATGTTTTGTAAAGAAGTGGAGAGGGGACTTGAGTTGAAGCAAGCAAGCAACTTTTGAAAGTAATTCAATTTCAATGTGGTCATAATTTAGGCTGTCAATGCATGCAATAAAAAATGACAAAGAAAAAAAAAGATCATTACATTTGCACATAGGTCTTCCTGTATAATAAATATTTTTTTAGCATTGTACAAAAACTGTGAATGTTTTCCATCAAAATGTTAAGTTACCTTGTTAAAAAAAGAAAAGAAAAATAATATGCAAATACTGCCCATTTCAAACCTCAAGGTGTTTCCTAAATTCAAATAAATAGCCTAAATAAAGACATAAATTTACAGTTACACTTGGATCTAAGGTTACTTCTAAATAGATAGGCCTACCCATATTTTATTAAATTTATAATACCCTGAAAATCCTTGTCATAGAGTTCCAGGGCCTGTGACTAAGTGTCTGAAAATTCACATTTTAAACTGAACACAAGTATTAGCTATTACAACAATAAAAGTACTGATTTCCATTTCTGCAGGCTGCAGTGATGCATGTGAACCAGTTTGTGTAACCCAGAGGTTACTACCAGTCAGCTTACCACATGACTTGCATTAGAAGTGAAGTGATATAAAAGTAGCTTCAAATTGAGCTCATAAACAGACACTGTGTTTCTGAAGAAAGTATAGTAGCCTAACTATATGCATATGCTCCACTGTGAAACACATTGACAAAATCCAGATGCTTTAATTTAGATTCACTGGCTTGCACAGCCTAACATAGGCTACTAACACACCCCCTTTTCATTTTTATATTACCTAGGCTATAGCAGAAAAAACGGAACCTTATGAGACAATATAGATCTTGGCACTGTAAAATATAGTCAACGAGGTGGTCTAATAGGAGTGAAAAGAGGCCTGTCAGCCACCCACAGGGCATATGGCCAAGTTCCAGCTCACCATGGCAACAGTGGATCTCAGAGGGGTGAAATGATCCATGAATAAAAATTAAACCAACAGTATTCCTCTTCTTTACGGGGAAGGTGGTGCACAGCATCTTGTAGCTATTCATCCCAGCTCAGCCAAACTCGGCTGAATGCTGTTTATGAATGTTCACAGTAGGTTAAACACCAGGTATGCTCAGAGTGACAGACACACACAGACATAGACTCAATTATTTCATTTTTGGCAGATTGTCTTAATTAGGGAGGGTGAATGAGGGAGAAAATTTTTGTCATAGGCTACCTACATAATAAAATCATTATTAGTCTGCAAAAAAAAAAAGGCAACATCCATTATTGGGAAAAGATCTGGTGCACAATTAAACTTTGTTTATTTCTAATGTGACTGCTGTGACACTAGGAGAAAAGTCGTGATGATGTGGCGACAGCTAGGGTCTATTCTTTCACTCACTCTTTCACTCCCTCACTCATTAACTAACGTGTAGCCTACGTGGTTTACGTCAGCAGAGGGCGTCATCTCAGCCAGCTGTGTTGATCATCACCCCGCCCCCGGCCAGATGACTTTATTTATCCCGAGGGAGAAGCGGTCGGACGGACATCCAGAGAGAGCAGTCGCTGTTGTCGGTGGAGGTCGGCACGATGTGGTCCTTCTTACCGCTCCTGCTGCTGGGTCTGCTGCAGCCCTGGCCAGCCGAGTCCATGTTAACTCAGGTAGTACCTGTTGATACCTACACACACCTACAGACACACACACACACACACTCTTTGAAGCCTACGTGTTGAGATAGATACTGTAGAAGCGACGTGTCATCATCCGACGCACCGTTCACACAGGTGTCATGTTAAACCTAATGAGCTTTCAGGGTGGAGGGTGCAACTAACCTGTGTAGCTATAACTTGACTTAAAACAAAATTATGGTTATATTATAGGCTACTGTAGCCTATAGGTTAACACAGCGGTACATGGCAGCTGTCACAACACCTCCTGCACTAAATCCACGGTTTTCGAGATCGGTTCCTCGTCACAGCTGAAATAATTAGGCAAATTAGCACATAAAAATCCTTACAGCTCTTTTGTTTCCTATGTCCATGTTTCTCCAGTCAACCAAAATGGTCATTAGGCTACACACCTCTTTCATCGCTTAAAGACAATATTGATTGGTGTTTAAACACATCCTCTCACTCCCAAGGATGTGATGAAGCCTATATGTAGCTATAAAATATTGTAGTAGTAGGCTACTGTTATCATTGTATTTTATGACAGTTAGTTACTTTTTTGTTCAAGCACTTCCTCCATGTAGGCTTTTGTTGCCATTGTGTTAAAACTAGGAGTAGGCTAGTTAATCCATGTTTATGTGTTCCTAACACTGCATTATCACCTAGTAGCCTATGTCAACTACTTGTTTTCAGTAGTGGAAAAGTTTTGCCTGTAATGCCTTGAGGTGAACTTGTGCTTCAAGCAATCCTTATAATCATCAGGACCTTGATGTTAGACAGCTTTAGACAATTCTCATAACGCACTCTGAACAAATTAATTGAGACCTGGCATGGTTTGTGAGTGTGAATTTAACTAAGTGCCTTCGGCTCATCAAACACAATGTTCTCCTGCTCTGTTGACACTGGGCTTGTGTCATGCAGTGGGGCAGATGTCAGTGGTTTAACTGCATAACAACAAGTGTATGAGAAGCAAGACAGGGGAAGTGTTGCACCTGTCCCTAAAGTTTAGGGATGCATTTGATGAATAAGTTCCTGATATTTGCATTAGGAACTGGATGGATGACATTAACTGTGTGTGGTTGACCTCAAGAGCCTTAACAGCACATTGCAATTATTTGTCTAAGGAAAAACTGGATAATAAGCTTTCATTGTGTAAGGATGTTATCTCAATTGCCATTTTTTTCCCTCGTATATCAAATATATTTGACTTCTGTATAGCTGTAAACATGCGTTATTTCAGAATAACGTGCCAGTACATTAGATTAACTGTGTAAAATGTCTCAAATTACCCAATCATATGTCTTGTTTTGCCGAAGTAGGCTAATACAGCAAAACCCAAAGACATTCAGTTCATCATGTGAGAAGTAAAAAAAACATGACATTTTCATTCAGGGGATGACTATAATAATCAAATATTATATAGTTGCAGATTAATTTTATTTTAATTATTTGACTAGACAGATTACTGACAGGTCATAATAATTAGGCTACTTCATGAGTTTTTTTTTTCTTTTTACATCTCCTTTGAATTATTTGTCACTTTGACTTATTTGTCATTTGTGACAGTGAATCAAATGGTGAGTGTTATTTGTATTATCCATTATGCATGCCTATTTGTTGACACAAAGCAGCACATGAAACAATAACTTAGGCTGTGAATTTGACATTTTTCCAAATCCTTTTGATAATATCCATCACGCACAGGTGATGTGACACAAGATGTCCCTCATCCCATCACTGTTTGTTAAAGTAGCACTGGTCAAGCTGACTGGTGTAGGCTGACAAAATGACCATCAGGCCATCCAGGAAATATTCTGGTCAAACAAGTGTGTGGCAAATGTTTGTTGAACAGCATTTTTTTTTATTTACCAAAAACTACTCGGATGAAATCAATCATTAAAAGTAGCGGATGACTCAAATGTTACAAACACGTCATAATGTCAAAACAGTTGTTACTATAAGCAGAGATACCATAAATAAATCTAATAAAATTGAATAACAGGCCAATAATCTCCTGGAAAATAAGTTTGTTTGGTTTTTGGAGTTCTTCTTGTACACACATCTTTCTAGAAAACCAGTGATTATTGGCAAAAATACTACACTAAAGACACACGGGGTAACTGTGTAAGCAGATGACCAATTAAAACAAATATAACCTGCTTTGACCTGTGTTTGTTTCCCCAGCGGTGTTACCCATCCAAAGATGACACAATTTACAAATACCAGGCAAAGACCCTGAATGGGAGTCACACCGTGAACTTCAGCGACTACATGGGCAAGAGTGTCCTCGTTGTCAATGTTGCTACATACTGAGGATACACCTTTCAGTATGTGGGTAAGGAATGGCACCACAGGTTTCTAAATTGTCTGAGGAAAATGCTTCTCCATCTTAACACTTCTTACTTCTTTTTCTGTAAACAGAATTGAATGCACTACATGATGAGATGAGAGCACTTGGACTTACTGTTCTTGGTTTCCCCTGCAACCAGTTTGGCAAACAGGAACCAGGGCAAAATAGTGAAATCATGCCAGGCTTAAAGTAAGCAATCTTTCTTTTTCTGTGCCAGTTCTTACCTCCTCTTACGTTTTTACCAAAAAAAAAAAAAAAACTTGTTTCATCAAATACTAGCTCTTTTAGAAACTTAAAAGTGTCTACTATTGGAAGCTGAAAGAATATGTGAAAACAGGAGAGTCACCTTAATGTGATTCACAGGCTTCTCACAAGACAGCACATATTGTAAGGTGTTGTAACATAAGAAGCTCCATAGGTGAATGTAGAGAGGAATGTGTAATATTGCAATAAATCCTCTCTCAATCAACAAAGCTTCATTTAATGAAGGCAAACATCCTTTGGCAATAAGATCAGTTTCTCTTAGTGGCCTCTCACACACAGAATGTATGTCTCAGGTTCCATCAGTCATCTTACATCCATAGCAAAGCCTCTGTAATACTGTAGGTTTGTCCAGCTTGTAGTGAATTTAGGGCAGCTGCCAGGCCATGAAGTGCTCAGAGGCACGTCCAATGATAAGCTGCCCTCTTTCTGGATTCCAGGCATGTCAGACCAGGCAAGGGCTTTGTTCCAAACTTCCTGCTGTTTGAGAAAGGTGATGTGAATGGAAAAGGGGAGCAAGAGGTTTTCACCTTCCTTAAGGTAAGTTATGGTCTGCTAACAAAGGGTGTGATCTAAAAGAGAAAATGTACACTGTTATTAGAGGTAGACTGTTTAATATACCGTGTTTCCCTAATGGTGTGTACAGATGTTTGTTTTCAGTTGTTTTTAAATTAACCTGGGTGTTGTTTGACATACTAATCGGATTACCTTTGAGAAAGAGAATTTAATAGATTACACTAGAGCAGCTTCCGTTTACTCAACAATAAATAAATACGTTCACACCCCATGAACAAGCATACGCCCAGAATGAGACCTTTCCATGTATAAACAGGCATCTGACTATTTTTGAGCCACTGAAAATTACTCACTTGCTGGTGGTACTGTATTTAGACTAGATCATTATCTTCATGTTAAAGAAAGCACAGTCACTTTCTGCCACACAGAGTTCCTGCCCGCCAGTAGGAGACAACTTCGGTGACCCTACCTACAGATTGTTCTGGGAGCCTTTGAGGATCAGCGACATCAAGTGGAACTTTGAGAAGTTCTTGGTGGGTCCTAACGGGAAGGCCGTGATGAGGTGGCACCCAAGCATCAACATTTCTGAGGTCCGAGCTGACATTCGCAAATTCCTGCTCCAACGTTACACACAGGATATTTTTAATTAATTCAGATTAATCAAAGAGAATTGTCAATGCAGAGGATAAGTAGAGTAACGGTAGAAATGTAAAAGGAAGTAATGTTAACAGGTTCTGACACATGAAGATGGCATGTTGAATGAAGGGGAGGCTTGAAAACAGAAACTCTGTGGTGCCTCTTCAGAGTGTGGGACTCGGGCCAGCTCTTCAGTGCATTCAGGCTGTCCTGCAATCCCACAGAGTCATGTCATCTTCTCATCCCAGGACCTGTTAGCAATTACAGCCTCAATATTAATTACTGCCAATAAATCATGGAGAACACCACACTGATGTGCAGACCTTCATTTGTGAGAAGCTGTTGTTGATACTGTGTGTGTTATATCACAGGGAGGCTAACATGACCTAGCAAATTTGTGGTTGTCTGGCCTGGTTGTCCTGCAATCAAAAAATAGACAATATGAAAATGAATGAGCAGGGTAAGATATTAAGACACTTAGAATAGATTTATTAAGCCAGTCAAATACAAAAAGTCTCACATGTGCTTTTGCCTACAGCAAATAAAGAGAAGGGGCTACAAACCAAAATAATAAAAAAAATAAAAATAAAATAAAACTGCCAGTAATTACAGCGTACCTTTCAAAGTGCACTTCTGCTAATGTCTCATTTCAGCTCTGGTCCATCAGGATTAAGTTCACTGTAATGTAATTTGTTTGATAAAATGGAGCCTTTTTCAAATTCATCTGCAAACATTTTAAAGCCCTTCACCTGACCATCTGATATTATTCACTATACAAAGGAAATCTGGATAGGTATTCAGTTGAAGTGGTTTGAGATAAGATACACTCTTTCAAAATGGCAACATAGACAGAATATCTCGAGGCATGGACAGTGTGTCTGCGATCGGGACTCTTCGACTCTCTCGACAGGGAGCAAAGCCATATATGGTGGCAGAGGTTGTCCTCTGAGAAGTGGCTGTACTACGTACATTGGCTCTTGGACCACCAAACACTAGTGAAAATCTTCCCCTTTCTGCCATTGAGGCAGAATTTGAATGTTTGAACTCATTTAGTTATTAGGAAATATCAGGTATTTGACAATGAAGAAGAAAATGGTCATCGCTGCTGCCTAAGAAAGGTTTGAGGTGCTATAACCTAGATGCTGTATGTTGAGGCTAAACTGTGGGCAAAGATACAGGATGCAGCAAGACGAGTATGAATATCAGAATGAGTGATCAAATCAATTGCGGTCAAGTACAAGTGTTGTGTTTAATGAGATTAGGTCCATCATCATGGGGAAAAAAAGGTTGTGTATGTATTGTGCATTGTGTATTGTGTCTGATACAAACATACAATGTCAATAGCTACAATATATTGGGATTACACTAACAACATAGAAAGAACAGCATTACTAAAGACAATGATTTACACTTAGTCAATGCAACTATCAAAACAGCAGGATATAAATAAATTATCAATAATCACAATCATGTATTTGGTATAATACCATCAAAGTTCATTTCCCAAATTTTTTGTATTTCAACAACCACTTTTGAACAGCTACACATATGGGACAGTTCTATAACATTGATGATACTGAAGAAATCTTCATAAATCAATCAACATTCACATTGTTAATTTCTATGAGTCAATGTACCTATATCATTCATTGTTGGAATGAGTATATGTAGTCTTAGTCATATTGGGGAATGGCTTCCTGTAACCCTACGAGTAACAAACTAAGTGTCAAAGTTGTTACATATTTGCAGAGAGACAATCACATAGGTATTTTCTGGAAAAAAGAACAATGTTAATTATTCCAACCTATTTAACAAATGACTTCAGTTCCTGATAAAAAAAATCAAAATAATATTTCATGTATATATTCAGAATAGCGAAGTGTTTCACAAATAGGCTTATAAAACGCAAGTATAAACAACATTACAATAGGATATCTACAGTTCAGTAGGAAAATTATAGATCAAATCACACCTTGTCAACTCAAAAACAAACTGATTTCATGCTACTACCCAGACTCCATTAGGTGGGTACGGTGATGCTTTAGTGCTTTCCAGGGTCAATGTTCTGTCGCTCCCTTTTACCAAATCCTGTGCCTGCAGCTGCGGCTGCTGCAGCAGCTGCGGACTGATCTGCACGTAAAGAAACAAAAAAGACAGTATTTAAATTTACTTAATTATGTAATGATCCAAAAATCAAGAACATTTAATTAGCACCACTTCCGACATGGAGGCTAATCTGAACCTCACTAAGAGAAAAGGGAAACCCAGGGACACCACACTCTTGTTATAGCATTGTAGTTATCCATGTTAGCACCAATGACATGAGGATGAAACCGTCACAGATCACCGAAGATAGCTTAGCCAAGACGTTTGAGTTAGCCAGGAAGATGAGTCAGCACAGCATCGGCTAACTGTCTTTGGTCCCTTACCCATGTGAGATAATGATGATATGTACAGTAGGCTCTGAACCACTGGCTGGCTCATCAATGTATTGCGCAGGGATTCAGTGTTGTCGATAGATGGCCGTCTGTCCAGGGGCTGCCCTGACCTTGTTACGGCAGATGGCTGGAAGTATCCTACTGGAGGAAGCTTTGCTATTTTATCTAGAAATGTAAACGGGTCTTCAGAGCAGGTCAGACATTTAGAAACTAAGTCTACCCAGGAAAATCCCAGATGGCAGACTGACAGCCGGATGTATACCATCAAGACCGTCTCCCTCCCCCACAATATTACTCAGAAGTTTCCAACATTTGTAAATCACCATGAACTAACCGCCATTCTTACCACATTCCCCACAATTTCTCACGTCTAAATTTGTCACTAAGAATAGAGGATGTCTAAACATTACTGAGCCTTCATCTGCCAGTGGCTTTACTGAGCAGCCCACTACTGACAACTCTACCCTTTAACTCTATTTCCTGGGGCCTCATTTATAAAACTGTGCGTAGGATTGTTACTAAAAGTGTATCAAAAAGCCAAAAGCCAAAGTTTGCGTGCGCCAAAAAAATATTCAGATTTATAAACCCTGCGTACGCATGCTTGAAAGCACACTTCCCTTTATAAATCACAGAGTGGCTACAAGTGTGCACAGCTGAATCGGCTTCACGCCCCACCCTGTACACGCTGTTTTTTAACCATAGATGGTCAATGCAAAAAACGCCTCATGAATGTGATCTGCATATAAATGAGCCTGGCGTGCTCTTGTTTTGTCGGTGTTGTGAATTGGCTGCAGGTGTGAAAGTGGCACAGAGCGCACTGTGGCGTGGTTTCGGTGCGCTGCCCTCTCAAATGCTGGACCCGGTTCGGCACATAGTTACAACAATCACAACAGTTCTAGGAAATCTGAAACAAGTTATTAACCAGTCATCATCATGGGCTGAAAAGCTGCCGGTCCCTGAAGACCGTCTCCCTCCTTAATCTCCTCCAGCAGCGCCATGGTGCAGCATTAGCTCCCCGCTGTATTTATACATTTACAGTAATTAGACTGATCATTAAAACTATACAATATGACGGAGAGACGGTGCTGATTAAATATATAGAAGGAATTTTGATTTTGAATTTTCAGTTAGATTCTAAGAAGATGTTTCCAAAATATCAGTCCAATGCAAAATAACGCCATTGAATTAAATCACCGTGGCAATATGGACCTAATGCATGATACGGGTTGAAATTCAATGTGTGACGGGCGATAATAAAAACATAATCGTTCTTCTCACTCTACATTTCTTCTGACTTCAATTCACCACCACACCGTCTGTTGCCAATTCTCCTTTTCCTCCAAACTATGCACACACGCATGGGTCAGAGTTTGCTTAGGGCTGCGCACATTCTCCCGCCAAGTTTGCTTTTTATAGATGACAACCTTTGCGTGGAAAGTGATGTACGCCACGTTTATAAATGAAGTTCTAAATGGGCTTACAGCTTCATATCCGTCTGATCTCTTTAAACCTTATCATCCAGGGCTCTGTGTTCGCAGACTTCAGGCCTGCTGTCTGGTTTCACACAAAAAGATGTCTGCTGGCTGCAGAGCCTTTTCCCTGGAACAACCTCCCTGCAGACATCAGACTGTCTGACTCGCTGACAGCTCCGAATCCAAACCTAACACACATCTTTACCTCTTGACTTTCAGCTAACTCCCTGTTCTTTCCCAACTTTAGGCTATTCTAATTTATATATTCCCCCATTCTCTCTCTCTCTGTCTCTCTCTCTCTCTCTCTCTCCTTTCTGCCTTTCCATTTTGCTGTTTTTTTTTCATGACATAATTTTGTGGACAATAAGGTGAAATATAGTAACACAAGCTTTATCCTTTAGCAATAATGCTGTGTATAAAAATGCAACTTAAAGAGAAAATGTAAGGATCAAATATTGTGCTCGGGTTGCTATACTGTACCTGCGTTTTCTGGTGGTGGTCTTGAACTCTCTCCAACTGCTCTGGCCCCTCTGGGCTGTGGGAATGATGACTGCCAAGGAAAACCCTGATGAAAGAGAAAGCACTTGGTTCAATCCACAACACACTCTGGTTCATTATTAGAAGCAGCCCTAAACTTTGCTGTAACCTAGCAGTTGTGTTGGCTGTAAGCGTGCTTTGGATGTGCTGCAGTTACTGTAGACCTAATTACATCTGCTTGTTCCTCCCGACAGGTAAGGGGAGTGGAGATGAGAGAGAGAAAAAAGAGACTTGTTCTCTCAGTAAGCCAGAGTCACTCCAGAGACAGAGACAGAGGGGCCTTGGAGGTCCCTTACCGGGGTAACAGGTTGGAAGTCTCGCACAGGGGGCGGTGCTGCGGCGGCTGCGGCTGCTGCTGCGCCTGCTGCATTGGGCATCCGGGGAGGGAAGTGTACGGGCCAGCCCTCAAGGCCCTGCGGTCCCACCTGCACAAAGGGACCACAGTAGGGAGGGCTCAGCGGGCCGTTCACTGAGCCTGACGTGGGGTCTGAGGTACGTCTTTCCTGCTGCTGCCCCTACGAGGGATCACAAGTAACACACGTGATCCCCAATCAGTGCACGGCTGCTACTCTCAGCGAGTGCGGTGGCCCCGTCATGGCACGGGCCACTGCTGAACTTCAAACCTACCGCCGCTGCCTCCCACTGAGGAGCATAAATGTTCCACCTGCTGATCCCGAATGCACTGACAAAACATGCTAGCTGGAGTGAGGCTCTTGTCCAGGAGTATTGATTTGTTCACTGTGAACTTTTTACAGTCAACATCTGAGTGACCACATTCTGTCACTAGGTGGTGCTAGTCGGCCACGTTTACTGCTACTCGTATCCTGCTGCCTTTATTTATCCCAAGGGCTTTAAGAGCATCTTTCAGTGAATGCCTTGGCCCTGATTGGATGTGCCTGTGTGGCCCAAAATGACCAAATACGTCACCTATCCAGACTGACAGCACCAGTTCATTCACCATTTCAGTTTCTCTGCAACACTATCAGGCTCAGACCTGAGCTGCAGCCAGTACCTGTTTGTGATGCATCTGCAGTCTCTCCAGTTTACATCTCTCAGTTCGTTCTCGCTGACACTCGTTCTGTGCCTGATGAAGCTGAACAAACAACACCCAAACACACACAAAAAGAGAAAAATACACCCCACATTAGGGCAGTTCAGTTATAAAGCATACCCATTGCAAGACACAAAAACAAAATCTCTATCAATCATGTTACATTCAGGAAAATACACACAAAGAAAACGTTTACCTGATTGGTCAAATTAGTTATCTGACCCTGGAGTCTCTCAACTTGCCGCCTCAAGTCTTCTTTTTCCTCATTCATTCGCTCTCTGTCACTCCTCTCTTTCCTGAAGTCTTCTTCAAAGATTTTCACCTGAAGTACAAAAAAGTGATAAAAAACATACTAAGGAAGCATTTAGGAAACAACAAAAGAGCTGTATATTTATGTGCGTGTGTGATTTGTTGCTTGTCTGACCTGTTCTTTTAGTACAGCAATTTGAGTTAGCAATTCCTGTTTTTTCAGGTTATTGGCTGCGTCTGCAAAGTTACCCTGGCCAGGTGGTTGTTGAGAGGTTGAAGGGGTGTGCAGATTTAAGGCTTCTTCCAAAGCCTGATGTGAAAAGAGGACAATTATTAAACAATCTCCCCGTCCCTCATCGTTCTTTTTTCGCATCTATTCCACACTCACCCGGTTGAGGCGCTGGATCTCCTTCTCCTGGTACTCCCTCTGTTTGCTGAGGAGCAGCACCTGATCCTGCAGGTAGCGAATCTTCTGTTTCTGCTCAGTGGTCTCAGAGTTGAGACACTCCTTTTCCCCCTGAAACACAACCAAAACACTTTCTTAAACTATTCTGCAACCTTTTTGTCTTCCATGTTTTCTTCCATGCATCCTCATATTCTCACCTGTACATTTTCAATTTTGGACTTGGCCAGCAGCAGCTTCTTGTCATAGTCGCGCTGCCTCTGCTCTCGCTCTGCCTCCAGCTCCAGCACAGTTTTCTGGGACTCTGCCAGCCGTTGTCTGAGGTCTGTGATCTTAAGAATAATGTAAACCATTTAGCCGAGGGCAGCATTCACTGATTCCACCACTCTCGGTTGTAAGGTGCAACTCTCAAAAGCACAAAGCAAAAAAAAAGAAAAGAAAAAGTGATTCAGTGATAACAACAATCTGGTGAAGATAAATGTCAACTGGTGCGTATGTTGAGGTACATGCCATGGAAATGTGTGTTGTGAAATTTTAAACCAAGCCACAGCAACAAGGACGTATTTGCAAACATATGCTGTTCTGTTTTTGTATAAAATATGAACGAATCTAGTGACGCAAATGGATATATCTAGGGTTCTGCGGTTAAACCCCAGGCTACATGGTGTCCCCGTCTCAACAAAGTATGAATGTAGGTTTGTTCATGATTGCGGGCGTGCACAAGCGGAGGTGTGTGAGTATGAGAGTGTGAGATTGTGTACATTTGTGTGTCTCTACTGCCCTCTGACTGCACCATAGCAGGAAGTCAGTGGGTACCAGAGAGGTAAGGGGAATTCTTGCTGTGTGACAGGCCTTGTGGTAAGTGTGTTCAGATAGCAAGCTATTGCAAGATTGCACCTTTCCACTGGACAAACACACAGAAATGAAAAAAAAAAAAAAGGCACACAACTCACAGCTGCTTCACTGATGCACAACTTGTGTAATTTTACTGGCTTAAACATCTTCCAATTTTCACAGTGGAAAATAATTATTATCGATATTCCATTGACAGCAGGCATTTTCTGACTGTACAAGGCATCTATTGTATGGCCTAAATTATTGTTGTCTGGAAAAAATGGTGGCACAGAAACTTTAAATCCAATGTAATATTTTTTGTGTGTTGCTTCTGCTAACAGTAGAAACAGTAATTCATGAAACTAACTGACACTGACGCATTTAAAACTAACCTTAAATGGGTTTAGTGAAAGACACAATTTCACTTAGTTAATTTTGAACCTTGACAAATAGGTAAAGCGATCAATTGTGAGCATACACATCATGTACATTTATTTAATGGCTGACTGGTTTGTTTAAATGCTGGATAAAAGGAGCCTTAATGTGTAGAAGAAGTCTGTACCAGGAACACAGGTATAGCATACACTTTTAAAAATATGGTACAGGAAAATGAAACAAGAGTACTAGGTGGGTTGGACCAAACATATGTGATTTCACATAATGGAACAAACTTGTTAACCTTCTTAAAGTGCGCTCTGGCAAATGTTCAAGGGAATTTGGAGAGAATTAGGTATTTGTTCTCCTTCAACAACGTTATACCAGTCAAAGACACTTGTGGGTCTTCCCACACCCTTCATAAAAGCTGTAAAGTCATTACTGTACCTTCTGTTCAAACTGTGACTTCATGGAGTTCCATTGAATGTCCCACTGCTTGTTCACCTCCAGTACCTGTAAGCAGCGCCAGAAAGTGAAACAAATGACACTCAACATATAGGAAACTAAATACACAGAGACTTTCCCCAATGGCAAAAGAGGATGAGCACTAAGTGCAAAAAAGACTCACATCCTTTCTCTGCTTCTCCAAAAGCTTGATCTTCTTTTCATACACCTCAACATCACAAGGTTTAGTGGGGGTTTTCTCTGCAGCCTTTCCACTCTGGTGGCAACAACAAAATATTCCTAAATCCACAACATTCCTCCATTACACACCCACTTGTAATGAGTTTACAAGAAAAGAAGTGTTAAGTCACAAATTATCAAGAAACTGAATGTATTTTTAAAATACAAAAAAAACAAACAAAGATTGATATAAAATATACATTTGCTGTGTAAATTAGCAAAAGTATTATTGATATGGAGCAACATTTTGGTGTGTGTGTGTGTGCATACAGGTAGAAAATGAATACTTTGCTATGTAACTTAAACTACCTTCTGCGGTGTGGTGGCCTCCATCTTAGGTCGGACGGCAGCAGATTCCTCCTTAACCGGCTCCTCTTTGGCCTCTGGGACTTCGGAGTCAGACGGGACTACAGATGCAGCTGCCGGTGCCGTTCCTCCCGTGACGAGCTCCTTAAGTTTCAGGTTCTCCTGTCTGATAAGCAAGAAAATGAAAATGATAGCTTATGGACAATGTCCCTTTATTTCCAGAGGCGGCTAAAGTTTTCAAACAGCTTCAGGATGTACTTTGGGAATAACCTACATTACCCGCTGAGTGTAATGACAACAAATGAAAGCACTGGAGTAACCCCCCACAATCAAAAGCAAAAGCACTTTTACCATCAACAGCCCCAACTACATAAAGATGATAAAGATACGGCCTTTATGCATGACATAGTCAAAAAAATAAGTACGGTAACTGTAAAAGTCTTGCAGTTTAGAAAGACACCCAGAGAAATAATAATAAAATGCAAGTGTCCGAATTTTGTTACTTGCAGGTAATATACTGCAAATCACACCATTTGCTCTTTATGACCTCACTGACAACAAGGTTTCTGCTCTAGCAGAAGCAACACAAAAGCAAGTCAAATAAAAAGAGAAGGTGAAACATTACCTCAGCTGTTCTAAGTCTCGATTCCTGATGTGATGGTCCTCTTCCATTTTCTTTCGAAGCTCATTGTTCTCCTGTCTGAGCTGCTCACAGAGAGTCTATAACACCAAAATACACAATTATCAGCATATCTAACTTTATTCTGTAGAAATCACAACCTCCTTTTTCCTACATACCCACACAGATACTGCCTTTCACACAGTTGTACAGCACAAAAGGAACTTAGACTGGAATGCTGCTCATCTACATACACAGGATTCATGAGGAAATAGTTCCCACTTTTATGACTCAAACTTTCTGACACGTGTTCCTATTTTTATTACCACAAACCATAAACAACTATGAATTTCTTATATGATAAGAGTTAAAAGGAAAAACAATTCTGTAAAAAGGGAAGATATGACCCCCTTTACTTACATTTGTAAAGCTTTTGAAATGTGTGTGATGAATTATTATTGCCTATGTGCTCCCACTGACACCTGTAATTACAAATAAACAGCCTACTTTTTATGGGCTTTAAAATCTATGCAGTATTTTATTTGGTTACCCTGTTTTTATTGTCAAGAACTTTGAACTTAATTTAGAAATATGCAAATCAAATACAACTAGAAAAAGCATTTCCAAGAATGGAAATGGTGTGACTGCTGATAGCAACTGAACGCTGTTGCAGAATTAGCAAATAGTGCAAGCAGTGATCACCATACAAATTTTTTACCAAGGTCGGAATCGAACCCACAACCTCATGGTCATTAGACTTCCACTCTGCCTCTAGGCCACGGTGCACACACAGTTAACACCAAGAAAGCTTGAGAGTCAAGCTTGAATGACTTAGAATGAAAATTTCTGTGAATTTCAGGCTGAGAGCAGCAGTTTCAACATGAAGCAAGTTATCAGAAGTCAACAGAGGACAACTGGGAAAATAATTCACTATAATTGTTGTTGAGGCAAGATTTGAACCAGCAACCTTCAGGTCTCCAGACCAGCAAGCTAACCACTAGGCTACAGACAGAGACAGTATGTGAGGGGTAAAGAAAACCTTTGATAAGAGGATCACTGGCTTCTGCTTTAAAAAAGAAGTAAGGAATCGTGGCAGAAAAAGTTAAATATTTTAAAAAGTATAAATAGTTAAAAAGAGAAAAGTAATGCCGATAAAGTTAAAAAAAAAGCTGCACGTTTTGATATATGAATTGTTGAAATAGCACAACACCTAACACACTAACCATATGGCCACAGAGAACCTGAGTTACAATGAGCTTTATACTATGAGGAATCAAAGACTGTCCAATGACAGCTGAATAATTGGAATCAGAAGTCAAGCAATGATGTGAAATGACTGAGGCAGGAATCGAACCCATGACCATATGATCACTAAACCTTTACTCTGCCACTCAGCTACAGAGAGCACACTGCTTTCAAGACTGTTGTCATTCATTGTAATGTGATGATGTGCTGCAAACTGGTATGAGTAATCAAGGAGATAACAAACACCTGTAACCAATTGAAGGCGGTGGAGGAGAGCAGAATTCAACATAACATAACAAGAGTTCTTCCCTTGGATTCGAACTAGTGACCTTGGGGTTGGGAAGCAGCCACCCTACCCCCTACACTACAGTGGAGTTGTGATGAAGAGAGGTTGAGACTTTGATGAATGTGAGATTTTTCAATGATTCTTAAAATAAAGAGAAATTTGTATAAATAAAGAGTTGAAAAGAGAAAAGTAATGCCAATAAAGTCCAGAAAAAGCTGCACGTTTTGATATATGAATTGTTGAAATAGCACAAAGTATGAAGGACTAGAAGAAGACCGTAAAAAGGCGGAAGAAAATGGCCAAACAGAAGAACAATAGTGTGACTGCTCAGCAGTCACACTAATTAAGTAACTTTATAACATGTCCAAAAAAGAAAAGTATGACATCAAGTTCAACCTAAATAAAAAGTTGTTTTCAAGTGTTGTGCACCTGTATCGTACTGTAGTTCTCTATTATTGTCCACATACAAGTGTTAAGCCCACTGTATAAGCAACAACTCATCACACATACCATTACATTACATACAGAGAACTTTATTCTTCCTCCATGGCCTGCAAGTAAAATCTTTTTTGAGTCAGCAAAGACGAGGGCCATTTCCCTATAAAGTCTTGCTATTAAATTATCATATCTAGTGACTCAGGAAGGTCACACTGTAGATTTTAGAGCACACCAGCTAGTGAATAGTTTCCAGTTAAAACATTTCATTTAAAAAAGAAAAGGGTGGAATTCAGCAAAACAAATCACTGTATGTTTACACATCTTTCCACTTTATGATACAGATTAAAAATGTAAGGCCAGATGGTTGGTTTGGCCCTTTTTATTTTTGTCATTCAGTTGTTTTGTTTCATACCTGTAGGAGGGAGGTCCTCTGTTCATTCTTTTGGACCTTAGAGGAAAGATGGTGAAACTCCACAGCCATACGACCGAGGTGAGCCAACAGCTGGTTGGGGTTGGACTCCTCAGCGAATATGCTGAAGGAGCTCTCTAGTCTCTTCAGCTGGCTGGCCAGCTCGATGTTCTCCTGAGGCAGGAGGGGGGTGACTCCTGCCGCTGACCCAGCCTGGAGATACCCACACAGGTAAACAGTCAGTCAGTGCTTCCTTCCTTGCTGACTCAGAGAGTGATTAACAATTACATAGGCGCTTGCTGTTAAGAGCAGCAGCTAAAAAAGTCAAACCAGTTTGTCCTGCTGGATTAAAATTTAGTTCACTGACAAAAGACCAATGGTAACCCCAAATGCAGAGGTTCTGGTAACTGGGATACCTAAATATATGGAAACTGTGTCAACTTAAGCTACACAATTTCAATTTGTTTGAACAACATGCGTGCCTGACATATTCTGGCATTCTGTCCCATTGACACATCCCCTTGGATATAGTGTGTGAATGAATCAGCTGTGTAATTCTACTTAGTAACAATCCTGGACTTTCCCCAGGCTGAGTCAGGCTGGAGCTACCAGTATTGAGTTTCTTAGTGAGTCACCACATCAAGGATATGTTCCTAATATTGACGGAATAGCCATAAAGCGGAAAGGTTGAATTAAGGTTAAAATAAATCACAGAAAACAATTAGCTTTAGGAGTCAGCGGCAGGAGTATTGATACTCTAAATATGGTAAATTGTTTGTTAAAATAAAATATTCTTCAAAATTTTTTTTAAAAATAACAATAAAGTGAGTTTCTATGACAGCTGGAAAATTATTTATCATACTTTGTGTCACAACAAGTCTGGTGGTACGTACAGTCAAGGCATCTGGAGTCTTGCCCTCAATATTCACAACTTCAAACTCTGATAAGGCCTCCTGTAAAAAGCAAAAGGAAAAGTGAACCATAGTGCGTGCAGTATCAACAATGCAGATATCCATTTGAGAGCTGCCAAATGCCAAGCTCCAGGCTCTTATACAGTATTTTCTCAGTCTAGTGTTATTTACAGTTGTTGCTGCCAAAAACAAAAGCTCTCATGCACAGTTCAAAAATACTTACAGTGGGCTTCTCAGGCTGCAGGGTCTTCCCTAAACAGCTAGCTTGCTCCTCCTTCTGTTCTGCAGTTGAGTGTAAACAGGGTTTAACTGCAATGAGCCATACAAACATCAAGCTTAATCCAAGTATACTACACGGTTACAACACTGTAACCATACAACGTAATAATACACCAATATCAAAATATGAAAGCGGAATTAATCATCAACATCTTAGTCTGTGAGACCTACTTTGAGTCTCAGTCTGAGCGGGCCCTCCCATACACAGACTGGCAGCAAAGCTGGAGGACTTCAGGGCCTCGTTGTCTCTAACAAGTTCTTCCACCCTCTGCCGAAGCCTTGATGCCTCTGATTGAGACTCTTCCAGCAGATCACCTGTAAGTTTCAGAGAGAGCTCGTCTGCGTCCATCACTTCAATTCAGTTTTGCTTGAGCAAACTTTGAACTATCTTTTAACAATTGTTTTTTCAGCACACATCAGCAAGACTAGACCTATCAGAACAAGCAAACATCAAAAACAGTGTGATAAAAGTGCAGTGACAAACTGCCTGCAAGTAGTGCTCCCTTGGTGAGTAACAGAAGGAGCAATTAGGGCGAACACACTGAACCACACTGATGAAGATCATCAGGTTTTTCTACATTCCACGTTATTTTCAGCTCAGCACGAGTATGTTTTGATGAGAAAGTCAGTCATGTGTTCTGTACTATTATGTTACCGTATATAAACATTTCTAAGATGCCTCTGTGGGTGTATAGGGTAAACTAACATTAAACTGTCTATTTGGTGCTGCTTGAAAACGCAGACTGAACATAGCTTTCTCTTATAGATTTTACACAATAACAATGATGAAATGAATGTCTCTGTACAAAACACAATCCTTACGAGTAAAGACACACAATAAATGTGCCAGGCTAAAGAGCAGCTGCCATTAAGGCCTCGGTCCACAACCTTAATGATGACGATGCTGTCTTTAGGAACCCACCTAAGCTCTTAAGTCCCTTCATACGCTCCCTCAGTATGCTGTTCTCCTCCAAAAGCTGCCGATAGCTGCTTCCCCCTCCGGCCTCATCTCTGGCCTTGACCTCACTCCCACCTGGATCATAGATGCGGTACGGGCCTTTCCCTTCCATCGCCGTCTCTTACTTCCTAGACATGGTCCTCTAAACTGTGGGAAGAAGACACAGCATTATGATTATTGACTTGATTTAAAAAACACACATCATTAAGCACTGGAAACTACTCAGAGGAAGATTGAAGACAATGTGAAAAAACAGGCAGCAGCTGACCTTCACGGAAAACTAAAAACTGCTGATTGTCAAGTCTGTTGAAGATAGACGACTTAGTCCCTACAACCCTTCATATAAGGGTGGTGAGAAGGAACTATGGAAACAACTTTTTTCCATTGCAAACTGTCACATTTAAATCCTATAATAAAAATACACTGCCCATAGACGCAATGTGAAAGTACCAGCAACCACCATTCAATTTTGACACGCAAATGTTCATGCAAAGGAAGGCAACAGCTACACAGCAGAATTGGCTGTACGGTATGAAGAAAAATAACCTGAACATTACCTTTTGGTTCTCATAATATAAAAAAAAAAGAAATCCCCATAATTTCCTACAAATGCAAATGGAGTTTGTGATAGCTCTTGCCTGCAGATGAAATGAAGATAGGCTACTCTCAGACACCCAACTGTCTCAGCTTACAGTCTCCAGTAGGACAAGTGTGAACTATCGGTGGAGCCCGGTGGAGAAATTAAACACCAACCGGCAGTTTTTGACTGAGAGACAGGCAAAAAACCAGCACCATCACCACAGTGCTACGTTGCCAGGGATAACATAACGTTATAGCAGCAATGTGCTAACGTTTGTGTAGGCTAAATATGACAACTACACCGTTCATATCCGAAAGAAAGGGGGGAGGAGGAAGAGGACAAAAGCAGCGGAAAGAAAAGTACATGTTACGTGAATGCTGCTAATAGACATCTACCCGACAGACGAGATTCAAATACAGCACAATCTAGCTTAATGATAGCTACCTTGATTGGCTGAAGAAGGCTAATATTAGTTTTCGCTGTTGTCATGCAAATTGCTAGCAACATCCTCGTTAGCTGTCGGCTACGGCTAACACTAGATGACAGTGCGGGACAGGAAGCCGCCAGCTCTTCTTATTTACCCATTACTTTTATCGAAGCAGTAAGTCAACCTGAAACCGGAGTTAAACGATAGACCAAAAGAACAAAAGAGGTGTCTTTTTCGTGCCTAGATACCTTTCAGCTCGCAGTGGCCTCGTCTCTGCTCAGACATCCATTGCGGAAGTGGTCTACTGGTCTATGCTGTAAGCAGGGAAATTCCACATCGCGACATTACCTACTGCGATGTAAACAGCGATGGCTGTGACTGACGCTGCTGCGGACCAATCACAGCGCAGAGCTCAGTCAGCAGGGCAGCAGCGGGAGCCACTGGCCGTAATGTAAACACTGGAGCGAGATTCACACTACAGGCTCCTCATTTTAGCAGAAATTATCAAGCCTGCCTGCTCACATCGTGGACTTTTAAATATGTAAATGGCTGTATGTAAATGCGTCAAGCAGGGGGCTCATATGACAAGGGGTGAGTAATTACTGGTCAGTCCAAAAGAAAAAGAAAAGGGGGGGGGGGGGGGGGAAGCCCGATTTACTGTAGACAGTAGTCTATCTCTTGAGTTGTTATGACTTTGATTCAACTATTTCTCATTATTATGTTGAGACACATCCTCTATTAGTTCTGGGACAAACCCGACCATTTTCTCTGAATTACTTTTTTCCTTCATTGATAAATTTAGAGAAGGGGCTGTTGGGGGTTTCTGTTATTGCATCACATATTTCCTCTGAACTAGCAGGGCAATAAGGCCCAGTTCAAGTTACACTGTGAGTTTTTAAAATCCACACTATAGGTTAATAGTCCAGGCAAAATAGCGTTTTACGACAGACTAATTGTCACAGAAGGTTTTTCACCATACATCATTTCTATGAGGTGTCTAGAACAACATACTAAAAGTCCTAAGAAATCCTAGTTGGGGAAATATGTTTAATTCGCATCATTATTTACTGTATAAAGTCTATGGTGCTGACAACAATACACCCCAATGGGGCTATTTTTTCCCTTTACTCCTATCACAATGAAACTTTACACAATGAAAGTATCCATGAAATGTAAAATTTTTTGTATTACAAGTTTCTTTGAAAATGAATTTGAATATGCAAATGAGCCTTACACTAATCAAATATGCCCAAAATACACCCGAATAGGCTTCTTTTTTTCCTTTACTCCTACCACAATGAAACTTTACACAATGAAAATAGACATTTAAAGTAACATTTTTTGTATTACAAGTTTCTTGGAAAATGAATTTGAATATGCAAATGAGCAATACACTAATGGAATATGCCCCAAATACACCCGAATAGGCTTATTTTCTTCCTTTACTCCTACCACAATCACACTTCACACAATAAAAGTATACATGAAAAGTAACATTTCTGTATTTCAAGTTTCTTGGAAAATTAATTTTAAATATGTAAATGAGCTCAACACTAATTGACTTATGGTCAAGAAGCCATAAAGCCACAAGCAGCAACAGGGGCCAAATAACTAACACATTCATGTCCATTCAATAAGTCACTTGCCACACTTGACTTATGCATACACACATGTCACTTGCCACACTTAAAAGACCTATATTGACCTTAAGAATTAATTGCACAGTCTTGTCTCCAGTTGCTTTCTAAATTCTTTTTTTTATTATTAGCGAACAAGCCTTACCTAACGACTTTCCTCCCAGTTCGCAGAGAGCATCAGAAGAAAGTCAGAATTCATCAAAGTCGTTTCAACGACTGTGTGTGATGTTATATTATATATGACATTTATGATGTTATATATATGTTCAACAACATATGAGCGGGACTAAGAACTAAGTTATTTGGCCCCTGTTTTTGCTGCTTGCAGCTTTATGGCTTCTTGACCATAAGTCAATTAGTGTTGAGCTCATTTACATATTTAAAATTAATTTTCCAAGAAACTTGAAATACAGAAATGTTACTTTTCATGTATACTTTTATTGTGTGAAGGGTGATTGTGGTAGGAGTAAAGGAAGAAAAGAAGCCTATTTGGGTGTATTTTGGGCATATTCCATTAGTGTATTGCTCATTTGCATATTCAAATTCATTTTCCAAGAAACTTGTAATACAAAAAATGTTACTTTTAATGTCTACTTTCATTGTGCAAAGTTTCATTGTGGTAGGAGTAAAGGAAAAAAAGGAAGCCTATTCGGGTGTATTTTGGGCATAAGTGATTAGTGTAAGGCTCATTTGCATATTCAAATAAATTTTCAAAGAAACTTGTAATACAAAAAATGTTACATTTCATGGATACTTTCATCATGTAAAGTTTCATTGTGATAGGAGTAAAGGAAAAAAATAGCCCCATTGGGGTGTATTGTTGTCGGCACCATAGACTTTATACAGTAAATAATGATGCAAATTAAACATATTTCCCCAACTAGGATTTCTTAGGACTTTTAGTATGTTGTTCTAGACACCTCATAGAAATGATAGATGGTGAAAAACCTTCTGTGACAATTAGTTCTATTTTTGGGTCCAAAATGAGCTAAATTGCCTGGACTATAACAGGAAATAGCCTATGTGATGATTGAGTAACCAAAAAACAGTATTTAAATAGTTTTTGTTGGTTAAGTGTCAGAAAATAGTAATCACTGTCCCATTAGACGATTCAATGCTCCTGGCTTACATCTAATAGGCCTACAAAATATTTTTAGTTTTATCCAACAAAAAGCACAAAAACCAATGGTAACCAGTGTAATTACTAATACCACAGAAGACAAAAAAGTATTTTAGAAGGTTTCCATTAAAAATGATTTTAGGTGATTAATAGATTATCAGTTAACAGATTATAGTTTCAAAAAATAATTTTCTGTTGATTGACTGATTCACTAATCATTTCAGATCTCTGGATGTTTTTCTGTTCTTGAATACTGCGAAAGGCACACAAAACATGGTAAGGCATGTTAACAATTCTCATACTGTATCTAACAACCCACTATTAATTTGGATTAAAAAAAAGAGGTGGCCACACTATGATTGATCATATCTATCCATCTTTATATATCACAGACATATTCTGTTCTATCAGCCAGGATCAGTTTATTTAGGATCACTATGTCACATACAGTTCAGTAATAACAGTTTAGTTGAATTAATTAATAGAACTTTTTGATAGACCCCGACTGACCAAACATGACTGATTTAGAGCAATAGTGACATCTTGTGGGAAATAACAAACAGGTAATCTGTGGCTATGTTTTCTTCCTCTGGTAGGTATTTCTTTCTTCAATTAACTGGGTGTTTGACGTTTTTCTGATGTAATTCATCTTGTGACCATGTACCATTAGAATGAACCACTCAAGACTTCTTGATGATACTACTAAATGGATTATCTATCTAGTATATGCATGTTCCTGTAATGAGTACAATTTATTAATTTACACACTCAAACATCTTACATGACTCACAAGGAGGAGCACATCACTGCTTATCAACAGAGGCAAACAAAAATCCACCAAAATGATTTCAGTTTCAGAGCATCAGCCTTGGAGGATTTATCACAAAACATGCTGTGTTAACACAGGAAGCACAATGTTTGTAAATTGTTTCAGACTCTACATTTCGTGATTTACAGTAAACCTGGACTAATTTGAATCACACCTTTGTTTTTCTCTTTATGTAGCTTCCATTGCTACTTCCTGTAATGCAAAAAGAGAGCACAGAGAGGGTAAATGCCAGTAATACTGAATTACTGCGGTACAACTCATGTCAAAACTTCTGTAATAGAGAAACCAGTTTAGTAATACCTTTAAGAATTTAAAAACACAGCACTACTAATTTGTTTCATTGACGTAATCTAATGACTGAATACAAATCTTACTGTAAAAAAAAGTCAACAAGTGAGAAAACAGTTGAGTGGGTAGACAGCTTGTGATGTCTGTACTGGCTGTGTCATGGCTGTGTGTGCTTTAATAACAATAAAACCTGTGACACTGACAGTCCTCATAAATTAAAATGTTGCTTTAATTGATTTACATGTTATGTAATTAGTCACATGCATGAAATAAATCTACATAGCTATAAAAACTTGTACTATTTGGACCATTTCACACTGGTTAAGTTTTCCCCAGAGAGTCGTCAGCGACAGGAAAAAGCAAACGCAAAGCTCATGTGGCTCTCTCTCTCTCTCTCTCTCTCTCTCTCTCTCTCTCTCTCTCTCTCTCTCTCTCTCACACACACACACTCACACACACACACACACACACACACACACACACACACACACACACACACACACACACACACACACACACACACACACACACACACACACACACACACACACACACACACACACACACACTCACACACTCTCACACACACAGGTTGTTTCCTCAGTCCTTTGTCACCAAACACCTTGGCCCTGTTTATTAGTGCACCATGTGTCCATGTCAGACTAAAATAATAATCAGGCTGGTGAGTCTGAGCCTGCCAGCAGAAAAACAAAGGCCAGAGGATACAGGAAATGCCGCTCATCATTTAGTCCTGCTGACCCGCAAACTGAACACTTTGTTTTCTTCCCATTCCTCCTTATTCAGAAATGTTTTAAAGCATTCGTCTCATTGCACCAAGGCAGGAAAGTGAGCATATGACATGTGAGAGAGGATAATCATCAGACTGAAGCCCACAGTGTCACAAGTATGTACCTCATTTTGCTGAGACACAAGGACAGTCCAGTCTCCCATCTCTAGAAGCACAAATCAGCAGCTGATAGTCATTAGCTCTGTGCTACGTACTAAACAAAATGTTCTTTTGTTAGTGACTCTGGCTGTCGTCTTGAGGCCTTAAACCAGGGACATCCTTGCTCTCTAATGCTATGCAAAACATGTGCACTGGTAGCCCATGCAGGCCATTGTATCTTATTCAACAGCAAATGTAAAATCTACGCTTTATGACACACAGAAAGAAAGCAGTGTGCTTCATTGTCAAGTATTTTCTCTCAGTCTTATTTATGATTTATTATAGTGATAGAGTAAACACATTTTTAAACCACAGTTTGTGTTACTTAATCTTCAATTTCTTTTGTCTAAATAAGTTAAAATCTTTTTGTAAACATGTCTGAAGTGTTGACATGTTATAATCAATTACAAAATCAAAATTTAAAATTACATTTCAATAATCATAAAACATAAACAGTAATTTCCCTTTTAAGACGATTTTCCTATGGTTAAATAGTACAGTAGTTGCCTCCTATAGCTAGTAAATACCAAACAATTACAGGCCTAATGGCATTTTCTTCTAGCAGAAGTCAACATCACATTTACCTTCCATGTTATGTTTGAAGCAGAGGACGCAAACACTCACCTCAGTGACAACACAAAAATTATTTTAGCCCGCTGTAAATATTCTGTTACTACTTAAAACAAATAAACAACAACTCACCCACACATTCAGCTTGTATCGGAGAGGCACTTTTTAAGGAAACTGGTGAATAGGGGGGGAAGCAATTTCACTGTGAGACTTGGGGAATTCCCATAACCCAGTAAAATGGCCTGCACTGTACGCCCAGCCTAAACAGAACCTGGCGTGTCCAGCTGTGTGGTGCCTTACTGAGTGACACCACACATGAAAAACACCAAAATGAAAAAAAAGAACAAATGTGATTAATTTTTGCACAGTAACTTGCAGCACGTACATCACACCACTCGCATCAATGCATCAACAAAACCGAACAAACAGAGAAGGCCACAAAAATATATCACATGACGTGACGAGAGCAGCAGTCAACAAAAATGTAAAAATAACCTCTGGTATATAATATCTAATGTAATATAACATAACTTGTTTACACAGTGAAGTACGTGCAGTACAGTGCATGGCATGTTTGCACAATCACATCATGTTGCCACCATCATCGTGCAGGCTGGAGATAAAAACGACTGAAGCAACACCCATAACTCTCTCTGAGGACATAACAGCTTTGAAATATGTAAACTACACTCTGTTTAATTCATGCTGCGCATGCTGTTCTGAACAACACCACGGAGCAAAGTTCCCCCGACCATTAGAGGGGAAATTCAAAGAAGTGTATATTTTGACATCAACTGCATATTAACAATGTGCTATTGAAGTAATCACTTAATCTTTTATAATTATCAGCAAATGGAGCAATTTCAGGTTGGGTGTGCCATTAAAACCAGTGTGTGGCTGACTTGCTGCAGACTCTATTTGTTGCCTAGGATTTTGGCGTGCAGCAGGGGATTTCCTCGCCACATACATCTTTTTTCTTCTTTCCTCTTTTAACTCAAAGATGGCCTGACAACAGCTGCGCTCACACATACGCAATGAACTGAGACCCTGACAAGAACAGACAGCTGTCTTGTACTTTTTCTTCTGCTAACAGATATACGACTGAACTGGCACACAAGCTGAAGTGTAATGTTAATACAGTGAGGTGTGAACAACATGTTTTATCTTTGCTCATTTAAATGCGTAGGTGTAGATGTTTGTTCAGTGAGTGGTAGGTAGACAGGTGGTTAAGGAAGTCATGCTATATCGCTGCAGTGTGTTTGGATATAAAGAAGCAGAATGGTATAGAGGTCTAAAAAGAGCCTACTTACATTCACATGTAAAGAAAGAGAAAAGATATCACTTTTTAATTCAATTTATTTAATTCAGGCATATCTGATATCGTAAAATCACAGTAATAATTGGACGGCCAACAATCTAAAGGCACTGCTTGAGCACTTAACAGAACTAGTCTCAAATGTGCTGTACATGTGAAGCTCCTTCCTTCCTACACAAATGTGGACATCTTAGTGTTGCATATTATGACTCTGTAAAAAAAAAAAAAAAAAAACCCTCATCATCCGGATAGGCAGGATGATCAGACGTGGGAGCAGAAGACTGGCTTGGCAGGCTGGGAGGTCACAGGTCACTTGGTTTGGCTGAGTGGAGTGGCAGCAATTAGGAACACTAACAATAGAGACTGACGTTAACCACTGCAGTTTCACTCTGCGATCGTTCTTTGTCTCGTGGTTTCTTAGTTAAGTCTGTGAACGACGCTGCAGGGACGTGACAGGTTTAATCTTCTCCTCCGCAGAGCATCAGCAGAGTTTTACGGTAGTCTCCTGAGGTGTCACCCTGAACAGTGATGAGAAAGCAGACACAAACACACTCAGTTTGGATCTTGAACTTGTGAAAAATACAGCGCTCATCATGTTTATGTCTGCTGACATTTGATCATCATGGTGCATAATCTGGACAGCAGGGTTTACTTCCCTCTCTTCTAACTTACACAGCAGCACAACCCTGTTCATCTTGCATTAATGCTGAATGAATGTGAGACACAGAAGCAGTACTCTGCTAAATATTTGTGCAAAAGTCAGAAAATGAACTAAAACAACAAGTGGGTTAAAAGTGGAATTACCCTATGCAGCTGAAACTGATGGACTGACAGAGATTTCTATCTTTATAATCATCATCAAAATGATATAGGATTGTCTCTGTTTAAAGGAATACTTCCTCATTTTGAGAATCAGGCTTATTGAAAGTTGCAGTAGATGAGAAGATTGATACCGTTCTCATGTATATCTGGTAAATTGGAAACTATGCACGGCAGCTGGTTAGCTTAGCAAAATGGCTGGATCTAAAGGAAGAGGCAAATAAGTGTATTTTTCCAAAATGTCAATATTTAAATGCATCTTTTCTGAGGTGTCAAAGGTTTTTATGTACATCGGTTGAAGTTGACAACCTTAAAAGATGCTTTTAAAAGTACTGTCTTGCTTAAGAGAACTACACTAATGTACGAAACACTGTAATTGTCCTTTGAATCCACACTTCAGAATAAACATTATATAGCAATCCACAGTGTTGCATAATCTGATAAACTTTCTGGTAAAGTCAATCCAGGGTACCCTACTTGCTTGTGTTGTATTGGTGTCAGGGTGATTTCATTTGTAAATTATTATAGAACAGTTTCTGGGTACTTCCTGTCTCTGTGGCTGTCAGCCAATCACACAGGATATACAGAGGAAGTTGAAGCATACTCGGGAAATTCCTAAACAGCTGTGTAGTGGTCACAGACCCATAGTCCACCGCAGGAAGCTATAGATTACAGTACACCACCAGCCCACCACAGCAGCAGCAGCAGTAGAAGGATGTGCAGAAGCGCATTCACACACAGTGGCAGAAGCCATGTGACAAAAACTCCACAGAGACAAAAACACAATGAGATGAGAGCACCACAAACCAGGCAGGCGTGTTAGTTGAAAGGCTCAGACTTACAATCATAGTTTCTACCTGGATGAATTCATGGAGGGAGGCGTCATGTGTTTCCTTGAACTCTTTACGAATGTTGAAGAGGTCTTTCTCGCTACGTGACACCATGATGCGAATCAGCGCTCTGTCGTCTGTGCCAAGACCCTGTGGGACAGTTTGACAGATAGGCCTACTTTATTTATTCTGGAATTTCTACATCACCAACTATGGCCTTATCACTGACTTCATCTGGGATCCAAGGCCCTGGCCATGTATTACAGGCCCTCGACCACAATGTACAATGGCATAAAGTTATTTAAAGCATGATGAAAAAATACCTTCATGGCTTTGTATAAACGGTCTGCAAAGTAAGAGGGCTGGTTCTTTACACTGCGAACTGCAAAGCAAAGAGAGAGCAAGCAGAGAGTGAGGAGGAGTCACATAACAGACACTGTCAGCAGTCTAAACTGTGATGCACCAAGAACTGAAACTTTAATGTCAAAGTTGATCATTACCTATTGCATAGAATGCATTTTTCACATCTCCCGACATTTCTTTTTTGATAATTTGCTCTATGTCCTTGTTGCTGCATCTGACAAACTCCTGGAAGACTGTGAATTAAAAAAAGAGCATAGTAAGTTCTACAGCTACATTTTTTTTATTCAATTCATAGATAACTGTGATGCTTTGATCTTTATTTACCTTTCCGGAGATGGGGGAAGCTCCTGGTGCACAGAATACTCATAAACTTCATTTCCATGTCATCAGACTCTGCGTTGCATGCATCAGCTAGTTCCTAAAAGAGGTAAGAAGTAACAAGAGGAACAAACATTATAACCCATTCTTCTGTTTAACCATTTGACAATAAAATGTTCCAGAAGTGCCAGACAATAAAGCACCTGAGCATCCTCATTTGCTCTTTCCACATCAGCAGGTCCTTCCTCTCTTGCACCCTGAACCGAGCAAAGAGGGTGAGATGGTAAATCTTTAATAATGCACAACTTTTATCCGTTGTCATCATATTAGTGTATCGTATGTTATTATTAGGTCACTGAGAATAGTTTCTTTTTTCATCAGTAAGTAATTGTGAAAGAAAGAGGTGATTACGATGACCTTTTTGTTCTCTGCAACCAGTGAGTGGGTGTGGAAATTAAACACAGTCTGAGTTCTCATGGTGATAAACATTACCTGCACTAGAGAAACAAGGATGCGGCAAAAGTGGCCTGATGTGTCTGACTGAATTGCTTCCTCCAGAGATTTCTTGTAGCCTGTGAAATGATGTGTTGTCATTGCATGTAGAAGCTTTTTGTAAATGACAAAATGACTTTAAAGCCTTTTGGTGTCACACTCACCCGCTTGATAGGCCTCATTCATGGCAAGGATCTCCTCGTTGCTCCTGGTGACCAGGATCTCGATCAGAGAGTGTTCATCTGTCCCAGCCCCCTGTTTGTTTTCACAGTGAGTTTTCACCACAAAAAATACCAAAGCAGTTTCATAAAAGCAATTAAAAATAAACAACCATATGAACAAGTTGCACTGCTGCAAGGAAAGTGAATGTGATCTGGGCCACTTCATATGTACTGACATAATTCATGTTGTTGTTTTTTTTTTACTTTTTCCTACCCCTGTTTGTATTTTAATGAGAGATGCCCTTGATTCAGTGAGGAAATGTCTAAACTTCAAGAAATGCAGCGAATAGATGTTGATTTGTAAGCAAAATATCAAATCCCTTAGCACTTGGCTCTTGTCTGTTTAGTTAACAGGAGGAGTCAGGTGTCGACATAAGGAAATAAGGACAGAGGGAAATTTGATTCCTTAGTACTTCCTGGGTTAGATGTTTTGGATCAGCCATACCTCCATTGCCTTCCTCATCATTTTGGCATCAAACTCTGCAGGGTTCAACATGAGCGCGATGATCAGCCGCTCTAGGTTCTTTGACAGTTCAGACTTCAGGTCCTTCATCAGATCCTGAAATTAGATCAAACATACCAAGTTGTTACAACAGGAAACACTTTGAAGCAAATAATGAGATTTCTGTTCCTGGGTTTTACAGATGTGCGTGTGCATCGAAATTTTTATTTATTTTTTATTTCCAATTATTCATCTCTCTCACCCTTCCCAGTAGGGATTTAAAGGCCTGTCTGATCTCTTGCCTCTGGGCATTGCTTCTCTGTGCAACAATGTCAATGATGGCATCTTCATCTGTTCCTGTGGTCAAGAAAGACGTAACAGTAGTTGAAAAATGTGATTTGGAAAATTCTTGTGAACAACTGTGCTGTAGTTTTCAGGGTTACCTACCGAACCCCTTCATAGCTTTCCTCAGTGCTTGTGCGTCAGCAGCAGGGTCGAAATCGGATGCAGGGCGGACTGTTGGCCTTAGCTGGATTAATGGACATGACAAAATTAGAAGAATGCAATCCACTATTTACAAATACACACAGACAGACACAACTATTTACTTAAATTACACTGGATCTGATAGCCTACAGCAATATATAAGCAAAGCATGCAAAATGGAGATTTTCACATGAAGGTTTTAGATCAAAACAATTGTGTAACAGCAGACTACGGTTTGTGATAATATTCACTTGACATTTTAGGGGTGTGTGCCCGATTGAGGTCAGAAGCCATGACACCACCAACAAAGAAAAGGTTGGTGGGCTGAAACACAACTCAGTCATTTAAAGCGTTAGTGAGAAGCCTTTTGTTGTCAAAAATGCTGAGATCTTTTTGACATTCACCGGCTCCTGGGATGGAGCGAAGCAAATGATGGCTTTGGGAGCACATTATAACAATAACTATTTGTATTTCAGTGAACAGCGATATGATCCTATCGACTACTGGACAAAGCCTTCACTGTGCATTCATTGCAGCAGTGTTTTTACACAAGTTTGTGGAAGAGGGAGACGTAGACCATTGCGGGGCCAGCGGGTAATTAAGATGCAAGCCGAGGCCAAGTCAAACATGCAATGACACATCTAAAGTGAGAGCAAATAGGGGCCCAAACCTGGACTTTGGTCATGGAACTTAATTCCCACATCTTGTAGGCTATCTGAGCAGCTTCAGGGAAGAACTCTCCAGCTAAGCTGTAATGATCAGTTTGAAACAACACAGCACACTCAGCAAAGCCAAAACCTCAAGCTGTCAATGGTGGGTACATTTCTACGAAGAGGAATTACTTTCAACATCACCAAACTATACTTCTGTCAATTGACATCAAAGTTCTCCTTTTAACATTTTTTTGGTGTCATGCTATTCCAGGAAACAGTAACTGCTGAAGGTGGGGCTCTGGCTCCCTCATCTGGTTGCTACTGTTAACTGCAGTCATACATCTACTCACTCATCATCTCCTCCACACAGATTAAGCAGAGTCCTCTTGTAATCCCCTGACGTGTCATCCTGTTAGGGTTAAACATACACAAAATTATGTTAATCACAAATAATATTTAATTTCAAGAGCAAATTCTCGCATTTGTTTTCTAACCTTAATCATGTTATAAAGTGACTTCTCGTATCTGAGGCGGAAACACTCTCGGATGTCCAACATGTCTATTTCAGAGCGAGAAATCATGATCCTAATCAGGGTGTTGTCAGCTGTTCCCATACCCTGGAAATGGAGAACAGAGGAAGTGTTGAGGGGCAGGAATAAGCAGTCCTGAATCATTTTAAAAACAGAAGAGCAATGGCATATGACTGTGTTGCTGAGGCACATCTGTCTACAAATAGGTCTGACCCAGACAGAATGGCTATTTGTACCGTACTTAGTGTGTTTACCTTCATTGACTTGTAAAGGCGCTTGGCAAAGAACATGGGAACGCTTCTTATGCACTGGACTGTAACACAGTATCGGAGGAGAGTCCTGCATTAATTGTCATCTTGACATTTCCCAAACAAGAGTCATGCAGTAATAGTTGCACTGAAAAAGTGTTGTGTGTTGTGTAGTTCTCACCAACAGCCAACATCAACCTCTCAAAGTCTCCTGACAGCTCGTTCTTGATGCTGTCCTCGATGGTTAACTCGTTCTTCTCGTACGCCTCAAAAACTACCAGACAGACAAGAGGGCAACATGACATGTCATCTTGTTGGTTGCAAATTAATGTTACCAGGAAATAAGGCTCATTTCAGTCATGTGAAAGTACGTAGCTCATGTATTTACAAAAACTGGCCAGCCTGTGTTGAAGCAAATCAATCAAAAGTTACATTTCCTTCCTTCTTCTGCCATTTTTCTTCCTGCCTTTTCCTAAAACAAGCTCTCAAACAGTTTGTGACATTGCTTTTGACCCTGTAGTGTTTATTATCTATTATCTCTTTTACTCACATATTGAAACATATCATTGAACAGCAGGCCCCAGTGAGGCACAGTAGTGGAAGAGTGTTGAACTCATTATTTAACAATGTTATTCTCACAACAACTTTTACTGTGTCATTAACCCCTGGGGGACAAGAGGTCACAGAACATGTTGGATGCCTCACTAGTGTGTTAATTTCCCTGAAAGCTGATCTCACCCATTTGAAGGTGGGTTACACTGCGGTTTCCCAGGATCATAATGAATTTGGCCTCATCTGTCCCCCACTGCTCTTCTCCTGCGGCATACAGGTCCTACACAGAGGCGAGAAAATACAGGATGACATAACCATAGCAAGCAGTGCAGATCTACCCTGAATTAGTGACCATATCTTACACTGCAAGTTAAACTCATGAGTGTTTTTGGCCATGCACTTGTGTTACGTTCAAAAAAAAATTACTACCTCACTCCACTGGACCTTTAAATTATCCAAAGTCACTGCACATGTTGAAAAGTTCAGTGATTGTATTATGTTAAAAGCTCAAGCATGTTGCACTCACTTGTGCATCCTCCTCCACCAAGTCTGCATCCACCACTCCCGTCTCATCTCTGGTCCCCTGAAACCCATGAGAGCACAATCAGTCAGTGGTTAAAGGTGCAGTTGTAAGACAAGTCACTGCATGGCTGACTGGACATTTCACTGGTGATCACATCAACTCCTGGGTGAACTGACCTGAAGTAAAACAACCAGCATCTTCTTAAAGTGACCTGAAGTGTCACTGATTACGTCTTCCTCCATGTCACTGCCGTAGGCTTAATACAATGTGAAATGTCAACAGATGCTTAACAAGTAATTCTCTTTTGTCAAATGATGTTTTCTTTGATGGGGCTCACCATCCTTGTATGCTGCAGCCATGTCATGCATCTGCTGGTTGTTTCTAGATGCAAGGACTTCAATCAGGCACCCCTCGTTTGTCCCTGCTCCCTTAAGGCAGAGCGTGAAGTTAAATACAAAGCAGCTTCTGTTTCATTTGATGTGACTGAAGTATTGCAAAGAATCAGACAAAGCGGTAAATGTCTTACTTTTAATGCATCGTGGATTTCTTTGGCGTCATGTTGGGCTGGAGTCCTCATCAGACTGACGATGAGACGCTCAAATTTGCCTGTCAGCTCATACTTCAGATCATCAATCAGATCCTAATTTAAGAAATATTATTACATGGATTTATATTGTGGACACTTACTTCTAAGAAAATTATGTTTATATTATCTCAAAGGGGATAAAAGTGATGTACTCTTGTACCTTTCCAAAGCTGCACTTGTATGCTGCAATAACCTCCTGCCTCTGTGCATTGCTCCTTGCAGTGACCAGGTCCAAGATTGCCTCTTTGTCGCTGCCTGAGAAACACAAGGCAACATGTTGAACAAGTGCCATGTCATTCACATATCACAATCTGATCTGCAGCTGTATTGTTGTCACTTCTGCCGGGTCACATTCTTTGCTTGATCATTCAACCAACAAGGGGATAGGTTGAAAGACGACCTTTGCGCCTCTGTGGCCAAACATCACGGAGGAGTGAGGCACTGACTCACCAATGCCTTTCATAGCATTGTAAAGGGCCTCAGCATCAGCAGTGGGATCAAAGTCCGGAGCATCTGTTATTGTGCCTCTGAACACCTGCAAGAAGAATAGTAAAAAAAAAAAAAAAAAAAAATTAAGAGGTGAGACTTTTGTAAGAGCATGGAAGAAAAGAAAGAAAAAGTAGCTACACAGTGTAGAATGTTTGGGACTCACAATACAAAGAAATGAAGAACTCATAGATAAAGAATTTATAAAATATATGGTCATTTGTGGTCACTCTGACCTGTGCAGTGCATTGGAAGCAGGATTTCTAATTATGTTTGGGATGTTTTTGGGGAGTGAGTCTAAACACTGGTGATGTATCATGTTGTTTACGGCAGACAACTGGGCTGTGGTTACTGAGGTGTTTTCATACCAACCACAGCTAAAAGTCAGGGCAACAACAACTGTGGCAGAAATACAAAGAAAATGCATTGCTTTGCAAAGTTTGTAGTTCTTAGTAAATGATTAAAAATATAACATGTCTCTAACTGCCATGAAATTTTGCACAAAAATTCCTGGTCCCCTGAGGATGAAGCTTAATTAGTCAAAGACACACTGAACAAGAGAAAAGCTAGCACTAATTGCTAAGTTAGCTTAGCAAGCTCTTCTGATTAGCATGTGAACAACATCTGAATTAGTGAAAGTCACTAAAAACAGCAGAAAGTTCTGGGTGCTAGAACAGGTAGGCTATAGTACAGCAGGTAGTTGTGACGCTGTGAAGATGATGTCCATTCCCACTATTGAAACTAATGAATCTCTATCTGTCTGTTTGTGTCTGTGTCCAACTCCCTCATCAGTCCCTCAGTTTCTTCACAGTGGGTGTATTATTGACAACCTGAGGAAACACTTTGCTGACAGCAAAGTTTTTTGGATGAGACTGTTGAGACTGTAACTCTGATCCTAATTCTCCAGTAAAAAAAAAAAAACAAAAAAAAAAAACACTGTAACCATGTTTTCCGGCGATCATGTCATTAGAGCTCTGATGTCATCAAGAATTCTGATGTCATATTCTAATCCCTGATTATAGATTATGTCATCAAGAGCTATGATGTCATCAAGAACTCTGATGTCACACTACTTTTTGATATGGAACACTCATCAAAAGACTCATATGATGTCATCAGCTGCCTGCCAAGCTGATGACATCATTAAATGGGCAAGATAAAAGCGCAGATCAAAGCACATTGTAGCACACTGTTCTACAACAGAGCACATTGTAGCACAACAGCGTTACACAGCACTTTGTCTTACAACGTAGCGTTACACAGCACTTTGTAGCACATTGTCGCACAACGTAGCGTTACACAGCACTTTGTCCTACAACGTAGCGTTACACAGCACTTTGTCCTACAACATAGCGTTACACAGCACTTTGTAGCACATTGTCGCACAACGTAGCGCTACACAGCACATTGTCGCACAACGTAGTGTTACACAGCACATTGTAGCACAGCGTTACACAGCACTTTGTCGCACAACGTAGCATAACGTACTACACACGCTAAATAATTTTGATAAAATTATTTTAGCAGATTTTATCATGGCTCCACCACAAAACACTGTGACCAAGGCTGACTGGCAAAGAATTCAGTCTTCCATAAGCCAGCCCTGGACCAAACCTCCCACCAGGCAGGAAATGGTCGAGAAAAATCTGTATCGGTTTGCCTTGGCTCAGGAGACACGTGAGAAAGCCCATCTTAGAGAGATGCTTAAAGAAAGAAAACTTCAAAACCAAGCAAAGGAAGAACATCTGAATATGGTTGCTGCAGAAGAGAGAGAATTAAAGAAAAAGGCCATTCAGCAAGCTGTTGACAATGCTAATATGAAAAGGTTTCACCAGGACGGCCGTGTCAGAAAATTGAACCGAGTCATCCTGCTGTCGCAAGTGCAAAAGGACAATGAGGCACTGATGGAACTTATGAAAGACAAGAAGAGAATTGCTGCAGAGTGCAAAAGGCAGTCTGTGGAGGACATGAAGTCCAGACTTACAGAAGCTTTGAGACAAGAGAAAGAGAAAGCCCATCAGAGACGCCTGAACAGCAAGTCCTTTGTTGCTTATAACAGTGAGACGAGCAAGGTGAAGCAACAACTGAGAGAGAAACAGAAGCAGCAAGAGAAGGAAGAGCGAGATGAACTCAGGCACCTTGATGTACTTGATGCTCAGGAGCAAAGAGATCTGGCTGTCAAAATAGGGGAGTCAAAGAAAAGCCACCTGAAATATCGATTGGAGGAAATCGCCAGTAGAAACCTCCACAGACAAAAGGAGGTAGAGACACTCAACACCATGGAGAAGGAATGGAAACGTGTTGAGTCTGAAGATGAACAAAAGCGGCAGCAGAGAAAAGTTTACCATGCCGAAAAGTTCAGAAAGCGCCAGATACCAATACAAACTGCAACCAACAAGCTTGCAGTCACAATGAAGGAGAAAGTTGCCACAGCTCTGAAAGAAGAGGAAACATTTTCAAAGGAGCTGGCTAAGTCTGATGCTAAAATGGAAAAGCAGCAGAGGGAGAAGGGAGAGACAAATGCTGCTGCGCTCAAGTCTATCGCTGCTCACAGAGAGGCAAAGATCGAGGATAAAAAGCTGAAGGAAGAGGAGGAGCAAAAGAGCAACCAGGACTGCCTTCAGGCTCAAAGAAAGTCTGGCAGGTTGTTTGTAGAGAAAGAGAAAGAAGCAGCAGAGAAGATTCGCCAGGACTGCATTAAACATCAGAACTTCAATGCCACCATGATCACTGAAAAACGTGCCCGAGCTGAGCAGCTGAAGATACAGGACCATGAAGCCACGCTGAAAGAAGCTAAACAAGCTGCTGAGGCGGATGAGAAATTCCAGCAGTACTTCCAGAGTGAAGTTCGCACGGCAGAAAAGGATAACCGAAATGTTTCACTTCTTTTAGCTGCAAATACAGGAAAGCATGGAGTGCTTTTACATGGTGAGCAGCACGGCCCTCACTGCAAAAACCCAGTGGAGCGTTTGCCTAGACTTACTACAGACAGAACCCGTCTTATCAAAAGGATGCAGGAGTACAGTGGTCCGCACCTCACAACGGTGGGAATGAAGCCGAGGTTCCTACCACCAATTGCTGGCGGAGGTGTGGAGAGATCCATATCCAGTGCTAAACCTGTAGTACACTCAAATGAGATGTATGGAGTGCTTTTACCTGGTGAGAGGCCCGGCCCTCACTGCAAAAGCACAGTGGAGCCTTTGCCTAGATTGGCCACAGACCAAACGCGTCTTATCAGAAGGAAGCAGGAGCTCAGTGGCCAGCACCTCATGGAGGGAATGAAGCCGGGGTTCCTACGACCAGTTGCTAGAACAGTGCGACTGAACTTGCCCACAGAGGGCGGAGGTGTGGAGAGATCCATCTACAGTGCTAAACCTGTAGTACACTCACATAAGATGTCCCTCACATCAAGAACAGACTTTCCACCCATTGTATAGTTAGGCCTATATTTATTTGTATTTACTTAATTAGATCTATTTTTATTTCATATTTATATTTTTTGTTTTCATTTATATTTATCTTTTACATCATATTTATCTTTATAATTTATATTTTATTCAATACACTTATTTTTAAATTAGATTTTTTTTATAATTCTTTATATTATATTTATTTTCATATTTTATTTATTTTTATATAATATTTAGCTTTATATCATCTTTTTTAAATATCAGATTTATTTTTATACCATATTTATCTTTATTTTCATATTATATTTAAATTTAGATTATATTTATTTTTATATGATATTTACTTTTATATTATATTTATTTTTTTAATTATATTTTTTTACCTCTCCGGGAACCATCACCTTATCGTGGTGGAGAGGTTTGCGTGTCCCTGCGAACCTGAGGGCTATGTTGTCTGGATGTGATCCTGGTAGGGTCTCCCATAGCAAATTGGTCTCAGGGGAGGGGCCAGACCAAGAATGGTTCAAGAAGACCCCACTAATGCATTGAGGCGAGAAATGGTCACTGTGTCCTATACAACGCCTCGAACCTGTATCGTTTTATAGGTACAGTCTGTCTGTGCTCTGAACAAGTACATCCATAGCTGTGTCCCAATTCAGGGGCTGCATCTTTCAGAGGACGCATTTGAAGGCCGATTACGTCACAGCCTCGCGACCAGGCCTGTCCCAATTCAAAGGCTCCTCCAAAGGTGGCCTACCAATCTGGCCTTCTCTTGCCTGTTTAAGGAGGACACAATGCACCTTTTCTTTGTGGCCTCCCGTATCCCATGATTCCTTACATGGCATTAATTATTGCCCACCTAGCATGCTAGCTATCAGAATATTGAGCATAGTGCGATGTGAGGAGCTGAGTAGTCTTTGGAGGAGTAAAAAAGCCTTCAAAAGCTTTCAAATGTTTGACGTTGGTCCTCTTAAGGACGCAACCCCTGTGGATTTGCCATAATGTGTGGTACAGAGAGTTATGTGTCATTCAAAAATAATGGCAATGATTGCTTTGCCGTTTGATTGAAAAAAAAAGAGAAAAACATAAGAAGTAAAATCAAAAAGGACTTGGAAACCAGTGCACATAAGAGATCAATGAAATAATTACATATGAACGCTCACAATTGACTTTGCTTTTTCAGGGTCTCAGGTTTGCACTGCACAGCCCACAGCACGGCGTCTTGCACAGTGTGAGTAGGGGACTAAGTAAAAGTGGCGGTGGCAGGACGCTGTGACAAGAGGCAAAGCCAAGTCTGCCATTACAGTACAACAGCTGACTTCTTGCACCTGTCCCATCCTCAGCAGACCAGAGGAAAACCTGCTGCTGTGTGTGTGTGTGTGGCCTGTACATGGGTGTAAGCATGGGACAGTGGGTGTGTACGAGTGATATGGAGTCAGGTTGCACAGAGAGCACACCTCTCTTTGCAGGGGTCTTATATACAATGGAGAGTACACAAACAAACTTCATCAAGCATGTATGTTAAGAAATGTGAAGCTCTACATACAGTATAAACGTTACTGTCACACTTAAGAGAATGACCGTGCCCCATCATTCTCCTCCTATGACGTGGCGTTATAAACTCATTCACAGTGGCAAATAAAAACATTTGGCCTATGCTCTGGACACTCAAACTGCAGCTGCTGCCGTAGAGATTCCTGCTGCATTGAGGCAATCAGCCAAATGTTTACTCCACCCTGCTGAAGGGCCACTGCACATGCTCCGATCCTCGGCCTCACTACAGCCACCATCACTCTTCACGACAGCTGGTGAGCTTCACCCACATAGCAACAGGACCACAAATACTACTAGCCCCTAGCAACGGATTTTTCACAAAACTTATTACATTTCTCACAATAAGTCTTGTGCGGAAAAACACTAATACATATTTTACATTATGAGCAAAATTTCTCCCCCTACGTAGGTGCTGTTTACCTCTTCTATTGACAAGGCCTCAGCTGTGCAGGGTTTAATTATGAGCAATTGTGTTTCACCACAGGATGGACAAGAATGGCAGGACACTGACTTACAGCTCGGACAATAAAGCTGGATAAATGATCCTCCTATTGACTTTGCAGAGATGCTGCTGCCAGGTGTATCTATCAGATGTGCCGGGGCCACAGGTAAAACTGACACCTTATACTGCTGTCTTTATGGTGGGGGAGGACTCAACACATGGTGGCAGGTGACAGAAAAATGACCTCACTGTGTCCACACCTCATTCAGTGGTACACAAAACCATCCATGTAGCATATAGGACATAGGATCCAGGTCAACTGTACCTCGGATCACACTTACATAACACCAACTGAGAAAGTCCAGTCTACTTACCATTTCTATATTTGGTCGTCTGTGTCAACACTGTGCAGGAATCAGTAGTTTCAGGAGGCCTACAGAGAGGGAGAGAGAAAGAGAGAGAGGGGGGGAGACAGAAATGCTGATGTAAGAGTTAGCAGCAATACTGCAGAAGAGCTGTGCCCTAGCAAAGGTGTCAGTCCTCTTCAGTTATGTGTGCAGTGAGACATGATGATGATGATGATCCCTCCTTCCTGAGTAAATTCAATGAGTTGGTCTGTCTAGTGTCTCTGGCCTGAGAGCTGCTTGAAACCGATTAGTAAACACAGTAATTCAGAGGAAGCATACCAGGTCTGACCAGAGAGACTATTTTCTATAAGACTTGACCTCACCCTCACCTAAGAGGACCATTGGTGGATGGAATTTGCATTAAACCAACTGGCAGGGAAACTATTCAGTCACATTCTGACTAACTCTAATAATGCAGCCATTCAGACAAGTTGAGCATATGGAGGCAAAGGGAGCTCAGCTAACTTTTACTAGAATTTAGCATAATGCAATTAAGTTACAATGGATTCATGATTGAGATCCAGCTTATATCAATTCAAAGGCACAAATATTTGACTTTGTTAAGGTTTTATAACAAACAAACCAAAACTCTAAATCAATGCTTGGTTTAAATGCTGCACTGTTTGTTTAAGACAGAGTATAGCTCTCCAAAAATAGCATGCAGTTTAACCTGATGTCAGAACCAAGGTCTGGTCTGGGGAGACTGGGGCTCTTTATACTGAGCCACGCCCTACTTCTGTACCCCACACTGTAGAATAAGCCTGGGAGGCCTGTAACAGACTATAAGACTTTATCCTCTAACTTGAGTCATTTGCTCTGGGCCAAAAACAAAGTTAAGTTTACTGAACCATCATTTTTTCATATTCACTATCTAACTACAAAAGAGGTACACTGGTGGTTACTGCAATTCATTCGCACATTAAATAATGACGCATCAGCAAACTTCTTCAGTGATAATGCAGTTGGCTATATCGTCTCCGAAGAAGCAGATCTGGGATCAGAATCACAACGATTGATCACAACTTACCTTCTCTGTGCAGGAAGTGAGGGTGCTAGCTGAGAGCGGTCCTGCTGTCTCGGTTCTGTCCCCGCTAACCCGGTCTGTCTGTCTGTCTGCCTGCCTGTCCCAGCAGTCCCGTTGCGTGTAGTCTGTGACGCAAGACTGCAGCGCTCTCTCGCGCAGCACCTCTACAGTGTGTGTGTGTGTGTGTGTGTGTGTGTGTGTGTGTGTGTGTGTGTGTGTGTGTGTGTGTGTGCGTGCGTGCGTGCGTGCGTGCGTGCGTGCGTGCGAGGGAGAGAGAGAAAGAGAGGGTGGATATATTCAAGTCCTACGGTAAAGCTAATACTATTTAAAACCCGAGTGTCCGGAATCTTCGAGTCAGAGACTCTGCGCCTGGTTTACGCACACTTTTACGCACACCTTTTTCTGCAACTGCTTCAGCGTCTAAAAATGCAGACACCAGCAGCGTGTAGCTACTTACTCCTGTAGACAAATAGTCGAACTCTTCTCCTTAAATATTTTTAATATGTGGAGCAGGAGGAAAAACCTAAGTTTTATCTTGGAGAAAGACCACTTTCACTTTAGTGTGGGAATTGATCTTGTGAACTTTGTCACAAGACAAACATAAAATGCGATTTAACAGAGGGGAGGTTGCTGGCACTGATGGGTGTTGGAGTTGATCTGCTCTATTTTTGGCCTGTCAGGCGGCTATTCCAGTAAATGGGGGAGAGACACCAGCACAGTTAGGGGGGGAGGGAAGAGGGGGAGGGAGGAGGAGGGGTGTTGGGGTTGTCTCAGGATTGGTTACTGAAGGCAAAATTGCCAACAAAATATGGAAGAAATAGTATCACTCTCAACATCCCATATACTGGCTCTAGTTCTGGGCAACTGGTACTGATAGTGGGAGATGGGAGAGGAAGAGGAGGCTCCAGTCTCACACTTCATAGCAGAGGCATGACTCACGACTTTCTGACTGGAGGTTAACCCCAGCTTTGCCCTGTGGTCACAGTGTTTGCCTCACATGACTTGCATTTACAACATGATGCTTTTTTAAGCCTTCCTCTATCCGATGGGCTGTGTGGCTGTTTGGCCTGATTCCTTTTATTCTTTCACCTTCATATCTTATCTCTCATCTCAGTGCAACTTTAACTTTCCCTCTGTAATAATGTGTATTCTTATTTATGTATGTAAGCACATGGAGACCAGACTTGGTTGCAATAACTTCTGTTTACATCCTGATTCTTCTTCTATGACACTCCTAGCAGGTTAACCACAACACTGGTAACATACTCCACCTAGTGGTAGGAGTCATACATGCACATACATCACATCTTTCCCTTTTAGATTATTCTCCATAACCAATTTACTCATCATTTCTAATTATTAACTTAAAGCAGATATCAGCTTCAGGGCCGTTTCGGCTAATGCTGCGTTCAAGGCAGGCTTTTGAAACCGTAAGTTACAGCTTCAAGTCACAACTACGACTTGGTAGCGTTCCAGGTAACCCGTAGCTCGTGTTTTTACCATCCTGTTGTCTGTGAAAGTTCCCTATAACGGCCACTCGTAACTTCCGACCCGTGAACTCGTACCAGATCGAACTGGTATGACTTCACAGGAAGGAAAAACACAAAGTACGAGTTTCTTTGAACGCACCATGAGTTAGCAGCCCCCGCCCTTGTCAGGCATCAATTGGTCCTCGTGCTACGTCACCACATTCACGCGCATCCCTTGGCTGCACACACAGCCCTTCATGCCGTTCTCTCTCCTCATTGGATAACACTTGTATCCCACAAGGAAAATTTTCTCCTCGGGTTACAGCAGAGCAGAGTGACGGAGAGACTCGTGTTTAGGCTGAAATATTTCATGTAAGTGATTGCTGACGGAAAATAGGACTATTTAGGACTTATATTAACAAAAACTTTCCACTGATATCTGCTTTAACATTTCACAGGTTAATAAAGTCAACACCTGCATACACTAAAACACCATGATCTGTTATGAATGCACTTTCTAATCATATATAATTCAGAACTGTGCAGCCTCTGATTTAAACCAAAAGTTACTTTACAACTCATATGCAAATCATATTCAACTTGAATTCTGAAAGTTAATTACTAAATTAATTCAAAGTGTTTAATCTTCATTCATCAGTACTTCAAACAAACTTAACCAAAAGTATTTTCTTTTACATTAACTGACTCTCACAACATTACTAAATGCTGCTTATCACTAAGAATAACGTTTTGGAGGCCTAATTGGCCTGCCACACCTTGACCTTTTAATAGGTTCTTCTCTGTTCACAGTTGGTGTCACAGTCCCTTTCAGTGATGATGTCACAGGTGATTGCACTGGTGACTGTGCATGTGATGATATGGGCCTGTCAGTCTCTGTAAGTGTACTGGTGACTGGACAAAAGTCCTCCACATCTACAGAGCGTGACTGTGGAAGTCATTTCTCTGGTTTTCAGCAGGTGTCGCCGATTTCTCCTGTAGGTGTTTCCATCTGCTGTTTGGATTATCACCGACCTGGGGTTGTCATGTCTTCTCACGACGACTGCTGGTTGCCAGTTATCTTTGACTCTTACTCTCACCTTCTCTCCTTCCATCAGAAGCGGTAACCGTCTTGCTCCTCGGTCAAAGTACTGCTTTTGTTTCAGCTGCCTCTCCTTGATGCTGTGGTGAACATTGTCATACAGCTGTGGCTTCAGCAGCTGTGCTGATGTTGGCAGTTTAGTTTTCAGTCTTCGACCCATGAGCAGTTGGGCAGGGGATAGTTTTACTCCATCCAAAGGTGAGTTCCTGTATTCCAACAGAGCAATATAAGGATCACCCTGGCTCTCTTGTGCTTTCTTCAGTAAATTCTTTACTGTCTGTATTGCTCGCTCACTTTGTCCATTCGACTGGGGGTATCCCGGGCTGGATGTGGTGTGTACAAACTCCCAGCTCTCTGTGAATGTCCTGAACTCAGCACTTGAGAATTGTGGACCATTGTCTGACATGACCTCGTCTGGAATGCCTTGTCTTGAAAACATCGATTTGAGGGCTGTCACCACATGTCGGCTGGTCGTCCCAGTGAGTTTAGCAATTTCAGGATACTTTGGAACAGATCCACTCCAACCTTTGCCCAGGCTCTCTCTGGAATGTCATGGCAGATGAGTGGCTCTTTAGTGTTGTTCCGCCTGAAAGTGTTACAGACAGCACACTTCATTACAACATCTTCAATCTCTTTAGCCATGTTGGGCCAGAACATGACGTCTCTCGCCCTTTCTTTACATTTGACAATTCCAAGATGAGCTTCATGTACTCTTGCAAGCATGTCTGCTCTCAAGCTACTTGGAACGACAAGTCGCGTGTTCTTGAAGAGGAGACCATCAAAACAGGTAAGTTCCTCTCTGAATGTCCAATATTTTCTGATGTCTGCTGGTACATGTCGTATTTCTGCTGGCCATCCCGCTTGGACCATGTCTATGACCATTTGTAACGATAGTATAGTATAGTAACGATTCAAAATGGCCACAATTGTGTAAATGTCCTGTGGTGTGACGGTATTGTCCCGTGGTGTGACACACTTTAGGCAACTGTGTTATGAGTTAAAAGCCTGTTGTTTTTAAAATGTAGGCTGTTTTGTAACATTTTATTATTATATTGTATTTTGTAAAGGTACCATGTACAATATTTAGCATAAATTTTGCCATTTAATGCATTGAATTAGCTTGGAGCTAATTTTTTATCTGCGGTCCCTTTGTTCCCCTGTTTTATCATTGTTTGTTGTGTATGAAAAGTAATTGGTCACTGAGAATTGTTTTGAACTGTTTTTTGTTGTTTTAGGAATGAGCAGAGAAGGACAGGAGGTACTGTGAAAGGCTGAACCAGGATGAGGTCAGGCGTGTGGAGATACTTAGGGAAAGAAGGAGAAAGTAAATGTGTCCAAGCTGTTCAAATTATAAGTTGTTTTGAAAATGTGCTTAAAATGTTGTTAAAATTCTTAGTCTTGACTATCCTAGACTTTATGAGTTAAAATAATTGTCATTAATTACAGTGTGTCTTGTTTAGTTACGAATCTGATGTGATGTCTTGTTCACAAATATTAAGTTTGTGTTAAAATTCATATAGTTAGAGCCAAGATTGAAACTATATTTTTGTATTTTGTCAGATGATTTACATAAATGAATGTAATTGTTCTAGCACCTAATACATTTCTACTAATAATTGTATAGTGTCTCATCTTGTCCCGTGGTGTGACATGTCATGCGGTGTGACACCACTTAAAATAAAATTAAAAGGCTTTTATGAAGATTTAGTTAATCCAATCCTCATGTGTTTGTTTTTAAACAATGCGTAATTTAACTGTAAGAAAAAAGAGCATTTTCATCGTCATAATATTAACATTTTGTAAGAAAGTTTCACTAGTGTGAGCAATACAAGAGGCTACAATTAAAGAATGGAACTGAAAAACAGCTATGAATAAGTTAGTTGTAGATTATTAGATTAGATTAGATTAGATAAAACTTTATTCATCCCGAAGGAAATTATTCTGCCAGGTCGCTCCAGAGAAAATAGAAAATAAATAGGATACAAGGAGGAAAATATATGACAAAATATATCCTACAATGTCTAGACAATATACACAACAAAGAAGCAACCTAGATATAAGTTAAAAGTTAATCAATGATAGTTTGCAGAAAGGGATCCTTAAACTTTCAATTAAAGTAATCTATATTTGAAAATATTATTATTATTATTATTGTAAATTTTACTGTAATGTGATGTCACACCGCAGGACAATTTATGTCCGGGCATGTGAAAAAAGCTTATGAAAAAGTGGAAAAAAAAAAAAAAAATCAGCTGAACACTAACAGTTCAAGAAAATTCATACTTTGAACATTAGAATTTCATTTAATGTCATTAATAATTTGTACTTTGTAAAAAAAAATTACTGTTTCACCTTAGTTTGTCAACTAGCCTACCCAAACTTTTGAATCCACGTTCAGAGAATACACCTTACAAATCAACAATACATAAGTGGTTTTTTTTTTTTCCCCCCTCCCATCCCACCCGATGTCTCCCCCACAAACGAAATTACCAAACAAATTTACAAAACAAACAAAGAGATAAATAAAAGAAAAAAGAAAAGTAAATAAACAATAATAAATAAAATAACAATAATAGCAATCATAATAGTAACAATGTAGTATATGTATAATAAAAAATAAAATAAAATAAAATAAATGAAGAAAATAATTATAAATCTTTTATCCAAAATCACATTATCAGCATGAGCACATATATAAAGCAGTTAGAAAAATATGTATTTTAGTCTAATGATGTACAATTCATATTCTCAAAATGCGATATAAGAGGTTGCCAGTGTTCATAGAATTTATCGGTGGATCCCCGAAGTGTAAATTTGACTTTCTCTAGCTTCAAAAATGTCATCAGGTCTTTAAACCAGGAATCTTTTGAAGGTGGTAAAGGGTCTTTCCACTGTAAAAGAATTTGACGGCGAGCTATCAAAGATGAAAAAGAGATTACATTTTTCTGTATTGAATTCAATTTAATCCTAATTCCTGGAGTGCCAAAAATGGCTATCTCTGGTGATGGTTCAATGTTCAACTCCAGTACTTCTGTTAGAAATGTAAAAAAAAAATCTCCAGTATTCTTTTAACATAGGACAAGACCAAAACATATGGGTTGAGTGAGCAGGTGCCTGAAAACATCTGTCACAAGAATCCGATACATTTGGGTACATTTTTGATAATCTTTCTTTAGTATAATGAGTCCTGTGGAGCACCTTGAATTGAATAAGGGTAAGTGATGCACAGGATGAAGATGAATTTATAGTATTAAGAGCTTTATTCCACCATTCATCTGAAAATGAAGTACCCCATTCCGATTCCCATTTTGTTTTAATCTTACAAAGGGCAGAGGGAGTCGCTGTTAATAATATATTGTAAATAGATGACAACTGTCCTTTTAGTAGCCGAGAAGTCATGTTAAAAAAATCAATGCCAGAGGCTACTGGAATATGAGGGAAAGCTGAGGTGTTATGCTTAGCAAAGTTACGGATTTGGAAGTAACCATACATATCCAAACTCTGGAGGTTAAATAAGGAGGAAAGTGAAACTAGCAAATATACCGTCCACATAAAAGTCACACAGGGAAGACAATCCTAACTTACACCATTTAGAAAATCTTGGATCAGTTCTGGCAGGTTGAAACAGATGATTATTACAGAGAGGTGTGGCCAAGGGAAGACCTCTCCAGCCAAAATGTTGTCTAATTTGCTGCCAGATGTTTAAAGTGGCAGTGACTATTGGATTAGAAGTAAACTGTCTAGGTTTAGAAGGGAGGCTACTACACACAAGGGCTTTCAGAGAGGAAGCATGGCATGAATTAGTTTCTAGATGAATCCAACTATTGTCTGCACCTGTCATCCATAATTTTATGTACGTTTGCAGCCCAATAAAAACATTGGAAGTTTGGCAATCCAAGTCCTCCTTTTGCATGTTCCCTCTGTAGCAAAGTTTTACAAACTCTTGGAGTTTTACCTGCCCATATAAAATTTGAGATGATTGTATATAATTTGCGGAAAAATTGCTTTGGTAAAAAAATAGTTTAACACTGAAATAAATAAAGATATCTGGGGAGAATATTCATTTTAATCGAATTTACTCTGCTAGCCAGAGAGAGGGGTAAGTTATTCCACCTCTGTAGATCAGCTTTTACTTTAATGGTTAGAGCTTCAAATTTTTCTTCAAAAAGTGAATTGCGTGAGTGCTGACCTCTTCTGCCTTGAAAATGTATTGCACACAGATCACAAGAACCTCACTGTAATTCAGGCAGAGCGTTGAAAATTAATATGGGTCCAAATATAATCACTAACAATAAGGGTATTCATTTAGTGTAAACAATGTGTTTTTCTTCATAAAAATGTTGACAAAATCCATGATTTTACATATTTACATATTTTTAACTAATCTAACCTATGATTTGTTATTTTATCAACAACATGTGTCTGGCATCGCATGTCAAAGTAAGATGTACGCATTCTTTCTTCTTCTACAGCTGTTTCCTTGAAATATTCCCCCCAAAATGCAGATTATATTCCCTAAAATCCATCTATCCAACAGATTCAAACATTTAAGAGTCGAAACTTGTGAAAACAAAACAAAAATAACAAATCGAGTGAACACAAAAGCATTTTTGACATTCTGAATAGGATTTGCTGTTCACAATTCTCACCCTGTGCCTTCCATGCAATAATGAGCACATTATGATCCAAACTGGTCGGGAGTGAGAGGCTACTTTGTGAGTAATTCCATTGAGTGGGAGGGTCACACAGGCCAGTGTTGTATATATCGCAGTAAAAATCATGTTTCCTTCATCCAAGTCAACAGCACGGATGTTTTTGCTCCACTGCGCTGTTTTCAAATCACAGTCATCCGTCACTCCCCTTGGGACTGCAGACAAGGTAAAAAAAAACTTGTGCATTTACTGAATCAAAATGTGCTTTCATGTCTGAATTTTATTGTAGGACAATAACATTTATCTCTAACGATGCATCTGATGTTTCTTTAAGTGCATAGGGCAGCTATAAATGCACAATGCAGCCATAAACAACACATTAACAAACATTAACTGAGCGTCACTGTGATCAGGATTAAAACACTTGTCATAAAGGTGCACATCACGTGCATAGTAGCTGTTATTTAGATAAGCTTTACCCCATTGTACTTCTGGAAATGATATCTCAGCCAGGAAGGTCTGCAGATAGGAAGCCTGAGCTTCAAGTTTGGTCAAAGGTACTCTGACTGTCCACACAGGCTGCGTTTCCCACTCGCCTCCTGCCTGCTGAAGTAGATGCCAGGAGGGATTAGGTGAGCTGAAATCCCCTGATGGGAGATGAGAAGGCGAAAGCTACCTCTCAAAGAGTAAGTGTGCAGCCTGCTGCATGCATAAGCCATGAAAGCTGCTTTGTCCTCCACTGTTTCATTAACTCACAGGGCCATTAGTGTGGCAGGCTCCCACCTTCAGGTAGAGATGGGGACAGGGCTTCTTGCGGGCAAACTCTAACAAAGCTGCACTGATGAGTTCATAGTCTTGTTTACAACACGTAAATGTAAACACGCAGTATAGTTTTGTATTATGATTTTTATATGATCTAATAACAAAGAATTCTACACAGTTTCACTTTATAACAAATAACCTGGGCCCTGGAAATACAGTAGCATAGGTTTAAAAAATGTTATGTTTCTACAATTGCCACATTCAGACATTTTTTTTGATGGTTCCATGTAACCCAGGGAAACACTCCAAAGTCATAGAAGAATGTGTAACTTAAAGACTCGGATTAACTTGGAGGCATAATCATGCAAAGATTATCAAACCAGCAGCAGCTTTCACTTACATTAAAATCATGAGTTACTCACATGAGTTCAACCTTTTTGTAACAGTTTTATCCCAGCACAGTGTGTGATCAGAGGTAAAGCCCTATGTCTTTATTTTTCTGTGTGTTTTTAATTTCACTTTTTCCTCCGGTTTTAGTTGATTGATCCCAAGTAGCCCCAAGAGGTGGGATGCTACTGCTCTGGTGAGGTGAGAACACATACAATACATATATTTTTTCAATACAGAAATAATTACAGCTAGTCCTATACAACAAATTTCCAGAAGTCATCTGATATGTTCACGGAAGTAATTGTGTAAGTTACTGAAGGTTGAGTAAAGTGCAGTCTCTGGGCGTTGTGTTGTGCGTAGTAGGCGGTAATGAAAAATCCCGGCATCAGCACTATCCTATCAGGGGGGTGATAAAGAAGGGCATGTATAAAAGAATAATGTGATTTAAGGGAATGACACATCCTATTAATTGTCTCTTCTAAGGACACCTGTGGAGCAGGGAGCACAAATAAAGTGAGTGAATGCCTTATTCAAATGTATTATATGTATTATGTAATATTAGTGAAGCAGGACATTTTATAATATTTAAAATAATAATTCTATCATATAACTCATGCTAAGCTTTTACTAAAACTTTATCCAAAAGTCTGTGGTTTACGGATCTTTTTTGATTTTAATTCTTTCCAAATAAAAGCTCAGTTTGAATTTTGTCTGGATGTAACATAAATACAGTAATAGATGCATATTTGAGTTTGACTTCTTTTTGAATATCATGTATTTTGAAGAGGAAATGTTCAACCATGGGGCTGACCTGACAATTATTCACTGACATGTTCACTGATCCGCCCGTTCTACTCCACTCCTCTCAACCCCCCTCACTCTTCCTTCCATTTACTCCCTCTTTCTCAACAACAGCATCATACTGCACTCCACCTGTCTCTTCCTACATAATTCTCTCATCTTTCCCTTCTGATCTAAATCCTCTAGAATCATGGGCTGGGGTTCATTTAAGTCCTTTCTGGGGGTTCTGGCTCGGAGGAAGCCCCTGGAGCCCGAGGGGGAGCAGTCCACGTTTAACCGATGCTTGACCACTCTGGACTTGGTGGCCCTCGGCGTGGGCAGTACCCTGGGGGCCGGGGTCTACGTCCTGTCTGGAGAGGTGGCCAGAGAAACTGCAGGACCCAGCATCATCATCTCTTTCTTCATCGCTGCCTTGGCCTCTATATTTGCCGGACTGTGCTACGCAGAGTTTGGCTCCCGGGTTCCCAAAACAGGCTCAGCATACCTTTACAGCTATGTGACTGTTGGGGAGCTGCTGGCTTTTATCACTGGCTGGAATCTGTTACTCTCCTACGTCATAGGCAAGTCCAATTCACAAGATTTCTTTGTCAATAATAATATTAATAGATACTAAAGTCTACTATTCAATGTCTTAGTTTATGACTACTAGTCTTGTCCAAATAACAATTGTGTTGAATCAAATGTAATTTTACTTTTGCCTTTATGTGCCAAATATGAACAGGAGAATATAATTTTACATTAGGCTACTTTTCGTCTTAATCTTAATATTGAACTAAAATCTGTGATATCCATCCTCTAAAAAATATATACTGTATATATATTTTCCACTTATGTAACATGTTTGGTTCACTGGGAACAATCAAACCCATAAATGATCAACCATCAACACCACACTCTCTGTGACCTTTCACCAGCTCTTGAGGCAGATTCATAATGACTCTTTTAACAGTAAAAGCTCAAGTTCGCAAATTCACTTGGCGCTTTGGTTCACTCAAAATCCAATTTTCCATTTTACACAACTCATTTAAATCATTGCTTGTACAGTATGATAATAACCTCATAAACTCATTTTAAATAACTGAGTCATAAGTGTGAAAGGCACATGGGTAGATACAGCAGCTCCAGTATTTTCTGTTTATTACTACAGTGAAGTGGTGACTCAGACTGATTGGTTTATTGCAGCTTACTCTAACCATTTCCTCAGGCACATCCAGTGTGGCAATAGCATGGAGTGGCACATTTGATGAACTCATAGGGGGCGTCATCTCTAAATTCTTTTTGGAAAACACAGCCATTGGCGTACCTGGTCTGGCACCTTACCCAGATATCTTTGCTGCAGGTCTCATCTTGCTACTGTCAGGTAAATGAGGACACATGGCATCATCATGTTGGCAACAGTAAACACATACAAAATGTATTCACTTTATTCATTCTTCCCCATGTGAAGGTCTGCTGTCCTTTGGAGTGAAGGAATCCACGACAATCAACAAGATCTTCACAGCAATCAACATCCTGGTGCTGCTGTTTGTGACCATCTCCGGGTTCATCAAAGGAGACATCTCTAATTGGAGCATCAGCGAAGAGACTTTGCTAAATGCCACAGCAGATTCCATGTAATGTCAGAGAGCAATATAACACTGTCTGTGTTTGGGAGCATGCAGGATCCTTGACCTCCAGGTTATCTCACTGTGAATAATCACAAGGTAACACTGTTTCCCTCTGTGCAGGAACCTGACCTCTACTGCCAATATAACCAGTCAGTTTGGACAGGGTGGATTTTTCCCTTATGGCTTCACTGGAACCCTGGCTGGAGCTGCAACATGCTTCTACGCTTTTGTTGGATTCGACTGCATCGCTACAACAGGTGAGAGTAAAACTTCTCTTTTTATTATTGTCAAGGTGCTTCTGTATAATTAGTAGAGTTCAAAAAAATATTGCGTCTGTTGTTTAATTAAATCAAAATATTTGCAGTGTAGCTACATATCAGTTTTTGACTGAACTATAAGTATTTAAAATACTTATAATATAATAAAAAATATATATATCAACAGGTAATTGTAGAAAATATTACAATGAAACACTTATGGAATATTCTATAATGTAAAAATCTATATTGACTTCAAAATAAACAATTGTCAGCAAATGTCCACTTAGTGGAAGATTTCACCCACATGTTGTGGCTTTCATTATCAAAGACAGAGTTGTGGAGTTGTCATGGTGAGGCTCATTTATTATCACATGACCTTGGAATGAATAACAGGTGATGGTAAATGGCGTAGAGATATCATATCATGTACAACCACATCTGCATGATGAAGCCCATGCGATGTGGTTGAAAGCTCCAGAGATTCAGTACCATGTGCCAAATGATAAACCTACACAGACATCTGTGTATTTTTTATCATGACTCTGTCACCAGTTAGTGATATTATTCTCCTTGTATGGTGTCATCAATAATGATAATAATGATCAATTCATATGAGCTTCAGAACAACTTCAGACACATTTGTGCAGCAAAACATCTGCAACATCAAACACTTCACTGTGCCTGTACCTGTCTCCACAGGTGAGGAGGTGAAAAACCCTCAGAAGTCTGTACCTGTGGGCATCGTGGCGTCGCTGCTCATCTGTTTCCTGGCCTACTTTGCTGTGTCTGCTGCTCTCACCCTCATGATGCCCTACTACTTGCTCAGTGAGAAAAGCCCTCTGCCAGTGGCCTTTCAATACGTCGGCTGGGGTCCTGCCAGATATGCTGTGGCTGTGGGATCACTCTGTGCCCTGTCCACCAGGTATGGAATTGCCACTGACATTGATACATCGCCAAACAGGGACTCACAGTCCCAAATACATTGCACGTTGTATCAGAAACATTAAATAAGCAAAAAAGTGTAAAAGAGTAAAAAGAGCTGTCACACATCTTCAGTGGCTCCATCTGGCTCAGCAAACAATGGAAACTCAGAAAATCAATTTCACACAAACTTGGAAAGGATTCAAAGCTCCTACAGGGTTGCAAAGTCACCTGTTGACTTGACTGCTAACTCAGCACAGTTTAAGGAGATTAAGATTAGCTTTGTTTCCTGCAAATAGCTGAGTCTGACGGAATAAAAGAACATTTTAGTGAGTTCAGTGAAATCTAATCGCTGTTCATCATTAAGTTGAGAGACACATAAACATGTGTCCCTGCAAAACTAAATCTGATGTGGTACAGCTTTCTCAGACTGATAATGACTATCAGTGTAACTGCTGGAAGTTTTGTTTTGCTTGTTTGCCAAACAAGATGAAACAAGATGATACACTGTACAAGACATTCATTCGTTTTTTTGTTTTTCTCTCTCTAGCCTGCTGGGTTCCATGTTCCCAATGCCCAGGGTGTTGTTCGCCATGGCAAGAGACGGCTTGCTTTTCAGACCCCTGGCCAAAGTCACCACCAAAGGCAGCCCTGCAATAGCTACAATTTCATCTGGAGTCGTGGCAGGTACAGATGTTCCAGCTGCTCATGAGGCCCTGGGTGCATGTGCTGGGGTTTATTAATGTGATTTTACTCTGTTTTCTTTATTTCTTCTCCTTTAGCCATCATGGCTCTGTTGTTTGACCTGGAAGCCTTGGTGGAAATGATGTCCATCGGCACTCTGTTTGCTTACACACTTGTGGCCATATGCATTCTAATACTGAGGTAGATTTATTTCCTTATTCTCTTTATTCTTCAGCAGTCTAAATGTTGAGCAAAACATGTTACATATTCTTTGTTCTTTCAATCAAGGTACCAGCCAGATCAATCACAAGAAACAGATCTGAAGATCATAGAATCAACCTCCAAATTTAGCTTCCTGAGGCCTCCGTCATCACCCACCTCATCCTCTTCTCGAACAGTCACAACCATGACTGTACTCTCTGGTACGTCAGACATTATGGTTGCACTTCTAGCACCTGTCTTTTAAGCACCCTAAAACATATTCTTGAAACGTCCATGATGAAAGCTTTTCCTTTTCTCGGCCACACATCTCTCATTCGTCTCTTTTTTTTTGCAGTTGCATGTGTGGCTGGACTGTGCATCACCTTGACTCAAGCCATAGATGCTCTGTCCCGTATGGAGGCATGGAGTCTGGTGCTTGTCATCATCTTGGCCTGCATCCTGTTGACCCTCCTATTCCTCATCTGGAGGCATCCACAAAACCCCACCAAGGCCACTTTTATGGTGGGGATTTCAAACGGGTCAATATTTGGCTTAATTTCCAATGACCATGAATCAGAAAAATGTTTCATGTCTCCTTTTATTTCTTATTTCATAGGTGCCTTTCCTCCCTGCTCTTCCTTTATTGAGCACACTCATCAATGTCTACCTGATGGTGCAGTTAGGCGCAGACACTTGGTTGAGATATGGTATCTGGATGTTAATAGGTAAGAATATAATTCTTCTTGAAAGGTTTAGGGAGATTTTATTGAGTTAGTTACTGAACTGTAATGATCCCCCACTTCTGTCTGCAGGCTTACTCATCTACTTTGCCTATGGGATCTGGTTCAGTAATCAGAGGAATCATGGCAGAACCAACCAGATGAGTGTTGAAACCATCAGCAGCAAAGTAGATGAATCAAAAACCGACGTCATGAATGAAGAGAAGTTCTGAGCTCGTTTTGAGCTTGAGAGAGACACTGATTCAGATGTTACACTGAGTAACTGCTCCAAGTGCGTAACTACTGTTTTACATGCACCCGTGTTGATCTGTTTCTGAAGTGTTCAGTCTCAGTGTGAGTGTCAGAGTGACGGGTGCATGCACAGTGAAGACAAATGGACAAATGGGCAAATGGGCCAGTCTGTTTCACGTCAACATTTATGTTATGCTGATGGAGTTTGTAATTTATATAAAAAAATGTCTTTGCCATCATTGAATTGCTACCGGATATATTTTGTTCCAGATGTTCGAGACATAAAAAAACAGGGAGGGGCTGTGTTTCGTAAAGACGTGTATAGGAAACATTACAAACCTGTGAGCATGCTTCTAACAATTTTAACTTCACTTTTCTGTTCCATATTACCATTGATGATCACAATGTCATGTCAGAGCCATGTCTTGGGACAAACAATTTACTGTATATAATAACAATTTTATGACATCTAATGAACAGTTTTACACTTTTTATATTAATTGTGAAATATGAAAATGTATTTCAATTTTATACAATTTTAATGATGATATATTGAAAATTGTCTTTATTTTTTGTTAGCCTGAAGAATATGTACAATGTAGATATAGAAAACTTTTTGTGAAATCTCATATTTATGTACTCTTTTTTTTTTTTTTTTTAAGATTTGCATAATAATTGTGAAACTGTTATATGTTTTCTAATGATATGTTGTAAATGTATTCTTCAATTAAAAATAAATAATCCTGTATTCAAGACAACTACAACCGAGAATCCATTTTCTATGGAAAAAAAAGTCCACTTCCGCTCGTAATCTTGGATAAAAAGCCAGAGAAGGCTCACTGCCCACAGTTCAATGGGAACAAAAGGGCCTTTCACAGCAGCTTACCTGTGTCATGTTCAAAATCGTGGCATAGCCAGTCACTCTAAAGGAAAGATGACGTTGTTCTCATTGGCTACACACATGTAAATTTTTTATTTCTTTTCATATTTAGAAAAATCACATATGAGCGCTTTACAGTTTACACGTGTAGCATTTGATGCATGAAACAAACATCTTGGTGTCTCAACAACACAATATGTGTTGTATAGTTTTTTGTGTTGGTAATCGATGTACACCACAGCTGAAGAAACCTGTGTTTGGCTTTACCTGCAGAAAGACAATTAGTGTGCATGGTTGACTTGGTTTATTGGCCACCAAATGCTTTTAATAACCCTCGCGCTTCCCCCGCCTGGGCTGTGTGGTGTGTTTTGGTGGAGCAGACTCATGCTGCTAAGCAAACAGGCTGTGTGATTCCACATGGAGGGGCCTCTGCCTCTGGACCCTCATTGGTCCGGACAGGCTTGAAAGCCTCCATTGAGCCAGTCAGGAGGAATTTGAGGTACTAATGCCACTCTCAGGAGGAGGAATTTTGTGTGATTCTGGTAAACAGCTGACCGCTCACTTTGCGAGCTCGACCCTCCTCCTCCTCCTCTTCTTCTTTCTCTCTCTTCTCTTTCCTTCCCTCCTTTTGGTTTCTCCAGTGCATTCTCTCTCTCTCCTTGTTGAACTGCGCGAACTAACAGTCCACACATCACTCTGATAATTCACAGATCAATCATGCCTTTGGTGAGGTTGTTTGGGTGGAAGGGGAAACTGGTGCTGAGCACTCTCCTTATTTCTGCCTTAATCTTCGAGTCAGGTAAGTGACTTTATTTCAGTAGCAGAGCAGCTCTGTGAACATGTGAAGTACCAGGGAGGGAGGTTTCTGTTGACTTACTGCATGATATAACTCACTCCACACAATAGCATCTGATAAAGAAAGAAAGAAGATGCTAAACACAGCAATCTTACCCTGTTCTTTTTTTTTAACTTCTTATGTTTGAAGTTCTTTTTGAACATCTGATGCAACATTTGCTTGTACATTGTGTAGCTTATTGTCAAAAAGATGCACAAGAACAGAGGCCTGCTCCAGAGAGGAAGCCCAGACCGAGCAAACCTAAACCTGGAAAATCAACAACTAAAGGGCCCAGAGCTGCAACGACCAAGGTCAAAGCTACACCTGCAGCTCAGACGCAGACCTTACTCACACAGGTACAACAAAACCATTGACATGATAAAGGAAGATTTGTCTAACACAGAAAAAGAAGTGTGGCTTTAACGTATGACTGCATGGTTTTGTATTTGAAGGTGCTGAACAAAGGGAAATTTAAGAAGGTGGGAGAATCTATTAGCGTGCGGGCAGGAGATACTCTGGAGCTGAGGTGCAGGGGCAAACCTGTGCAGTGGAGTGTCCCCCCATACCTGGAGGAGGAGGATGATGGGAGGCTCAGGTAAGCTCCCTGGTGGATAACATTTATTTTTGCATGATTATACATGTTATAAATCAAGTGAAAGAATGGTAAAAAATCTGTTGGAGAAGTGTATGTCTTCCTGCTCTGGCTCTGCAGCACTGTCCAAAATGAGCGATATGGTGCCCTGATATTAGTCAACACGACTGGTGCAGACACAGGGGAGTACACCTGTTACCCAATGTACTGCGAAGACACAGACTGCAGAAAGGAATATGACAAAGCTGTCAAGGTCTTCGTCTTCTTTCCCGGTACAATGAATACACTTTATTGATGCTTACACGTGCACTTTTACGAACTGGAGGCCTCTGTTTTATTTCCCCACAAGCTTGATAGGAAGCCTAATAATATCCATACGATATCTTATCATCAATCTGCCATATCTTCTTGCTGTACCAAACAGACCCACAAGAACTATTTGTTCCATCATCTGACTACTACGAGGTGATACAGTTGAGAACCAACTGGCCGACACTCCTCCCCTGCCAGGTGACTTCGCCCAATGCCAAAATAACTCTGCACCGTGAGTATCCACCGGTGGAGGTGGCCGTGGATGGGACGGAGATCTCCTTTAATGTCATGAAGGGCTTCACCATCCACCGACCCCGACCTTATCACGCTGGAGCGCTGTACTGTGTGGCCAGTCTGGGCAACCTGAGGCAGAGCTCCACCAAGTACATGCTCATCTATGTCAACTGTGAGTCATCTCTTTACACTGTTCCACCGCTTTTATTTGTCGCCTTTATCTGCTTGTTCCTGTTCAGAAACAAGAAGGTGTGTAGCGCCACACACACGCACACACACATGCACACACACACACACACACACACACACACACACACACACACACACACACACACACACACACACACACACACACACACACACACACACACACACACACACACACACACACACACACACACACACACACCTTTGATCGGCACTTCAAACCCTTCCTGGTAGCAGATTCACACATCCATTAGCTGCTTATAGGTATGGTCACAGGTCTGACATAGATTACAACTCCAAAAACTTTTAGGTTACACATTTGATTACAAAAAACTGTCACTTTCGGGGCATTATATCACCTCATCTTTGACCCTTTAATGTCAGTCTTAGTTCCACCTCATTCAGTGCTTACACTGAAACTTCATTGTGAATGCTAATTCAGCTTATTTATGAGTTGTTGGTTTTTTTAATGGCCACTGTGAGCATCATGTCAGCATTTCAATTTGTTTTAATTGCAAAATTTCAGCAGAAAAAGGACCAACAGAATAATCAAGCCCAAAACTCCTTGTTAATTATAGCATTGGAAGTAAATTGTATTATGTCACTGTTATCAAGTATCATTTCCCACATTTGCCCATCAATTATTATTAATGTTGAGCATTGTAGAACAACAATAACCTGTTGTTGATGTGACTTAACTCACTGATGCTCCACATTTGCTGTCAGACCCCATGGCTCCTCCTACCCCGGTGGTCCAGGCCTCATCCTCCTCTGTGGCTGTCGGAGAGAACCTGCGCGTCAGCTGCACCGTGGCGGGAGAACAGGATGTAGTTGTGGAATTCACCTGGGAATATCCAGGACAACAGGTCAGACCCTAATGCACAATGGTTAACAGTGTACTTTATTATTATTATTGGTTTATTTAGGGGACATTGTGCAATGACATTAATCATTTACAGAAAATGAAGAGATGGTTGCACCAGATTTAGCACACAGCTAATTTCCATCTGCAGTCCCAACATAACAAACACACAGGAAATGCAGACCACAAACTACTATACAAGAGTGATACACAAATAGACAGTAGACAGCACATAGACAATACAAAACAACAGTTTCCACATCTAAAAAGAGCAGGTCAAGTGCAACGCACCTGAGAAAGGTGTACCCTATCCTATATAATCAATGGAAAGAAACATTTTACATTTAACATTTTAAATTTCCACAATTCATATTCCATAAGATTTTAAGATAATTACATGGATTGAGTGCATTGAGAAGTACTAAAATACATTTTTTAAGAGACTAACTGAGTAACAAGTGCCCTGCTTTTAAACACTGGCAACTTTGGTTCTCCAGTAGCCACTGTTTTAAATAATGAGAGTTATTTAAATAGTTTGTTCTGCTTTTCAGGGTTTCAGGCAGCTTGTTCCATTCTTTGATGGCTGTCCATGAAAAGGCAGATTGTGCAAAGGAGGAGTGTCGCATGGGTTTAATTAATCATTTTGATAATGTTGATATATGGATCAATCATTAATGCTTCAGAGCAGTAATAAGACATATATTAATATATTTCAGGTTGGTTGTGAGACAGGTAAAGTGCAGGTTGAATACATGCACTGTACATCCTGTCATTACAGCTTATGTTGTGCTTTTAGTTAGTTCATTATTAGTTAGGAGACATTGGACTGTAGATCTTGTGGGCCTATATCATGACTAACTGATGTGCACCCTTTCTACTCACGCTGTAGTAAGAGAGTGTTTCTTAATGGAGAACCTGCTGTATCCTGGTTGCAGATTGGAAGGCCTCTGTACACACAGGAGAGCGTGAGTCCAGTGGGTGGAGGAGCAGCCAGACAGCAGTCTCAGTCTGTCCTCCTGGTGGATGAGGTGAGGGATGTGGACCAGGGCACATACACCTGCACTGCCCAGAATCTGCAAGGAGCCAAATCAGTGTCCACCACGGTAAAAGTGGTTCCCAAAGCAAAACCTAGGAAACCATGAGCCACCACAGCTTCAACATGGGAAGAGAGAGTGAAGGGGAGTGTGCTGATGGTGCAGGATTTTCCTTGGCCACATTTTAAAATACATTATATCACCTTTGAAAACCTGCAGTCAACGCAACAAAATGTTTTCCTCTGAAATTATATAAAAAACACTGTGCCATTACAATCATAACAGAGATTTTGTTGTTTAGATGAATGTATGTTGTGCATCAATCTTGTATTAAATATTATATATATATACATTGTTTCCTGTCGTCACATAGTTATTTCTTATTGGGCAAAAATGACAGCTAAAGAATAAAAATATAGTAAAAACAAACAGTCATAATGATGATGATTAGTAAGTAAATGGTTGATGGTTTACAGCACTTTTTTTTTTTTTTTTTTTTTTACATTAATTTATCATGAGTTCTATTTATTGGAGACTAAATTATCATATATTATATAATCACTAGCCTATAAGTTTGTTTGAAATAATGTATCATTTCATTTTTTGATTTAACTACAATTATGTAACATTTTGCTGTGCCAGAAAGAAAGAAAGAAAGAAAGAAAGAAAGAAAGAAAGAAAGAAAGAAAGAAAGAAAGAAAGAAAGAGACAAAAACTATGCTGGCAGACCAGACACATGCTCCTCGTGAATTATTTGTTTACATGTTGCACCTACGTACCCCGCCGCTAGATGGAGCTGCCCCGCTTTCCAAATGTAACCGTGTCGGTCCGGTCACCGGGGGGGGGGGGGGGGGGGGGGCAGGCACATGCACATGCTCCACTGCCCCTCATGCTTCCTCTCACTTTGCCGTTCAAACCTCCGAGAGGGAAAGAGGAGAGTCTCGGGCTGCTGCTCTCCCTCCTCTCCCTCCACGCTGCCAACCGGCTCAACAACTCCGTCTGCCGATCCGAGTCCGACCCCTGGAAAATATCCCGCGGAGCCACGTAAACACCGGTCGTTTCATTAGGCTATATAACCAGCGACAGACAAAACTGCAGTGTTGACCAAGAAATGTCCCGCATGCTTAATATGGTGAGTGCCGGCCGGCTTTTCTAATCTTTTCATGAACCCCCTCCCTCCCTCACCCCCTCACCCCACTACCCTACAACTGCCCTGCACATGCAACTGGGTGATCTGTGTCAGTATTGGTGCATGGTGTGTTCTGGTCCAAGATGATGAAACTTTCTTCAGACTAGACCACGAAACTTAAGACTAAGCTGATGTACAGGTCAAAGCCTGAAGATAGAAGAAGTTGATCTCAACAGGAGTTTGTGCGCTCAGATCAGGGCTCAGCCTCAATATTAGATAGGTCTTTAGGAAGAGAGAGAGAGAGGAAGACTGATGGAGGAATTGTGATCTTCTCTCTTTGCCATTTATCTGTCACTTTGCAGCAGCAGCAGTGGTGGTGGTCTTTCCTGCTCTTCCACCGCAGTCGACTGAATAGTGTTTGTCTTGCACGGCTGTAAATGTTTAGGTTGAAGCTCACTCTCCAGGGTCTCCTTTGATGCACATGGAGTTTGGGGACAAAAGCTGTCTCTGTGTGGGAGAGTGCGTTTGTGTGTGGGTGGAGGGGGAGGAGGACTCCATCTCAACTTTTGGGGGACTGCTTGGCTGTCGTCGTGGAGACCAGAGGCCACAGGTGACCTCTGACCTGGGGACTCAGAGAGCGTTGCAGGAAAGAGTCCTTTTGAGTGCCGTGGTTATGGTGTGTGTGATGACGCAAGTGAAGGAGCAGGTCCGACAATAAAGAGACAATAGATGTTGTTGGAGACTGCATGGCAACCATTCCCGCAATTTAGGAAGGGATTATATGGGAGAATTCAAAGACGATGAGAGCTGGGTGATATACCGCCGTCTCTGCTGGTGTGAGCGTGTGTGAACGAGCAGTGCATGGCAATCACATAGACAGCTTAAGTATTGTTTAGGGTTGAAAGTCACCACACAAAAATGCATTTCTCCATCCCATCCTGCCGTCCTCTGTATGACACAGAGGTGACTGAGGTCAGATTTCGCAATAAGAGCTTCAACATTGTAGGCTACTCTCTCACTAACTTGAGCGTTATCGATTCATTATCATAACTTCAGTTTTTTTATGTAGAGGAGTTTCTAGTGTCTGGGTGAGTGGAATTTAATTTAGGTTAAATCAAACACAAACTACAGGTAGAGTTGGACACCACTTGTGAGAAAATGTGTAGTTTCTGTGATCTGGCTAAACTAACCCTTTGAAGTACTGTAACACACCTGGTGTACTTCCTTTGATTGAGCAGTTTTTACATTAACTTGTTAAAACATTTCATTGATTAATCCAGAAACACTTGCCTTGGGAAAGACAAAGTGGATCTACCAAAGTACTCTTACTTTTGATTGTTCAAAAGCCGTTTGAACAAAGCCGTTAATAATTTACCAAGTTAAAGTTATAAATACAGATGCTACAGCTTTTTATTTGTTTTCTGTTTAGGTGACATTGTAAAGTGAATATTTGCTTTTTAAATTTCACTTTAAACACTTTTTTCAACTCTTTATTTATTTATTTGTTACTTAATTTGCTTTGGTGCAAAAGCCACCAAACAGTGCATACAAATCATTATACACTTTAAACACTTGATTTCTCATGTTGACAATGTGTTACCATTAATATTTTAGGTTGATGTTGAATAATTTTCTGTATTACTTTAGGTTTACTCCTAAAGAATTTTTACCGATCAATTTTAAGGAATTCTGTCACAAGATATCAATATTGCACTTGTCCGTCTGCTGGCTAAAAGCTTGTGGAGACGTTTTTGAGGACAGCCTATTAGCACAGCTCTCCTTTCAGCAGAATCAGTCTGACAGCTGATGTACTGCATCTTCCTTCAGCTGTTTGAGCTCCCAGGGGGCTGACACTCCCCTGTGTGTTTGTGTGTCTCTGCATGTGTGTGTGTGTGTGTGTGTGTGTGTGTGTGTGTGTGTGTGTGTGTGTGTGTGTGTGTGTGTGTGTGTGTGAGAATATATGTCTCCTTAAAACATGGGCAGCTGATGAAACACTAATTCTGCTGACCATCAGATGTCTGCTGACCATTTGCTTATAGGGTTGCCTAATGGAAAGATTAGAGAACACCGACTCCTCCTCATGAAGCGCAGTGAGTTTGGATGAACTTTACTCCTCCGTACTCCCACAGTTTGTTTGCTCTGATCTAAATGCTCACAGAAGGTGCACTTATATTGATATGATATTTTACCCTGTCACAGTCTCATAAATCCAACCTCCTTGTCACCACTGTATAACCACAGTGCTTAAGCCAGTGTGCTGTTAGTCTTTTCTTGTTTAGAAGCATGTAAGTGGAAGACGGGTCAGTCATGCATACTACGGTCTAGCAGATGGTGCAGCGGGGAGAGCACGGCCGTAATGGCACTGTGTTGGTTGACAGAGATTTCCCCTCAGGCCGGCCAGCTAATCAAACACTAATCAGCCTTTCTTCCACTCACTGGGTTTGGATGGTTTCCCCCCCCTCAGCTCTATTTCTTCCTCAGATTTTCTTTGCCCCCCCACCCCCCCTTTTCTGGCACTTTGCTGCTAATCTTGGGTTTATCCTATTACCCTATTCTCTCTCTCTCCGTTCGCACTCATCTCATAGACTCCTTATAGACAAGGCCGTGCCTAATCACTCTGTAAAGAGAAAGTGTCGTGCTCTTACACTTCGTGCTTCCACTCCTGAGTTATCCCTCTGCCGGTGGCTGGCTGGCCTGATCCGCTCTGTGGGCCGTCTGTCGCTGCGATTAAAGTCTGGCCGGGTTTGGAAAATCACTGTGGGACCTGGCCAAGCGTGCAGTACTGTGTGCCTTGACTCTGCCACTTTTGGATATAAGAGTGTTTAGCCTTTCGCAGCTCAAAGCTATCACTGTACATGCAGTTTGCATGGGTTTACTGTCAGTAGAACCAAAAGAGAGCTCATCTGTGCAGCTAACCAGAACACACATTTACTATATAGTTCTGCACCAGCTGATCGTTTGTTTAAGCCCACTGACGAAACCACTCCCCACAGACATGTGGTTATCCTCACGGTCTCGTGTAAGTTTGACAGCTCAGCAGACTGATTTAGCCTCAGTACAACGTTGATTTATCTCACACAGATTCAGCTTGGTCAAGTTGCAGGACTTACGCTTGAAGTTATTTTCCACGTACCACAACAGAGAACACACCCAAGTTAATCATTAAGTCAAAGTGACATGTGCTTCCTTGTAGAGTAAGATTGATCTTTGAAATGTGTTGACCTAATAAAACAACAACTTCATTCGTTGAAACTGAATTGTAGCAGCTCGGAGACCTGGGTAAGTGATATACTATTCAGAATATACTCAAAGTTAACTTATCTAACCAAAATTTTCATAGTTACTATGGATCGCATTACTGTAGTTAAAAGAGTTGCTTGTAGCAACAAAGCTCTACTTGAGCATTTTCATGACACAAACTGTTTTGCATCACTCTCGCTGTTGTCATTAAACTTGTTTGCAGCAGCAGGTAGATGATGTCAGAAGAAAAGCTTTGATTAACCCACTGCTCAGCAGAGAGAGATGCTCAGTGACTATCTGCTGTTAAACATAAAGCAGCATTTAGCAGCTAAAGAGACAGACGGTTCCCTCAAGCAAGAATGAAAGTTTTAAGAAATAATCCACGCTTTGACACTGTCACTGTTCACAATATATGTAGATAATGTAGAAAACCAGGTTGACCCAAGCATTACAATAAGAGGATAACAACTGGAGTATGTCAATAATGTTGTTATTGACCAACAATACTGTATATAAATGGCAGTGTGCAGGTCTCTGAGCTTGCAAGGCATTTTGTTTTGACTCCCAAAATATATTGACACCAAACTGGAATGTCATCCTCTCTAATCCCAGGAGTTCAGGCCACACCTGATGTCAGCCACATGGTAACACGCTTTGATTTTCATTTTATAGATGTAGCTTAAGTCTGGCAGATATAGAAAGTATGTAACTGACCAGTTTTCGTAGAATGCACAGGCGGAGTTGCTGGGTGGAGCCTCGGGTCCACATGTTTACTTCCATAGTTCAAAATACATTGTTTGCCAGATAGTCCAGATCTATCAAAGATTTATTGTGTAATCATAGCAAAAAACCTTCTCCTCCCAGTTTTCACTGATTGCATCGTAGGTTGACCTGCCACCTGACTCCTGGACAATAGATTTATCCTGGTGAGACAGGCGGGACCCCCCTGACTGTCGGAGGGGTAAGACCTGAGAGTGTAGGAGGCCGGACAGGTCCCATACAGGGGCCTTTGTCTCTAAATGTCAGCAACTCAGAGGGCAGACGGAAATAGCCAATCTCTAACTCTGACAGATTCTCATCCTGGGACTATTGTCTTGTTAACGAATGTAGCCTTTCTTCCCTATGAGTCAGACGTGGTGAGTTCACCTTTAGCTCAGACTTATCGTTTCCTTGTGTTTTTGTTATTGATCGGGCTTATCTCCCCCGTGAGGAGCTCCCACAATCATCTGCCTACTATAGATACCAGCAGCAATGTGTTGTGTTACGTTATGTGTGTGTGCGCGCAAAGTACCCGGCCCTTGTCTCTCTTATTTAGTCTGAAGAGTTGTAATGTTGCAGAACAAAAGGCCACGAGTCGAAGCCCTCTTCTTCGAGTGGGCATTGGTGTTTATTTATATCTGGGTGTACAAGCAGTGGTCGCAGAAGCAGCCGCAGCTCTTTTTCTCCCTGACAGCACTTCGGTTTGCTGTCACATCCTGTTCTTTTACATAGAATCAATACGCTGGTTTTAAAGGTTACAGTCTGATACCGTGACCTGCTCATGTCCCACTGTAGTCACACAGCTGATTATCACTGGCGCTGTACATCTCATCTTTTCTTTGTTTTTCCAGGAGATATTTTAAGACAAATAAATGTGATGTAAGAGACTGGAAGGAGTGGGAGAGAGCTAACCTAACCTGACTACAAACTCTTGTTTTTACATTCGGCTTAGAAGTGCTTTTGGAAGGGTAATTTTATAGGTAGGATCTTTACTGACAGGATTTCAAAATGTCATGTAATGTTTCTCTAAAAGTCTCTGAGCTCGGGTTGTATTCGACCCAGGATAACATTATTTCTCAAGTAGCAGACACCAGCATGTCTCCCATAGCTGCACGCTGTAATGTTATTGTCCAGGAGGGCTTACGCAGAGGAAATGAGTCTAGCCTGGGTTGTCGTCTCGTAGTTGACTGGTCAGACAGGTACAGTATCCGTATGCAGGCCCCAACTCGCCTCTGTCTGTTCTTCCTGCTTCATGTCTTCATCTGTGAACTCTCCAGACTCTCTTGTCTCTATTTGTCCTCCTTCTCTTCCCCCCCGAGTTCGGTTTTTCGTCAACTTCGCACACAAATGCACCACCGCCACCAGCACCATCCCACCATGCAGAGTTTCCTTGTTGGAGCTGCTCTGAACGCCACACTGGAAAACTTACAACTGAGAATCTGTGGAATCTGAGACTAGATATGCCTGTGGGGCCCAGAGGTAATAACAGGGGCACTGCAGCACCTGCCCAAGTGTTAGACTGGGCTGCCTTAGCTTTGATGGGGTTATCCCCGCTTTTCATTTTTCAGCTGATTTTTTTTTCTTTCTTCAAATTGCACTCGGCACGCAAAAGGGCACCGTAAAACATCACATTCCTGCTCTGGAATGTCTTTCATAGCTTGCCAATCTCTACATAGTGCATCTCTACTTGGCAAGGTGCTTTATTAACTGGGATTCTTGTGTGCCCACCTATTGGTGCCAGTTTTAAGAAGTCCAGATACTTCCTCTGCTCCCCCTGGGCTCTCTGGCCTGCATCACATGGTGAGGACAGAAGAAAGGAGTCGCTCCCTTCTGGTGAAGGAACAGAGAACAATGTCCTCTCTTTTCTCCCTCCTCAGATGCGACTGTCTCCAGTTTGAGTTATGTAACTTGATACGATGCAGAGGCCGTCCAGTAACCCAGCCTCAGGAAGAGAGACTTACACTCAGACTATTGTCCAGACGGTCCATGCTGAGACAACCCCCACATGTTCTCATTTTCCACCTCTTCCTCATCTGGGCTGTCTTTATTTTTCCACCCCTCATCTTTTTTTTTTTCTCCATTGGTCTCGCTGCCTGTCTTTTAACCCAAGTCTGATCCCTCATTATTGTCTTATTGTCCATGAGCAAACAAGACACACTGCACTGTTGGTATTTGTCCAGTGAAGCTGGCTCTCGTGTGTCAGTGCAGGGCCTGGATTGACCGCCACAAAGCTGGTTCTTAATGTGGTGGGGCCTTTGTTTATGGAAACCAGGAGAACAAGTCGAACCACACTGGTCTCTGATAGGGCTCAAAGTGAACAAAAAGATGAGCAGATGAAGCAGGGAAGAGGTGAAAAAAGAGGAGGGTGTTGGGTGAACAGGAAAGTACCGGACTCTCTCTGGAGGATTGAGGACTACTTGGTGATTTTGCCTCACAATTTAAACAGGTAGTAGATCTCACTGAAACTCACGCGCAGCTCAAGATCAGCTTAGACTTCTATTTATCGTCCTGTCTTGGCCACTAGGACCAGATCAGTAGTTGAGATCAGGCAGCTCCCTCCCATCCACACACACCTCCCTACTGCCATCACAGACTGAGAAACAGGAAGTCATGTGGCGTGATAATCAGTAGCGCGAGCATGAGAAAGAGGGAGAGAGACATAGAGTGTATGGGATCAGAGGCAGAGAAGTGAAGTTTCAGGTGGGCAAACAGACAGGTAAACAGATTTTATTTCTCTTCTTACTTGTCATTGACATCCTTTGATTATGTGAAAACTTATCTTTGTATATCTTGTGCTCAGTCCCACAACACTTAAAATAGCCTACCTCAGCTGCACGGTCTGTGCGTGACAACGGGCTTCAGATGAAAGAAAGAACTTGCCAAACCAGTGTGTATATTTATATACTTTACTAAGATTACTGCTGGGAAAGTTTGACTTATTTACGTGCCAGCAGGCTCAACATGGTCAGAAGTCACACTGTGATGTAAGGCAGCTTAAGCTGCAGCGGGAAGAGGAAGGCAGCCCGATTGTTAATTACTCAGCCCACGAGGCATGCTTGTTTGCAGAGGAGCTGAACTGAAATTAGCAAACTTTTAAACCAAATCTTTTCTCCTGGGTAAATGGCGTCACATGGAGCGGCCCCCTTGGCCTCTCCATTTACTCCCAGCTCAGAACAAATATGCTAATTAACTGTTAATTATTAAATGTCCCAAAATGGGGCCACACAGTGCTTAAATAACAATATATTGGCTTATCTGCTATGCTGAGCGGTGTGTCTTGGGTTCTTTAATGTTACATGCATTGTTGTGTATTTTTTTCCAGTGATTGTCGGTCTGGTGGTGTTTTTGTGTCCCAGGAATTCCCCTTGAGGACTGTTCATGTTTTTTCTGTATTTCTCAAGCTGACTAACAAGATTTCATTGGAGTGTTCTTCCACTGATACCGGTTGACTTTTGAGAGTTAGCGTTCTCCAATTTCTCCCCGTCAGTAAAATGTCAGTCACGCACAAGGTGAAACTGTGCTCCTGTTGATGTTTTGCTGTTGTTGCATCCTGTTGCTTTGTTGTCACTGTAAACTCTGTACAGCAAAGATGTGACCCCTGTTGGCTGAACAAGACGATTTTTCAATAATTCCCACCGTGCTGCTTCTCAGCGCTGACAAAAAACAAACGCACACAGTTTTCACAGAGAAACTCCACGGGAGGAGGAAGAAGAAGTGCTGATGCTCTGACTCGGCGTCAGTGTGCGTCAGCATCAGTGTTTACTGCCTGACATGCAGGCTGTTCGGCTCCTCTGGTCTTACAGTGCAAATGAGATCTAAAAAAAAGTTTGCTGAGATCTTATCAGCTTTTCATCTATTTATGCAAACTGGGAAAGCATTAACATTTAAAGCAGCCATACTCTGGGTCAATCCATATCTGCGTATGCCTTTGAATCCCGATCTTCTTTTTTTCTTTTAAGCCGCAACCCACACATCTTCCTGTCTGTGTTTGTTCTGAGTGTGAGGTGGAACTCGCACGTTCACCGCAGTTGTTAGGTATGTAGCTAGGTACGGCTCAGGTGTGGGTCAGTGTGGGAACCACTATAGATTTCTATCGCTGTAATCACAGAACAGTGACGCTTACATGAACTGCTCCAAAAAACAAAGAAGCCACAGAGAGAAAAGAGAATGAGAGTCTCTGCTCACGCCCCCGGCTCCCCACCCACCCCTCCACCCTGCTCTCTCTACTTTCACTGTAATCAATTTAATAAGAAGCTCACTCGCTCATGCTTTTGTCTTTATCAGCCCCATTAAACACTGTGTGGCTCTCCCGCCCTGATTATGTGGTAAAATTATCAGTCATTAAATGTCTGATATCACCACCACGGTTCTCATGGGAACCAACTCTTGATAATAGACGCTGTCCTTTTTGTTTCACAGAAATGACCCACAGCACTTTGAGGGCCAGTAGAGGTCCACATCACCCGTATCAGCGTGTTATGGGTTTTGCAGAAGCACATTAATAATTACCCGGGGAGAAATGTGAGGAATGTGAGTTTGTTTCCTCACATCGCTCTCTCCCTTTACATTCCTCCCTCTGAACGTGTGCTCTGCAGCGAGCACAACTATGCTGATAGCAGCAGTTGGCAAACACTGTACAGGCTTTGCTTGCTAGCAAGGTGAGCAGAAACCAAACAGAGAACTTGAACTCGATTAAGGATTAGCTGAAATAAATAGCATGCCATTCTGCTTTTCGCTCCCTCAAAAATTCCAGTGAAGTTACGCGAGGAAATATTTTATTAGGATGCCGTTTTTCCAGTTGTCAACTTCCTGGGTGAACAGAAATCTTTGTGTTTATCCTGTGTGACATCTGAGACGTTGCTGATGGAATCAGCCAAATAGATGATCCGGAAAAAGTCTGAAAGGAATAATGAAATCGTCAGTGTAATATTCTCCAAACAAGTAAACATGGTTGTTTTTAACACTCTCATCATGACCAGCAGTGTACTTTATATATTAAAACCTGAACACAGTGGCAAACACAACATCCAGACATGATGTATCTAAATAAGAGATATTTACCACAGTGCCAAAATGTATTGTGCTTCCGAGATTGGTGAAGATTGCACCTGCTGTGTAAAGATGCATGATCCCTCCTAGTTCAGGAGATATGATGCTCAGACAGATTTTCTGTAGTCCATTTTAAAGGTGTTCAGAAAAGAAAATTGAATTTGAGCCCACTGTGGGTCTTAACATTAGTGTAATAACTCATCTATCAGACGAGGTAGCCCAAACTTTCTGCAAAATTCTTTTTTCGAGTAAATCCCATGGGTAAATCCGGGATGAAAGTGTGGTATTTTTTTTTTCGCATTGGATAATGCAGGCACACAAATTATGTGTCACATTGCTCACAATTCATCAGCCACTGATATTGGATCCGTCATCCGTCAATCAAATGTCTGAGACAACACACACACACACCGAGCTCGGTCTCGCCCCAAACATTTGATTGGTCGTTATCGAGCGGGCGGGATGCCCGCTCGATAACGACCAATCAAATTTGTTTTCCTTACTCGGGTAAACTGGTGCGCCAACTCGTGGAAACTCGTAGAAGGAGGCGCGGCAAACAGGACAAACGGCCATTTCTGAACACCTTTATGAATATGCCAAATGTCCCAACTATTACATTAAATCTATATAATATATTGTCCATCACAGACAAACAAGAACAGACAGTGTTTGTCTTTTTCTGGAGGGTGTGGTCCCTCCAAATGGCCAAATAAGGAGCTTGTCAGCAGCCCCAGCCAGCATTATCTGGGATAAAATCCTTTTCTTTTATACTTTAAAACTGTAACATAATATTTGAAAAAGTCCAAGTCCAAGAAGAAAGTGAGTAGTCTCATAGAGCTACACTGCAATAATATCTATCTGTTCCTTTATCACATGCCATATAGATTATCAACCATGAAAATACATTTAGTTGTTTGCTTTAAGCAGAACTTTGCAATGTGCAATATTCAGTTGTTTCTCCAAAGATTATTTTTCTCAGTTCAACCCACAGATTACTCATGTTGTTGTGGAACAGATGGGTCGTATGAGACATGCAGTAGTTCCTTGATACGTCTGAAATTAGGAATTCTATTTTTAGTGAAGCAACAGAGTTCGTTTTTATTGTTTAGATTTTAGGAAACTTGTCTGTGCCGTGTGTTTGTGTGCGTGTGTGTGTGTTGGATGAGTGAAGGGCAAGTGGATGTCACTTAAAACAACACGGAGGTCAGGTACTCATCCTTTTGCTGCTAGTACTAATCTCTTTATCGCTCACACTCACACACATACACACAAAGAGGCTGAACTTGTAACCTCACAGACAGATCAGCACATGCATTCATTTAAACAAAGGTAGGGATTATGCAATCACACCACACACATATATACACAGCACAAATTGAAGACAAAACAAACTCTGCAGTGTTGAAAGAGGAGCACAGCACACCAGCTGTTGAACACATTTTTCCATAAATTAAAACAAATATCAGATCTGGAGGTGGGTATATCCAAATAAACAAAAAAGATACACATTTTTGTTCTACCATGCAACTGGGACACAGTTATCATTGTTATTCAGTGCTTTTGACTTCAAGTCACAATTGGGCATTGGACAAAGCGTCCCAGCCATGGTCCATCAGTTTTTAGTGTCCTCTGGAAACACCTGTGTTGTAGGACTGTATTTGAATTGCATTTGTTTATTTGCATGTGTTGCGATTTTCTTTTTTGCAGTGTGTTTGTGTATTTGCATGTGCTTTCTTAAACTGCAGTGCATTGAGCTCTCAGGACCACCGTAACTAAGAGTCGGTCCCGTGATCGCACTCCCTCGGGTGTCGTCTTCTTCTCACACCGATGCAGCGTGATGCAACAAGCCCGATCCGGATCAATAAGGTTCCATGAAACACCAGTGCAACCAGTCACCCCAGATAACCCCGACATGGCCTCTGTAGTCAAAGCCAGTAATTGAATTCTGTGCAGAAATACAATACTGTAAAGTCAGCAGTAAAGGCAGAGGCACGCTGCGCACACAGCCATCAATGGGCTAACAGATGCAAAGTGAGGAAACCCACCTCAGCTGGCCCGCTTCAAAGGAAGTCTTGACAACTGATTTAGTCAAGTGAGTCACTATCAGGACCAGTCAGGATCAGGACTCTTCGGACTAATGAAGTTGGGCTCAATAAAAGTCAAAACTGGTGACTAACTAACTACAAATCCTTTTGAGGTAGTCATTTCAATTTTCCAATTTGTGGTAAGTTTTCAAAAATTTCTCTTTTAGGTCAGTAATTATTGAGGCTGCTGTGGAAATCATTCATGAGAGTTTGATAGCAGTTACTGTGTCATCCATCTACACAGCACGGAGATCCATATACAGAAGTAGCCAGTTCAACTGTCAAGAGATAAGGAGATGGATGACATGCATGGCAGGATTTTGTAAGCAAGGCTTTGTCTTCAAGAGGCTTAGGTCATAATTTCGTCATATTATCCAGTCATGAAAAGTTTAAAATGACTAAATGTGGTTGATCCAAAATACACCACCTCAGTACTCCCTTGTCAGAACTTGTGAAATGAAACGTGCGCGTCTGCTCTGAACTGTCTGTGTGCTCAATAGCGCCCTGTATCTACAGCTATGACCAAACATGCCCTTTGACCTCTGTAAAGACGGGGCTATTTGTCATCAATGGGGTTGGTGTGAGACTGAACACTGCGCCTTCAGCATGAACGACACCACATCCAACCACCAGTGAATTACAATCCGTCTTTCACAGAGAGAGAGAGAGAGAGCGCCTGTCGTCCCGAGTGTGATGGAAAGAAAGTCGGCCTTTTATCTGAAGTGCTGTTGGCGCTTCTATTCACTAAACAAGACATGAATGACCCCGAGGCAGTTTATCTTGAGGCGTCTGACCATATATCTATGTCTGTATGTGTGTGGTTCGTGTCCTGTCAGATCTCACAGATCTGTGATACATGACACACAGGGCAGCTCAGATGCAAAGAAGAAGGAACATTTCATGACCGTGCTTTTCAACATCTCAGCTTCTGCGAGTGTCCTCGGGGTCTGCAGAGAGGAAGAAGCTCTGTCTCTGCCTGATTGCCTCCCATACATAATGAATAACCTGCTAACAATTAGAGGCTGCTGCCGAGCGCTCCTCTGCTGTCATGCCCCACAGCCAGAGACACTCTCGCACACTCACTCATTACACGGCAACATGTAACAGTCAATCAGAGAGCGGGAGCGCGGCTTCACTTCACATGTAACATGGTTGGTTTCTTCCTGGTCGGCCTGCGGCACAGTTCACCCTGCTGCTGCTGCTGCTGACAAATTAGAGCGTTGAAGCGCGGTCATATAACACTAAAGTCAGTCTTAACGTGAATTTCACTCTGTGCTCTCTGTGGTAGACACAGATCCTGATTTTATGTCGTAAATGTCTTTGATTGGATCTGGAGGTCAGCGCTGTGGTTCCTCTTTTCCCACAGTTCTCAGAGATCAGTGGGCAGGTGAACTCTCTCACAGCAGTGAACCATCACACTATGCAGTCACAGTATGACCTCGATAGACAGCGTCCTCGGAGCAGGAGTTAAATATAATGTTGCAGGTCTCGGTAGAATAGATCTGAGCGAGGCTAGTGGCTGATTTGGTAATCACTCTATAGTGTTTTACACAACTAACAGCTGTGAAAAGCGGCGAGAGCAGCTTTGTTAGAGCTTATATAATGTAACAGAGTGTGTGCTGTGTGGGAGTTGTAGATGTAACCTGCGAAGTTACCCCACAAAACGTAAACAGACTTTGATCAGCGAGCAGGGGAAGAGATAGAGAACGCCCCGGGACGAGGGCACACAGGATCTGCTGCTGCGAGTCATGTATATGCCTTTTTTTTCTGGGGCTGTGTTGAGTGACCTGCGTGCGCACTCAACACACATGCACACACACGCAAATAGACAAGTGTGAGTGAACATCCGTGGGAGTGGGCGCTCTCTGCATCACAATTCGACGAGCCCGAGCTTGTGTTCTGTGAAGCATCTTTGGAATTTGGCTTCCCTGTCCTCCTTCTCCTCTGTCTCGGTCCCCGTGCTGACCTGCGTGTCCCTGGGGCTTTGAAACGTCCTCTCTTCACGCTCAGGCGTTTCATTGAAGGCTTTGTTTTCCGCCACAGGAGACCTGATTACGATGTTTTAGGAGAAAGCGTCCTTGAAACCCTACTCTTCTTCGAGGCTGCGTGTTTTGTTTTCTTTCTGATTGTAGTGAAGTGGTAGTTGTGTGGTTTTCTGGGTGAGTTAGGATATCATCCTGAGAAGCCAAAACCTTCACTGTGAAGACTGACTTTAGAGGAGACTGACACCTCTCAGCGGCCAGTTCACATCTCTCTTTAGTATGCACTGTGGTAAATAACTAGGACTGTACACTACTACCCTATAATATATCATGACTTGAGATACATATGAATGAAGAGGGAGAGATGCAAGAGGTTTACTGTAATCAAATGAATTATACTTAAATTCATATTATAATTGTATTTTCAGTTCCCATAGACTAATTATACTGATACTTAGGTCCATTCAGCAGCTTTACCAGTGTATGATGTAATCAATAAATCTTTCAGGTCCAGTTCACCTGAATCCAACCAGAAACATAAATACATGCCCGCCTACAGTGTGTTTGTGAGCCAGCCGAGTGCAAGGTGTATTTGAAGGATCAAGTTTCATCTGTGCCTGCGCAGCACATTGATACACAGCTGTGCGATCAAACATTTTCTTGTTCTGATCGAAGTTAGCAGCTTTTTAAAAAGGCTCATCACAGCTTGGAAAGAGGCATAAATCAAAGCAGATTTCAATTAGACTGTAGCTGTTCAGTGCTGGTAGGAAGCACAGCTTTGAACCGTGTGTGTGTGTGTATTTATTTGTGATTTAGATTTGTGTTGCGTTTCAGGGCCCCTTGGCTAGTCTAGGCTGGGCTGTAAATCTTGCTGTGTCTCCTGGTTTACTCAGGGGCCATAAACTAGGAGGCAATTATGGAAAACAACTGGATGCAAGATTTCTTCAGTCCTGCAAGATTTGTGGTTGCAGCCTAAAAGGATTTTTACCCTCCTATCTACCCAAAAGGAATTGCTTTGCCTCACCCGCCCTCACCCCAACGCAGGATTCCCGTCAAGCATCGATTGGCCTCTCATGTCTTTGGCAGATACAAGACACAAACTGAGTAAAAAACCGGACATAAAAATACTGTGTCAGACACTGGCCAATGGCTATTAGGTTTGGCACAGTCATGATTTATTCATATGGTGTCAGACAAATACACATAGGATACACACTCAGCATGACCTGCACTGACTCATATCCATCATGTCTCACTCCGACCCGGGACACAGTACAACAGGAAGACTTCCTGGACAGAGGCAGCAGAGCTGATGCTCTTGCTCAAAGCGCGTCACATTATATTTGATTATATTCATCATCACTGATTATCAGGTTTCTTCCCTCAGCCCGAGTCCAGCTTGTATTATAGTGGCTTATTAGGAGCCGAATGCTTTAGTGGAAAGTTTTACATTGGGGGGAAATAGTACCTCATGAATATAAACATGAGCAGCTTGGGCTGCTTTGATCTCGGCCTGGCTGAGAGCCCTGAGTGGAGTGGGCTAGAGCTGCCGTTGCACAGCTCTCTCTGCCTATTTTAACCATTTGCATAATTGTTATAACTGTCGAGGGCAGCAGAGCAAAGCACTTGATAAATGTGGATTGTATTAGAAGCAAGAGGAGATGCTGGAGTGTCATTGCGGGTGTCTGTTCCCATACACGGGATGTTTGTGTGTGACAGTGAGAGGGAGAAATTGCTATAAAGGTAGAGTGCATGTGTGTCAGGAGTGTGCGCCGACAGCCAGGCGGCGGGTCGGCCCAGTCATTAGTTGGGACGAGCCCAAGTTTGATGCCCCATGCAGCCATGCACCTATTATTCTTTAGCAGCCAACTGGGTTTAGCATGTTTTTGCCTTTACATCCTGAAAACAATGTACAGTTCGCTGCAAATAGTTTCCAAACCTTCATCACCGGAAACATGCTCAAAGTAGGTCTGAGGTTCTCAAGTACAATGAGGGGCAGGTTTGGAAGCTGATTTGTGTGCTTAAACACATCATTCTGTCTAATTCATTCACTTTACAGTGAAATGTTCTGGAGAGCCATATTTCAAACTCCAAACATCTTCTGTCATTGAATGCATGAAGGAGGAAAAAAACATTACAGCTGGAAAATCTGAAGCAACTTTTCAGCCTCCCTGGTTTATTTTCGTAATACGAAACTAATGTAGAACTAATCGGTGGTTAATGGCCAGGCAAAACAAGCAAAATGTGTGGTTTGGCCCTTTAAACTCTACCTGTTTTCTGTGGGTGCCACATCAGCTGGCTGAGCACGAAAGGAAAATTTGCCTCCCTCGGGTCCTATTTATAGTTGGAAAGATTACAGCGAGTTGGTGTTTTATGGTCTCCAGAATGTTTTACAGCTACTGGGGATGTTTATGCACGGGAAGAGAGAGGGTCACTGGGGTGAAATCAATAGTGATCCTTAATGAGGTTGTCTGAAAAGACGAAAGGGACGGGGGCCATGTGGGTGATTCGAAAACCGATGGTGGTGGGGAGGTTGTGGAGACAATAATTCTGGGCTGAAGAGGCTCAAACTCGAGCTGACAAAACAATAGAGCCTCTTAGGTAGCTGTTGGGGTAACTTGACAACTGGTTTAGTTTGGTCAAAGTGGAGAGGCAATGTTAATTGTTACTTTGCATTACATAACATAGACAAAACCTGATGCAACACAAGTCAAGGCATACTGTGTGACTGGTACATTGGATACTCATGATTTTCCAGAGAGACAGGAAACGTTCAAACAAAATAAGCTGCCACAGCGCTTGATTAAATCATCCATGATGTGAACTGTGTACATTTCTTTTTAAAGGAAGTCCTGCTGGATCAGTTATGTAACAGGCTTGTAATGTGACATGCTGCCCTACCTCAGAAAAAACAACAACAACATAACCCTCACAGAGTAGACGTATCATGTGATCATTAGTCTTTTGATTTGCTGTTGGGAGAAATGAACATCAGATTCTCAGATAGCAACTGCATCACGAAGTAGAAATTTTCAAATTGGATTGGGATTAGTCATCTCTGTAAAGGTATCTATGCCTCTTCTACTGTATAACTGGGTTTGCATGAGGGTCATGCATGTGTGCATGTGTGTTTATTTTGCAGTGAGGAGCTGTGCTGTGATGTTGTGGGAAGCTGAGTTATTGTAGCTGTGCTCTCAGACAGCTGTCTGTACAGAGGAGCACAGCTGATGAAACGTCTGTCAGCTCACAGTCTCCCCTCCAGAGATCAACATCCACTCACGGCAGTAAAACAGGCAAATGGCGTCATGGACGTCAGCGTCAGTCAGTCCGCCCTGAATTATCTCAAATACAACAGGATGGATCACCATGAAATTTTAAACATGCTGAATATGCAGTCTCTAGACGACGATACCATTTTCAAAAAAAAATAGATGTTCATAGAAACGTTGTACAGACAAACAACAAGCAACAAGCGATTCATGATAAAATCATCATCGATAACAAACACAATAGTTGCAGCCTTAAAATGTTCAGGATGACATACTGTACTGACCTTGTTTGCATATGATGATGGTTCCAGTAAGAGTGCGGCCATCTTGGTCATCAGCTGATTAGATATGAACTTGGTTTTCCTACATCAACGTACTACGAGCCCTCAACTCATTTTTGAATGTTCCTGTCCTCCACAGAGCACCTTACCGCCTCACAGAGCCCTGTAACCAATGGCAACCTCAGTGCAGACCCTTCCGTTGTCCCGTGGCCCCGACAAAAACTTCCGTAACCCTTTCCCAGCCCGGCCCCTCTCTGCTCGTTGCAGTATGGGAAGTGTAGGCAGTCTGGTAGAGAGGCCAGACGTGTCTCCGACCAAAGGCAGCCATGCAGTCCCCCAGGTGAGACCCAAGCAGACCAACGGCCTCCTGAAGAAAGGCTTCACCCAGAGAGAGCTGCTCAACTACCTCAACATCACCAGGTGGGTGCTGTGGTAGCGGATCAGAGGTTGTTGTTTTTCTTCATTGAAGCTGCTATTAAGTCTGACGGGGTTTGCTTTCCAACAGAAAAGAGCCAACGGCAAACCCAGGCAGCAATGGCAAGAAGGATGCAATCTCTGGCCGTGAGGAGAACAACATATACGCCAAGGTCTACCATAAAGATGGCACCGAAGTAGATTTGACAAAGAACTCACTGCCCAGTGGCGGAAAGTATGAAAAGGTGAGTATTGTTGCAAAATGATCAAATGACCAAAGTTAGAATATTAAATATGTTTCAGAGTAATAGATTTGAGATAGGGAGCTAATCTATCAGCGGGGAAACATACTGTATATATAAGTAATGAATCTTAAAGGTAGCCTACATGAAGTACAAGTACTTTGAAGTTCTCTTTAGAGTAGTAGGTAGAGCTCAGCTCATTCATTCAGGCTCAGGTGAATGAATGACTTCCCATAGTGCTCTTTTATAAATGATGTATAGCCAGTGACTCGCTGCTCAGGCTGTGTCAAATTGATCAGCATCACATTTATACATCTATGGCAGTGCGTTGCAACACCCCCATAACATGTTACCTGCATAAATCAGCCTTACACCTCTCGCAGCTCACCAGCACAGATTGAGAATATGTCACTTGCTGTGTTAAATTTATTGCTGCAATCAAATCTTTCCCTTTTTTTCTTGGTTGAATTGATTAACGCTAAGAACATAGAAGGTGGAGCAGTATTGATTTAATGGAAACATTGTGATTTATGTTGCATCTTTCTCACTCCTTCACCACTTCCTACTATTTTGTGTCTCTTTCTGCAGGCTCGTTTTAGATCATCGGCCTTCAAGCCGGTCACTCCTAAAAACTTCAGCTCTATGCAAAACCTCTACCCGTCTTCCAAGTCAGAGGACGTGGACCATGGACTCTCCAATGGGTTACGCAGAGCTTACGCTCATGTTCCTAAAGCTGTCTCTTCATCTTCCTCCTCTTCCTCACCCTCCCGTCATGGAGGACCAACATCCAGTGGTAACAAGGTATTTTAACAAAAGATTATAAGTTAGGCCTTAATCAAGTTCCCATGCATTGATGTCCATGCCCAGTTATTACCACAGTTATTATTTTATACTAAAGGTAAACTTGGCGGAAATTTGAGCTATGGATGAACAAACAGGTTTTGTACAGATGCAAAACAAAAGTATCCATGATTAGTGGTTTGTTAGGCTGTTGCTCACCTCTGCAGTACACTGACCCAGCCTTAACACCCATTACTACATGATTTTGCGTTGGTAAATCATAATTGCAAAAATACCAGAGCCCGGCACTCTTAAATTTAATTTATTATGGGCCCGTAATAAATGTTACGTATATTTTTTTTATTCAAGAGTGCCAGGCTCTGGTATTTTTGTGACTGTTTTGCCGTGCACCTGTACCTGCTAACACTTTTTTGGAGTTGTGTGGATGTTTTCCATACTTCATAAATCATAATTGCAACATGATATTATATTATATTATTCTATTATACTAAATGAGAATTGATACTATACATTCTCTTCTATCATAACACCACCACATTATTATTATTATTCTATTATATTACTTCACACTATTATATTGTATTTTATTCTGTTTTATAATGTCATATAATCCATTTTTTGTCATGTAGTTTATTATCATTATTCCATTTTTATGAACATTATTCATTTTTATTAATATTATTCAATTTTCTAACATTGGGAGGATATCATATCAATTATCTTTATTGAATCTTATTTTATTATTTATTTGCATTCTCCCAATGATATTTATATTACACTCTCTCACAAAAGACATATACATAACAGATACATACATCTCACAATCACATTGTATCATATTCTTTTCATTTGTATGTATGTCCCGATAAATGTTTATTGCTTTTGTCACATGTTTCTGTTGTGAAAAGTCAAAAAAGAAAAGAGAGATCTACTCATGACTCTTCATTTTATTCAACCATTATTGTCACTGAAATTCATCTTTTCTCAGCATATTAATGTTAAAGTGATGAATAACGGCATAAATATGACGGTACAGGCCCTCTCCTCGGTGCGTGGGATGAGCCAGGAGGATGATAACCTGTCAGACTCAGGCCATAACTCCATGAACAGCCTGCCGCCATACCGGCCTCCCTTCCGCCCACACCTAGCTCACATCAGGTCTGTTTCAACGTTACGGTCTTAGCTCTACTTTATATTCAAATGGAGTGTTGTTGTAATTGATTTCTTTTTCTTAATGACTGTGTGGGAAGTGATAACAGAAGAGATTTTAATAGCACTTTTGGTTTTTCTTTTTTCTTTTTTTCCCCTAGTGCTTCTATGGGCCACATCAACACCATTGGTTCCCTTGACCGGACCTCTCTGGGCTGCAAGGCTGTGGGCTCAGAGGGTGTGGCCATTGGGGAGATGGCGTGTCGGAGCATGGCAACCCTGAGTCGATTAGCTCCATATGGAGGGGAGGCTCCACCTCCGTATGAATGGACTCTCTCCCTTTCTGTGGAGGAAGTTGTGAGTACTTTGCAGATGGATGGGTAGACGGGAGGATGACTTTACAGATTGCTAACTCATTCATCCTGCTGTCGTTTCCAGGTGCGGGACCTGGAGGAGCGCCTGGTGGAGAAAGAGCATGAGCTGAAACAGATGAAGAGAAACCTGGATGAGAGCGAGGGCGCCATCGCTCAGGTGAATCTCATTGTATTTAGGCTGTTCTTCACCATCAATCTGTACACGCATCTGCCTCACTTTTGAAGTCTGACCCCCATCTGCTCGCCTCATGCAGGTGTTTGAAGGAAAACAGCGTCTGTGGGAGAAGGAGGTGGAAGAGCTGAAGCGTCTTTATGCCGCCAAACTGCGTCAGGTTTCCCAGCATGCCCAGCGTTCCCAGCGCACCCTGCAATTGCAGCTGTTCAAGGCCCAGCAGGAGAAGAGCCGGCTGCAAGAGGAGCTTGACTGTCTGAAAAGGGAAAGGAGCCAAGAGACTGGAGCTGTAGCGAAACGAACCAGCCTGACCCTGGAGGAGACGCAGTGGGAGGTAGGGGACATTTTATGGCAGTGGGGATGCACTTTTCAGAAGTAATTACAGGGAACAGACAAGATAACTGAATTCCTTCCTTGTTTGTCCTGTTAAAAAGATCACAACAAGATACAAAGTCAGTAAAAATTTATGTTTCTCCTGCCTTTATCCCTTCTTTTCCCATTGCTCTGTCTCTCAGGTTTGCCAAAAGTCTGGAGAGATTTCCTTGCTGAAGCAGCAGCTCAGGGACTCCCAGGCGGAGGTGACCCAGAAGCTGAGTGAGATCTTCCAGCTCAAGACGCAGCTCAGGGAGACCCGCACTGAGCTGCGCAACAGAGAGAGCCAGATAGATGCGTTAAAGCTCGTCCTGCAGGGGACACAGCAGCGCAGGTGTCCCTCTCAGAACGCACAAGAGGAAGCAAAAGGAAGTGAAGAGAGGACATCTGCCGGGGCAACAGGTAGTTTTATGTTTCTGGCTCTTCCTTATGTCTGCAAATCTGCTGCTGACTGTGTCCTTTGATGGTTTGAAGGTGCACACCTCATTGGCTTCTTAACAGCTGAAGTTTGTCTAACAGACCCAAAGCCATAAAAACACACTTAAGCTGCCTTAAGCCTGCACAAGCCAAAGTGACAAGCATGGAAAATGGAAAAAAGTGAAAGAAGCAAGATATTTATATGCCACAGATGTGTGTTAAATATTAAACCAAGTGAGGGACCTTAAATGGGTTTCTTATCAACACAGCAGGAACTTGTGGAACTGAGGTTTTTTGAGATGCTGACATGCTTGGACCCAAAACCAGGTTATTTGAGTAACCAGGTCAAGAGCAGAGAGAGAGTGTGTGTGTGCATGTGTGCGTGTTGAAAGCAGCCAAAGTCTTTCATTATATTTTCCCTACGGCACTGCTGGACTGTAGTTGAAGCCATGTGAACCTCTGTGTTACAGGAGGGTGCGGGGGCCCTACAGAGGAGCGTCTGCGCGCAGAGCTCCTGTTGGAGCGACGCCAGAGCGAGGCCCAGGCCATGGCTTTTGAGGAGGAGAGGAACACATGGCAGACAGAGAAGGACAAGGTCATCCGCTACCAGAAGGAGCTGCAGGCCAGCTACTTAGAGATGTACCACCGCAATGAAGCCCTGGAGAGGGAACTGTATCAGCTGAGGGCAGACAGAGAGCGAGGAGCAGCAGGAGGAGCAGGGGGAGGAGGAGGAGGAGAAGGAGGAGGGAGCAGAAATGGGACACTGGAAAGAGAAGTTCCAGAGCTGGGGAGTGAGAGAATGGGAGAGAAACAAGAGGACAGACCTTCCTCTGGTTTGCCGTGGATAGACAGGATTGAATCGTCAGAAATTTGAATGTGACAGACTGGTTTGCAATGCAAACAGTTTTTTCCCTGAAGTATGGGAGCCGTGGAAGACCATGTCTGCCAGGAAAAGAAGAAAAATTAATCACAAAGTACTTTTTAATGAATACAAAACAGTAAGTCAAATGAAGAGATAAAAATAAAATAAAAACATTTTTGGACACTAAATGAAAAATGGACCTAGTGATAGTGACGTATCGCGTCAACATTATAGGTAAATAAAAGTCTGACCACAGGTGTAGTGCGGCCGGAGCGCCCTGCCACTTTAATTATCCAAGTGATTAAATAAAATATCAGCGGTTCACATAATTCAGCCGAAATGTATATACATTATTTAGCAAAGTAATGAAAGTTGTCATTGACCTTATTCCTTAATATGTAAGGTGTATTGATTGATTTCCAAACATCAATCATGGATTGACTTCCATACAATAAAACATTCCACCTTAAAAGTGTAATTGTAAAAGAAGCTTGGTAGTGAATTAAATCGATTTCTGTATTTGTGATGTCAAACATGATCACACATCATAACTGCATGGTACCTAGACAAATCACACTACACCTAAATCAGTAAGTCAAATATGAAATGCAAAATCAAATTTCTGACCAATTACAACATTACACACTTAAATCAAATGTCAGCTGAGTGAAAAAGACTAATCATCTCATTAACTGAAAGCAAAAAGATATATTTTGTCTTTGATGAGTATTTCTTTATATCATGCAAAGCTTTTATTTTATTTTTCTTCTTTTCGTGGTCAAAATGAGCTTCCGTAGACCCTCCCATTCCTTGCCCATCCACCCTTGTTGATTGTGAAACGCCCTTATCCTGCAAAGACTGGACTCACGAGCTTGTACAGAAACACAGCAGTGCTCAGAGGAGGTGTATATCAGTTTTGTATAAAATACAGCCAAGCACCAGGACTGTCCATCATAAGACTTGTATCTTAATTATAAATCTGTAAATGAACAAATTAATATGATGATTGTGACTGTTTTGTGTTCATTTGGTAGTTGCCTTTTGGTTTGGGCTGCTGGATAGCCTTGGCAGTAAACAAAGGATTCAAAGGGATTTACGATGGTCTGGTAACATCTCAGCACCTGTGTGTGCAGCTGTCCAGGGTTCACCTATGCCCTGGGAGGAAAGCTGCATCTCTGGGTCAAGTGTCAAGGATTAAAGCTAACTGGTGCCAAGGTACTAATGCTAGTTCTTTGCCATCGTGAAAACTGCCATGCTGAAGAAACTGTTGGACTTATTTTTTCCTCATTCAGTTTCCTGTCGGTGATACCAATATATTTTGTACATAAATGTAATTTTTCATTTGATTGGCCTTTTTGTCATTGTATTCCAAGCACACTGTTGTCTTAAATGGGCATACTTGCATATTTCTGGATGGGAATGAAAGTGATCAATCGATGCGGATGATGAATATGACTGCCCCGCTTATTGGTGCGATTTGTTGCATATACCCAGCCAATGACATCAAATGCATGATGTAGATGGAGTTGCTCTGTTCTGTTGTTTATTGATATATGAACATTCAAAAGCCAGCTCTCGATCGACCTTTGAACATACTGTGACCTGTCTGTTTACTGGAATCAAAACTGTACAGTATAAATAAGTTTATGTTTGTTTTGGATTCATAATAAATATCTATGAAGTGGTTGTAACAGCAGTTCAGTTGGTGCTTGCCTTAGCGGCGTGTAAATCAGGCATAATGCGTTATAATAGGCTTTTCTGACTCCCGTAGCCTGAATTTAACTGCTAGAAATCACTTGTCAAAATGTTAGAGGTGTAACCGATGGCACTCTGATGGCTGCCTGCTCTGTATGAGCTTAAAATCTCCACAGAGCGTGCCAATAAAACCCAAGGACAGGAGCTTTATGACAGAATGAACAACAGAACGGCAGAGGCTTTTGGGACTAATGTGGCTTTTAAAGGTTTAGCCTTGGATCCTTATCTCTGGCCCTCCCTAGGGCTCTGCCTGCTCTTCCCCAGCCAACCTTTATATACCATCTCCTGCAGAACAGATAGAGAGGTGGAAGGTCAGCTGAGATGAATGATCCATCCCTGTTTGCACAAGAAAATGAGCACCACCATGGAAACCCATCGGATGTACAAACAGATAGCCAAGGATATCTTGGCAGGGACTGAGATTTGAACATTTGACTTTTTTTTAAATCACTTAAATGAGTCATGTTTATCAGTATGCATAAGTGAGAGTATATAAATTTGTGCGATGACTGAAAAACACCATATGCAAGTCCATAACATTTTTTTAGTGTCTGTTAATCTGAATAGTTATGAGCTGCAGCTGAGTCACAAGGCCCTTACCTTGGCATTTAAAACATTATATAAACCGCGGCTTATTATAACTGCACAGCTCAGGAGAGGTTGAGTGATTTACTGAAGTGGGATGAGAAAAGATTCTTACCTCATACATGTTATCATACTGTAGGAGGAGGACTGAAGTGCTGAATGCCATCAGCGAGAATGCCGTTTATCTGATGAAGTGACATGATTAATTATTAGTGAATAATTTATCAATTAAAATGTAACTCATTCAAATTAAAACCTCCAACTTGAGCTGTAATTGACTTCAGGGCAATTTAGTTAAATTATGAATGATGTAGCACTAGCTCCACCAAGTGGTGAGTAGCTGTAGTTATGGTAGGGAGCATTTCAACCCTTTAAAACTGACTTGTATAAATTTTTTTTATTTTAATTTCAGATGCAAGTATATGAAACATGTTAGAGGATAAATATTTACAATAAAGGTTGCATAACACACAAAAAGCAGGAAATGCAAACATTCAATGAAATTAATACAACAGAAGTACAGAGCGCTAGCAGTCTGAGGGAACACACAAGAGAAGCAATGAATGATTGTCAACCAAAGAAAAACAGGGAGTTCAGTGAAAGTGCACACAAACCATGTGCTTTAACCCATTTCAAATGAAACCAAAATAAAAAAAAAGTTAATCTTAACGCTCTTGACTTCAAACTGAGGGTAATGTTGCATTGTCAGTGTGAGCTATGCTGGTGCAGTGCTTGCTAAACAAATTAGCCTCACTCGAGCGTGAGGTGACATCACCATTTTCAAAGAGGACACTGGGAACTTGCACTATTGGTATTCATCATCTAAACATATTGTATTGTACACCCAAATGGCTTGGAGTTTGTGACACACTTTTAACAAGTGTATGCCAACACATCACCAGTTGGATAATACACACAAACTCCTGCAACATCCAAACTATCAGCCTCAATAATGAAATATGTGTAATCTTTGTTCAAGACTCCTTATATAAAATGTACAACTTTGTAATACTAACTGCATGGTGTGGTATGAACTTTTACAATGAGCCCTGAGGAAATGTATGGATCTTAATGTTTCTATTCTGACTCGATTTCAAAGTAAAAGGCAAAAAATATTGCAGCAGAGGCATTTTCTAAGTTATATATTAAACAACAGCCACAATGATCAGAGGACGCCCTCCCACTCACGACGAGTAAAGCTGAATCACAAGCCTACAGTCACTGCAAGTCAGACCATACGGCTACCGTCACACCACTTCACATCTCCAAATCACATGGCGTGCAAAGCTTAGGGAACACAATGCGGGGCAGAGTGAGGCGATGGCACAACCGTGATCTGAACTGTCGAGTTGTTAGTTCTGAATGTTACGCAGTAGTGATGATTATGCATGTTGCTCTTCAGTTTTAATTTACTATTTTACATGAGCCGTTTCTAGCGGTTGCAATGAAAAATAGAAACAAAGCACATTTCACAGTAGTATATATTTTTAGTTTCCTTTTTGTTGTTGTTTGTTAAATACATACATAGAACAAGACAAATGGCTTCTATAATGATGAAAATCTTGCTGGTGCAGTCAGTCACGAAAATAGCTGTTCCACCATTGATGAGTTAGTTAATTGTTCTACTGATCAAATGGATACATCAGCCAACAGTGACTTTCAAGCTACGTGAGGCCTTTATTACATTATGGAGGAGTAATGGGTCACAATCAAAGAGTTCAATTCAAGACACACCTCCACAGCTCCCCTCACCAGCAAATAATAAACCTACCACACAGTTTGGTTACTGTGGATTTTCTCATCTCATGTATAATAGAAGTTTATTACCATCCAGAAGTCAAAAACTGCCTATCTATGCCAGTTACCCACACTCACCCATCCATAATCATTTAACTGCTTCTGTCAAAAAAAGGGAGAAAAGAAAAAAGAAGCAGTCATCCAACTCAAGCAGTCGATAAAACTGAGAAAACAAACACTATAAAGTATTACATTTTTAAAAAGATAAGCCTATAACTCTGCAGGTATTTGCAAATGAGTTTCAATGAATGATCCTTTTTCAGAGGTGCTTCGTCGTGAAGATGTTCTCTTTATTGACAGACTCCTCACTCCACTACAAGTTGTAGCTGGACCATCTCCGCAGGACTCTGTGTACTACGCAAAGTTGGAGGGTCCGAGGTGGGCTTTTACGGGATGGCCAAGGCTGTCCAGAGGAGCACTGGGATAAAACCTTAATGCTTACAATAACAGGCCAAGAGGCCAGGGACAGAGGAAAGGGCCAGAGCAAATGGTCCTGGAAATGCGAAGAGCTCCAGGGAACTTCATCCTTACTCATGAGGACAGTGTGCGGTATCAAAAGTAGATCTGCTTGGCATGTGACGGATTCTGCTCCATGGGGCAGTACGGGCATTTCAACCTGTGGAAAGACGAGATCAGGAACAGGATGATACAATTATTTACACTTTACATCACTGCAGGCCTCTCTTCACAACGCTGAATTAAGCAGTAGGCTGAAACGCGTACGTTGTGGGACCCTGCTGCCCAGATTAAAAGGAGACATTTATACGAGTGCTGGCTATCTGTGTTCGATTCTTGAAACCTAACATTAAGTTTCTAGACTTTTATGTTGTATTTTGTCCAGTCTTCTTTCGAGAAATTGTGACATCCATATTTCAAGATTTAATGTTTTTCACTCTGATTGAGCATACAGTTGTTGAATGTTTGGATCCACAACAATATAAAACAAGGTGTTTTTAACCTCTACTACTGATGTATAACTCCAGCTGTATTTCCAACTTACTTTCCAGCATTGGTCAGCTTGTTGAGGGCATCTCTGGAGATGACATGGCCACAAATGAGCTTCATGGGGGGGTTGCTCTCTGAGGTCTGCTGCCGAAGAATGGGGCAGGCGAACACAGAGTGGTACCAGCACTTCTTCCCTAGGTCGATTTCAATCTAAATGAGCAGGGAGTCGGTGAGTTACATGAATGCTGAAAATAAAATGAAAACCGATGTCCGATGGAAATTCAATAGTGACTTACAGGCAACTCATCTTTGTGTGTCCAGACCCCGCTGCACTGTCTCTGCTCTATCACCTGCTTGATGTTCATCAGCACTGGTAAGGCCATACAGCCTGATGCAAAACTGTGGAGAAACAGACAGTATTCATCTTTTTAACTACACGGGTTAAAATACTACAACACAGTATCATAATTTACCCTTCATCTTGAACCAAAATAAATCAATTAACTATTTAAACTTTAGCATCAACTTTGTTTTTAATGTAAATATACTTTTCTGACCTAACACTTAGTGGTGACTCTACAGAGAGGCCCAGTAAAGCACAGGCATCTCTGGTGAAGATGTTACAGATCTCTGCCCACTGATTTGTCTCCAGCAGACTGCGGTACGGGGAGTTATCGATACCATGGCGCAGATACACAAGACTGCCCATCAGGATCTGGATATCTGAAGGGACAAAAAAAAAAGACATATTTACCTCAAGAATTCATTTATTCTTGCTCGGTTGTTATTGTATAAGTCCCGAATCATTTGCATGTTCTCTTCTTAAAAGAGTCAAATCCACAAATTCTTTCAAAGCTGAACTCATTCACCATCTTTGTGTGTTTGCATTAAGACCGTCAGATTATATCTTTGTATAGAGCGTACCTCTCTGGTGCTGAGAAGCAAATGGCTGAAAATGTCTGGCATACTGCAGGGCCTCCATTTGGTTGCTGATTCCTCCACTTAGCAGACTGATGAAGTACAAGCGGTGCAGTTTAAACTCTAAACTGCTGTTGAGATCGAGAAGGCGCTGCCGATTCGTCACGGCCCATCTAAGAAGGGACAGACATAAATAAGTTTGTGTCAACAAACATAAACACACAAGTTGGCTGCAGACTTGAAGTCCCAATGGCCAAATAGAAAAGCTACAAAAAGCCTCTATCCCATCAGCAGTGGCCATTCTCAATAAGAGACACACATGTTTTATCCCTTTTTACTTTTTAAGCCTGAAAATGGAAACGTCTACGCCACATTTGCTCATTTTATTGCACTTCTATATTATGCTGACCTTTACATAATGTACTGAATTTTTATATAATTGTATTTATTTATTTAATTTTACTGTTTTTATCTGTTGTGCAGCACTTTGGGAACTTTGTTGTTTTTTTTAAATGTGCTATACAAATAAAGTGGATTGGATTGGATAATGTACTATTCTTGACTATTGTTTTGGATGACATGTATTTTTTGTTCTTCGTGCCAGTGCGAAACAGTCAGGCAGATATTTTCTACAATGCTGATAAATAAGTTAATACAAATAAGGGTAAACAGATAACATACTCTAGTGCAGGCCTGAGGTCCTGCATCCTCAGAGCTTCAAGGATCCTGTTCAACTCCAGAAAAGGCTGCTTCATACTCATATCTATAACTACACCAGACTCCTAGAAAACACACAGAGTATTTCACAATTATCTTGACAAAAACAAAGATTACATGAGATATGATCTTGTTTTTATATTTTAGAGGGTGGTTATCTCTCTGTCAAGTTTACATTACCACATTAGGTTGAAGGTTTCAGTCATTTACCTGGCACAGATCCTCTGCTACACTGAGCATTCCTTGTCTGTACAGATGCTCAACGATGGTCTCGCTCAAGTATTTCTGTCTCTCTGGTGTGTCCCACACTGTCTCCGCCACCACAGCACTGATTTCTGCATCAAAGTTCTGTAGAGAAGCAAGTCAGAGTTAATGTTTGTGTCTGCGTGAGTGAAATGTTACATGTCAAGGAAAGAAGCCGCTTATCCTTACTCTGTCAATGGCTTTGCCGACTTTTGATACGCTGCCATGGATGTCCTTATGTCGGGAAGCCAACATCTGCACTGTTTCTTTGATATTCTTACAACATTGGGCCATAGTCTGAGATAAGACTGATAAGTCTGCATCTTGTACTCCTGCAAGGAAGAGAAAAAGAAAAAGGTTTCAACTGCATCTACAAAACAACATGTATCTGATGAGTCATGATGGGAAACGAATATTTCAACTACTATAAAATAAGGATTTAAATCACTTAACGTTCACATACTGTAATAGCGTTCCATCACCTCATGTGTGTCAGGTTTTCTTACCAAAGGCAACTAGCTGTCCTCGAATCTCACAGACACTGCGCAGGAGCTCGTCTAGCCTCTCCTCCGACTGGTGGCCATACATCACAAAGCGATGGAGCACTTTCTCCAGCTCCCGCTCCACACATGCACACTGTTCCATGGTTGAGACTGGAACACCCACACACACAACACTGACACCTGGATTGAAGAGTAAAAAAATCAGATCAGAACAGAAAAGTACTTTTAATGTAATAACTTGACCGATGGTTGCTTCTAAAGTTCTTCAATATGTGAGAATTAGATAATAGTGTGTCCAGTGAATGATGTCTATTATTTTGGGGCCTGCGTTTTATTATCATTAGGCATTAATCTGCCATTTCCGCAATGAATGAGAGCCAATCATAACATGTTCCCATGAGATGTTTTATCACACAAGTCAAAGCTTTCATTATAATATTCACATAAGACACACCAGCAAGGAAACCTCAGTGGTAATAGGTATTGGGTGATTTGAGGTTAATTTTCTTGAAAAAATTATACAGATGACTGATTGTTTTGGTAGTAGATAATTATTTACTTCAGCATAGTTTTGTTTTACTTAAATATGTGAAATATTCATTGTTGACAGGACTGTGAAATTTATTTCCAAGATGTGTGCTAATGTTGAGGTGAAATACATGGCAGTGCTTAATAATTGTTTAAAAATTCGATACAAAGATATTTTTAACATCTCTAAACAGCAATTTCCTCTCAGCAATCAACCACCACACATGTCAATACTGGTACACCAGCTCAGCTGATGTTTTGGTCAGACTCCCACTACTGATGTTATCATTTACTCTTTCCAGTGAATTGTGTAGTTTGCAGGTGGTGGTAGTCTGCTACAGGGGTTACAACACAAAATAATAATCTACAAACTTTAACTGTGGACCTATCAATGGGACGTGGGACACCACGCCATTATTGAAGTGTAACAAAGTGTTAGACAAAACCGAGATGATAGAGACATTACACGACTGTCACATAGCTGTCACAAGAGCCGAGAACAATGGTGTGTTCAAAGACCTTTAACAGCTGGTGGCGATCTTTTTGTTTTCGACCTAAGAAAAAAACGCAAACCTCTCTAGCACCGTCCTGATTAAAAGTTTGGCCTGCTTTGACACTGTGAACTACTATCCAGGCCTTTAACATGATGAGCAGCAGGCTCCCTGAGTACTCCGCGGCCTGGTGTTTACTAGCGTCAGTCGCTGCTAGCAGCTGAGCCCTTCAAAAGTTTGATTTCATTATACAGTAACAAATGTAAATCTACAGTGATTTAATATGAACAGTTGGTCCAATTTCTGAAATCATTACACAATAGTGAGGGGGGGGATCTAAATCATTGTTAGTTGCCGCTTTGCTGTTACTCCCGACTGTGAGCTGAACACAGAAAATGTCCACCTACCGTAACAGAGGTAACGTTAACCACATTAACGCAAGCTCCATTTGTGTTTCAATGATGAAATACTACGTGTCGTTTTTCCATTACTCAATAACAATAATACAATTAAGTTCCTCAGACTGGTAAACATATATTCTGATTCGATCCGGTGATTTTTAGACAAAAATGCTGTCGCAGAGCTAACATAAACAAACGCTGTCACAGTCCCTGGCTAGCCACAAAAGCTCGCCATTGCTAGCAGCTAGCCAGCTAGCTAGGTAATGTTAGCCTGCTGCTCACTGACAAGGCCCAATAATTTCAGGAGAGAAATGACAACCTGCTGTTTTTGTATTTATCCAACACTTCGAGCATATATCGCCGTTTAACTGAAATTTAAGATATATTTAAATAAACACCACTCACCTATCGTGCTAATTAGTTAGCAAACATTAGCGTTAGCCACTTGCCTGTTATGGCAACACTTCACTAGCAGCCGTAATGCGCAACTTCCTGTGTCGCATTCTGCCTTAACTGGTCTTTTCACAATAAAAGTCTTTTTCTCTGCGACATCCGAAGCGAACAGTGCTCGTATCTTATTTTATTTTTTGAACAATGGAGTTTCGAGGCTATCACAACTTGTGATAGCCTCGAAACTCAATTGTTCAAAAAATAATAAGGTGATTCACAACTCATCCCATACAGGTTAGCACAGGAAACTAATATTTAAAAAATATAATACAAGTTCGATGTTGTGGTCAAGGTAGGTAGGCTATAGCTATTTTTTTTGTATATTCTTTAGTTTTAACTTTAGCAAATGCAGTTATTTGAAAATCTTAAATCCTAATCCTCACTCTACAAAATAGCGAGGGAGTAGGCCTAGGCATACAGCAGTGAAATCTAGAAGAAGATTTCTAATATTTCCAGGAGGTAAAAGTATAAAGCACAACTTTATCCATTAGGCCTACCACAGAAAGTAAATAAGGAAACATGGCTTGTATTGTGGAAAGCTTGGTCATGAAGAGTTAAACACATCCTAATAGAGCAACTAGGTCAGTTCAAAAAAGATAGATTTGAAATGTGATCTTATGTTTATATTTTTCTGTTTGTCATACATACTAGCACTTAAATAACTCATCACGAGACTAGACTCCTGTTGACCATCTCCAACTCCCAGATGGAGGCCTAACAGAAAAAGCAGCTGCAATGAGTTTTAAAAGGTAAGTCGTGTTTGTTTATCTTCACAAGGAAGTGCCCTGCCATGCATCATTTGCTAAACATGTGGACACTGAAAATCAGCCTCTCTGCTAATCCTTTTTGCCACAGAAGGTTTATACATTTGTCCACTTTGAGGTTCATGCAGTAGCTATATTCTTTATGCACGGCTTATCTGTGAGCTTCATTGCTAAGGGTGAAGGTGGGTGAGGCCTCTGGACTTGAGCAGGCTGCATGACTAATCTATCAGTGATGTAGACTAAAGCTCCCCATTGCTGAGGTGCTCATCATTCTTTCCCTTTGAGTCCTCCTCCAGTCTGCTGTGCTGCCGTAACCACAGAGGTTCAAATTTATCAGCACTTCTCTACACTTAAGTTTGTACTGTCTCATGGCCAGCACATACATAGTATGCAATCACATATGCATGCATGTCATCCTCCGCAATCATTTGAAACATTATTGCTGTCAGAGGTCATGTTCATGTTTTTTCATTTCGCGTCACCCAAGGGATGTCAATATTGACAGAACAAGAAAAGAAAGACATGTAGTTGTTGTATAGCTCTGTGTGTAACCATATTGCTCTTATATTACTCCACCAAGGTCAAACACCCAAATCCCATTTTGGCAAGCCACACTGAAATGTGTGCACTCATGGCAATGTATGACTATTCAGACAGAAGGGAGATCCAAATTACATATATGATGCCATATATAAAATAGCTTGTTGACTTTCCAGTGTTGAGAACCATCCCTGACACCACAGTTATAATATACCCTTAGTGAGAGCATTCAGTCAGGGCTGCAATCAAAGATTTTCCATTGGCTTGCCCTGAATGACTTAATGACTGAGAATGAATGGTAATCTCATGAGGTATTAGGTTAGGGACAGAGGGCTTATCCACACTCACTACTGCCATACATGCCCAGACAGTCTCAGTGAGGCTCAGAGAATACTGTTGTTGACAAATGACATGACACCTTTTGTTCCTCCAGTTTTATATCATACATGTGTCAACACAAGCAACAGCAAGCTCAATAAGAATTTAAAACTTAAAAATATAATTGGATGGAATGAAAATTAACATTACTGCATCACAACAAATCTAACAGGAAAAAACGTGACAGTAAACATGTGAGAGCACCTTACCAATGTTATGCAAGTGTTGCTACCTAACATGCAGTGCACGGGAATTTTGCATGTGAGCTGTCAAAGTCGGGTGGTCTATGTTAACCCCTGACCTGTTGTACCCCAGCCACAGCCTCACATACACACATATGTATGCACATAGACATAAAAGTATACATCAATAATACTGTCAATGATAGAAAAAACTCATAAGTAGTAATAAAGTGTACAATGTGTGGGGTGTACTTCAAGCTCGGTATTTCCCCTTTCTTTCCCACCAGCGTGTCCAATCAAACAGCTAAAGCTTTGGCTATCTGGCCCTGATAGTATAGGTCTATATATAGAGGGGCCCTGTGACTGAGCTGGCTCTAAGTGTCAAATTCCAGGCGCACTCATCCGTCCTGGCCGGATCAGCACCTGCTGCTAACTATAAACCCACCCACCCTGAGCGCTGCACCCCAGGCCAGCTCACACTGGAAAGCCAATGCCCAACCAAACCCCAGTCTGGACAAGAAAAAGGATCCAGGTTAGATTCAGTAAGTGCTTTCCCTGAGGCCAGCTGAGGAGGGAGGGGCCGAAATAGAGATGGGAGCATTAGGGGATGTAATGTGTCCAGGCGAGATGCCCCGCTTTGCTTTTCCTATTCAAGTCTGATACAGAGCAATGCCTTTGACATTCTGAAGTGGTGCAGCCAGTGTAGCACTGCCAGACTGAGCTGTGAGGAGCCGCTCAGTCCTGGACTCAGCATATGCACCGAGGTCTTGTAAACTTGGGAGTGTGCTGTGGATTTTGAGAGGCAGTTCACTGGATGAGGGGCAGATATTGCAACACAGAGGAACTCGATGCCATTGGGAAAGCCTCATCATTGGCCAAAGGTACAGTACCAATCATTCTGTATCTCTGTACTTAAGCAATGAGCAGCCTTTCTCTCTCTAGTCAATTCTACACCAAGATAATAAGGAAAGCGTAAAGGGTATGTAATGGGCAGAACTAATGCCAATAATGTCACTTTCCATTATATATAAGATGAATAAATCTCAGACCTGGTAATGTTATATAAGTTGCACTTCATTCAGTAAATGCCTTGATGACATCTTACAGGAAATACACAAAATTGATGTACAGTATGTGACTTAAGTTTTTGTCAACTAAAGTTACGAAACGTTTGTCAACTTTTCATATTCACTTGTGTTAATGTCAGGTTGCAGGCATAGGGACAGAGTTATATTTATGATCTGAACCCCTTTTGGGAGTTGTAGGTATTTTCAGAAAATTTATAGTTTAAAGGATAGAGTTACCCTTTGCAAGCTTACAAAAAATAACAATACACACTTAAGCCTCTGTATTTGTGACTTATACACTTTTGCCTGTCAGTGATATTTGTCAAATGTTACTGGTGGTAAAAATGAATGAGACATACATCCTCCAGGTGACCATATCTTATTTCCAGTCCAGGAACAGAGCCCAGAGCAGACTACAGGAAGGGACTGGACTGGCCACAGTGAGAATTTGGAGCTTGTGGACTAGCAATGGACAGCTGGACTCTCCAGGGGGACAGCTACTCCTTCCTGCGCAGTGCGCCCCGCACCTTTTCCCTGTGCCATCGTGACGGCACTCCCAACCACGTTGAAATCTTTGACATCATCAACATCCCTAGTCAGCGTAGTGCCATTTCTGAGACCACTTGCCTGTGTGACATTTTTGGAGACGACTGTGAGCCGCCCTCTCATTCAAGCACCCCTGCTGTTGGGGCTTTTGTCCCTTCCCAGAGGGAAGCAGAAGGGATATCTGCCGCATCACCCCCAGTGGATGATTTGAACGACTCAGGCTCTTACCACACTGCACAGGGCTCCAGTGAGGGGGAAGAGGGCTTTGAGGATTCAAGAGAAAGGCTTTACAGCCCTCTGTCACAGAGCGAGACAGAGAGTGAGAGACTGAGCCCTGGGCATCCAGACATTTTTGGGGGCAGTAGCCCAAATTTACAACCAAAAACCAAATCACCAGTACCTCAGCTTAGTACAGCTAGCCCATCAGGTGACATCCTCAACGCTGGTGAGAGAATCCCCTCTCCTGGACATATTAGCTCCTTTACCATCAGTTCAGAGGGAAGAGCATCATCCCTGTCTTCTTCCTCAGTCGAAAGGAGAAGTTCACCATCATCATCTAATCTAAGTCAAGAGCATTCAGAGAGTGAACCAGGGAAAATCACTCCTAAAGACGGACTTAACAGCCCCTCACAGCAGTCACTGACTCCAAGTCCCTCCTCTCAGCCTAGGAGCTGTGTCAGCTCACCCTGCTCTGAATCAGTCACCCAGCCTTCACCTGAGTTCAGAGTAGCACAAAACTCACCTGAGCCAAGGAGCAGCTACAACAACCAACTGTGTAGTCCCTCACCCAAAGATTTCTCTCTAGATTTTCCAGAATCAGCCTTTGGATTTAGAGCATCTTCCTCATCTCCTCTACCATCATCCAGCAGTACAGAGTTATCATCCCAGTCAAGAGAAACGTTGGCCTCACCTGGGCTGAAGAGTAGGCCCTACTCTCCTGATACTCAAGCATCATCTCCTTTTCCTGAACTAAGAGGAAGAGTCTCCCTGCCTGATCTTTTCAGCAGAGGCTCCACACCTGATATAGAAGAGCCTCCTTGCTCTCCTGAACTGCTTTCAAATCCGTCTGCTACAGGAAGAGACACCACGGCTACTCCTGAGAACCAAAAGGCAAGGTTATCAGTTGAACCAGGCAGCACTGCTTCAACACCTGTCCCAAGATACACACCTCCTTCACCTGTCATTTCAATATCAACATCTCCTGAGCTTGTGTCAGGTAGCGTCTCACCTGAATCGGGACGCACAGCTCCCCCACCTCGCTTGCTCAGTGCTGCTTCTCCGGCTAAGACAAGAACAAGAACACCCTCTCCTGGCTCCTCGCCAACAATAAGATACACTTCAACACCCTCTGAAATCAGCACACAGGTGCCTTCACCTGTGGTAAGTTATAATTTATCTCCATCACCTGATGTTAGAAGCAACTGCTCTCCAGTAGAGTACAGACACACTGCTCCATCACCTGAAATCAGGATTACGTCATCCTCACCTGAGCTTCACTTGGACTCTTCTTCAGCAAGAAGCGTCACTTCATCCCCTCATATCACAGGGATTTCGTACACTGTTGTCCAGCCAGAGGACAGGCACAGCCCCCCGTTTCCTGAGCTCTGTCGTCCCTCCACCTCTGAGCCAGATAGGACACTTGTGTCCCCTGAAGCAAGGAGCCCTATCCAAAGTAGAGACAGTAGGCAGAGCAGTGTAGCAGAGTCCACTGGTACACCACACGACTCACCCCATACATCTGGCTTCACAAGCCCCGTTCTGCAGCCTGATATAATTCTGGTGCATCAAGCTAGGTACAAAACACCTTCACCTCAACCAAAGCATCACAGACCCTCACCTGAACCAAGGTACCAAACTCCATCATCTGACAAACATCAAAGTCCCTCACCTCAGCGCCTCAGGAGTAGAGATCTGTCACCTCCCTCCCCTTCTCCTGTGCAGATTTCACCTGTCACCCTGTCGACAGAGCACCACCCTCAGTATATACAGCCTATCCCTCCTTTAAGAAATACACCTGAAGTTGAGGGAAATTCCTCTTCTGCTGATATTGCAGAAATTCAGGGCCCCAACATTTTGGTACAAGACAGCGTGTCACCTTCTTTAGATAAGGGAGACGAATCCATTATTATTCAAATCAAAAGCAGTTCACCAGTGATTACAGATTGTGTACCCGTATTCACTTCCCCATCAGAGGAAAAGATAGAGAGTTTACATAAACAACAAAGTGCAAAGGGAGAGGCAGCAGTGGAGGAAGGAAACATTAAGCAAAACTCAAGGCCCGCCTCCTTTTCTGAGGAAAAACAAAATAGCAACATTAGTTTTTTTCACGAAGAAGACACTTATATTAATCCTACTATTGAAAACACGTCTCTTTCCCCCAATCTTCCAGCCCGTAGAAACAGCAGTTCAACCATTTCACCTGTTCACAGGGCTACACCTGACTCACCTCTGCAGAGACTGGAAAACCCACAGCCCCAGCTTGCTACCTATTCCCTAACTTCTGAAAGCAGCAGCTTATTAAAATCAATTTGCACACCTGAGCCCTTAAGAAGAAACCTGCCACCCAAAGTTAGACGTGAAAACAGAGAGAGGTTGACTGAGGACATGGCCCACCACGTAAACAGAAGGCGGACTCCCTCTCCACCACTTACCAGGTTTACACCTGTCCATATCATTGCCCCTGAGAAACCATACAGACAGTGGCAGAACAGAAGCCGTAGCCCTTCTCAGGTTGTAGCATCCTCATCAAGTGGTAATTTAAAAAAAGCAGTGACAAATAGGGAAAGCCCCAATGTTGCCCCTGTTGACAATAATAGCCAGGCCCACTGGGTCAGACTAGGAGGACAACTGGAGATGGAGAGGGAAATGCAGCTGGAGGAGGAGAGAGAGGTAGGCAGGGATAGGGAGGTGGAGAGAGAGAGAATGAGGGAGGAGCGGGTTCCAGAAAAAGGGGAGGGGTGGCAGGGGGACGCCAGTTACAGAGGGGAACAGGTTGAGCTGTCATTCAATGCCAGGAATAGAAAAGGGCCTGCAAGTCGCAGCGCAGCTCCCACAAGCAGAGAGACTCGTCGGGGACTGCCAACAGTGCATTCCTATTCAGAGAGTTTGCTTTCTACCAGGCAGCTACAGCAACAACAGAGTCTTCTGAGACGTGTTTCCCAACAAGACACCAGGGGTGGTGGTCCAAGCAGACGACTTCAACCTCCTGCACACCATAACAAGAACAGTGCTCCTGGACGCGTGGCAACGAGCAGGCCCTGTCGGAGTTCCAGCTCCAGCATGGGAAGCGAGCTTGATGAGGCAGATAATGAGGTGAAGTGGTTTACAGACTTGGCTTTTCGCAGTCTGTCAAGCCCAGAGGTAGATTACCTTGACATGTACAACTCCAGCCACCGCTCATCCACCAACATTTCTCAACCATCCACCCAGGAGAGCCCTGCCGGGGTCAATCCTGCCTGGCTGGCCTATGCCGACTTCAGGGGCTCTGCTCCGAAACTGGACAGTGATGAGCTCCCCTTCCAGCAATCATCTGCATACTACTCAGATGGCCTGGATCCATCAAGGCGCTACGAGATGGGCAGCTTTGAATGTGTAGATGTGGCTGTGGAAAGAGAGGACCCCAGGAGGGTTAGAAGAGGAGTGCCCAAGAGACAGATCCAGCTTAAGAGAAAGAATAATGCTGATGGGAAGCAGGATGAGAGTAGTGAAAATAGTAGTCCTGGGATACCAGCGATGATGGAAAGTCCATCTCCAAAGAGTCACTCCAGAGAGACATTTGTGAGACAGCACAGCACACCAGCAGCAACGCTAGACTGCTACCCCTCTGAGCGTAGCCCTGAACCTAATCAAAATAATGAAAGAAAGGGAAAACTCCAGAAATCTGCCTCACTGGATGAAACATGCTCTAAAACCAAGATGGCCACTTGTCTCATCAAGAGTGTGTTATCCAAGAAGATGCAAAGTGTTGATAAACAAACTGATGAGCAGGAAGATGAAGTGAGCCCTGCTTTTGAGGAAAATAGCCCTCCAACAGTCAGTTCAGTGGACCCAAAACCTGACACAAATAGTCTGAGTTCCAGTGTCCCATCAGACTGTGGTCTTTCATCTGAGGGTTTTCTGGTGAGAGGTGAAACAAGCACAAAGGAGGAAGTCAAACCGCCAAAAAGCTTTGGACCGAGATCTGGTAAGAGGCCAAGTTCGTCCAGCAGCAGCAGAAGTGTAAGTTTTTCACAGACTGACAGTGAAGAGGCTGATTCTCAGAGCAGGAATACAACCTCAGTGAAGTCTGAAATGAGATCAGAATTTAAAGTGGCATTTGATAGTAAACAGTCTACACCTTTTGTACAACGAGCAGATGACATTAAAACATGGGACGAAAGGGATGGTGGTGACTCAGCAAATTCCACTGCCAGGAACACAGGAGCTCCTACTGCCACCAGAGCCAGTAACACGCAGGCCAGGATGACAAACAGAGACCAGGAATGTGAAAGCACAGAGACCCATAAACAACTGCCACAGAGTGACAAGGGCACTTGCAAGTCAAAAACACAGGAGATTACTCTCAAAGCCGTGGAGAAAAAGAAAGCCTCTCTAAATGTCTGTCTGACACCTGAAGCAGAAAACAAGCCTGAGGCCTCCTCACCAGAAATGTCTTTCCAATACAAGGATGACAGAGTGGAGACCAGTGTGGATGAGAAAACAGAAGAAGATGAAGGAAATGGCAATAACAAAGTTAAGGCCCCCCTTCACAAAGTTAGAGATGTGAGGCGGCTTGTGAAAAACACATATAATCTGTCTTTCAAGGCAACTAGTGCTATAATATCATCAGGTGTGAATGAAGAGAGGAAGGAAATTTTTAATGAAGAAAGGAGGAATGAAGTAAAAGAGGAAAGGAAAGAGATCATAGCAGGGGAGGGGCGGAAAGTGAGGCAAGAAATGAGGATGGAGGAGAAGAGGGAGGAAAGGGAAGAGGAGCACAGGGTGGAGAAAAAAGTAGAACAGAAAGATGAGGTAAACGATTCAAAACTTTCAACCTTATCTCCACCTCCTCAAAGCAAAGCAAAGCCTCTGTCTCGTTCACAGCCAATGCAAATAGAATACAAGGCTGTTTGCTGGAAAGAGGACAAAAATAAAATGTCATGCAGCAAGAAAGATTCAGAAAACCCAGGTGATAAACCCCAGGCTTCTCCAGAACTTGTCACTGGCCTAAGCAGAGAGTCACAAAAATCCTCGGCTGTAAACACACAGAGTTACACAACAGGAAATACAGACATTTCCAAGCCAGGTCAACATGATCTAAAAAAGGCAGCAGAAAAACAAGAGGTTGTGACAGAGATGCAGAAAAATCCAGACACAGAGGAAGAAGCGGTGGTTAGAACAGACAGAAAACCTCCAATGCTTGGAAGCCTTCCCAGATTGCCCAGTAAGGAAAGGGAGGTGTCCACTGCTGTAGTGTTGATAAGGGATGGATCCACTAAAGCCAAGACATCTGCATCTCCAGCCCAGGAAGAAATTCCCACCCCAGGCCAGGTCCCAGCTGTTTCACTTTCACCTGGGCCCACTGCCTCTGGCAATAACACTGGCAGCAGTGGCCACTCAGTTTCCATGTTATTAAAGGAAAAAGGCTACCAAGCAGACATAGGAGCAGTGGTTGGCGACGGCCAGAATGCAGCTGCAGGGAAAGGGGCTCCCTGTAAGCATGTGAACTGCCTGGAGATCCCCCTTCAGACCGCAATGCTTTCAGAGGCTGAGCGAATCGAGTCTCACAGGGAGAGGACATTCTCCTCATCGTCCATCACATCTGGCCCCTCAGCAGTGTCTGAAAACACAGAAACCATTACAAAGACCGCAGAGGATGACGATGAAGTTTGCGTTAAGCCTACAATAAAAGACACTTTGTTTTTTGCAAAACAAAAAAGTGCTTCACCACTAAGGAATACACAGGAGCAAACACCAACTCCAACCAAACAGAAGGATCAGGGAGATTTTGAAGCGGTGAAAAGAATAGATCCAACTTTTCCCCCGAGGTCCCCCGCAGTAAGAAGATTCAGGCCTCAGCCAATTGAGGTTAAATCACTGTCTAAAGACACACAGAAACAAGAGAGGCCTGAAAACTCCATTGGAAACAACAGACCTCAAACCATTGAAGTTAAATCTATAGCTAAACATTCTCAAAAGCCAGTTGTGCCTCCCAAACCAAGTTGCAAGTTTAAACCTGCAGATTTAGGAACAGTGCCAAATGAAGCACCAAGACTGTCGGCAACTGTAAAACCACAAGGTGAAGAAAGGTCTCAAACAATTGTGGTTTCCTCACCAACCATCTATAGAAAGATCTCCAATGAGTCCACATCAACATCAAACTATACAAGAAAATTAGCTGTGTCTGCAGTGTCAAGCCTCAAACCTCCACCTAGCAAAACAACTGCTACAACAATCTCCAATCTCTCAAATCCCTTTACAGCACCATCAGAGACGGAGGTATCTAATGACAGAGGACAGCAGCAACAACCAGCTGCCCCACCTCAGAGCTCCAGATTCACACAAAGACCTACAACCTTAGCTCCAACGTCAGCCACTTCTACAGGCTCAACCTCTGCTCCAGGTCCAGCTCCTGAGCCAGTAGCAAACCAGGTCACTGCAGCGCCCTCAGCTGGAGCCAGCGAGCCTTGCCAGCCAGCTGTTAGGGATCCAGACATCCAAACACAATATCCCAGGATGGCATACCCTCATGAACAAGCTATGCCGGTAACTTCAAACAACACAAAACAACCCACTACTGTTCCCACATCACATCATCAAGTGCCAGGATACACACACCAGCCATGCCAGAGATCAGTGTCCAGTGAACGCCGCCAAAGGTCAGATGACCTGTGTTTTTATGCCTCTGATGACCCTCCAAGCTACGATGAAAGAGAGAGCTTCAGTCCCCTCTTGCTTCCAGATCTAACCCCCAGGAGGTCAAATCAGTATCAACCTTCTTCCCGCCCCCCGCCCTGCTCCTGCACAGCTGGCTGCCCTTCCCACCCTGGTCTCACACCTCCTCACCATCACCGCAGCCCCCATAACATCACCCCTCCTGCCCCTCCACACTCTCCAGGTCAGGCATTACCTTACCCAATCGCTCAACCCCCTCTCCGTCCCCACCAGTGCAGGCCTGACCCTCAGTCATTGAGCTACCGGCCCGCCTCCCCCAAATCAAGTCCTCTCGGTCAGCCACCAGCATTATACCAGTCTCTCCACCAGCCCCCTCCCTGCCCTCCCCACCCGTCACTCATGCAGGCCTGCCCTGCTGACCGACCATTGCAGCCACCTCAGCATATTGACTCTCGACGACCCCCTGTTCACAGATCCCCTCAGCAGCAGCCACCAGGCCTGGGCCCAGCTCCTTACAGCGATCCTGGCCACAGCCACTCTCCTGGCCTTCCTCCTTTGGATCCCCAGTACTTGTGTGGCCCTCAAAGCCTGGGGCCCTCCTATGGTTCTGAATATGGGGGTGACAGCTCCAGTTTGTACTCAGAGAGTAACTATGGACAGACACCTCGCAGAGTGCTCCTAGATCCTGAGACTGGGAAGTACTTCTATATCGAGGTACCTGTACAGCCACTGAGGAAAATGTTGTTTGACCCAGAGACAGGCCAATATGTGGAGGTGCTGATCCCACAGCAAGCAATGTCACATTCAGGCCTGTATCCTCCTTCAGCAGCCCCTTATCCTTCTCTCCATAACCCCAACATGTATGCTGCAGCGCCACAGTACATGCCCTATGCAGCACCACCTCCCCCAGCTCACCCCCAGGCTCAGCCCCAGCCACCCCGCTATCCTGAGGCCTCTTCTGCAGCAACAATGCACCCAAGTGGGCCTGGAGTCAGCTATAGGAATCACTCTGGTCAGGGTTCCAAGCCAGAGCCCCAGAACAATCCACCACTGGACCAGAGCTACCTGGAGAGCATGTATTATGTCCCTACAGGGATGAACGCAAGCCCAAATCCCACCCCACCAGACTATTACCACAAACATCCCCCCAACCTGCCCCCATCAGGGGGGAAAAGGTCCTGAAATAGAGGATAGAGGCCGCCTTCCTGGAGCCTGTTGGGTTTTAAATACATGGTGTATAAAGGGGGTGTCTAATGTTAGCCTGTACTGTTATTTGAGTTTTCACACTGCAACTGAAGACAGCAATTCTTTGGTTGTTGTTTATTTGCTGCTGCTTGTTCTGTGCTAGTCTGCTTTAATAGAAAGAGATGTAATTCTTGATTTAATTTTGACAACATAAGAGAGCCTTTTCCATGAGGTGTTTGCCTAATTTCAAAATGATCTATTAAAACTTTTGTCATTTTTGATACAGGGTTATAAAATCACACTAACTTCACCTGTATAAATGCACAGGTATTATAAATCAATAGGTTTACTAATTTACTGATTACTTTACTTTAATAACAAATATCTCCAAAAAAACTTGAAAATAATGTTTTAAAAGAACCTCATATTTATTTTATTATTGTTTATTCTCTAATATTGGATGAGTGAGTTTGTGCACATGATGTCTGCAACAACAATGCCAATAAAATGTACCAAATATCACACTCCTCTTTTTTGTGCCTTAATCTGTTTTTCTATAGATCCTCTCTATAAATCAACATGGTACCATCTATTTACTGATTAGATTATATACAGTGTTAAATACTGGCACTATGGCCATGTAAGTTTCCAGCTACTTGCAAGACCAATTAAATGTTATTACGGTGTTCTGTTTACTCACTGGTTAAACCAGTAACTCAGATTATGTCTCTGATGCATTCAATCCTATGCAGTGTTTTCAGGGAAAGATGTTAATCTTACCACAAAATCAGTGCTTTTCATAATCAAATGCTAAAACAAGTTCTTAAGAGATCCTGTCAAAACACAAAAGACAATTCAGGCAATGGGTATAAGACTAATTTTGACTGACTTGACTGATCAAGTTTCACATAGAGCATTTACCCAGACACTGTTTCCTCCTCCCATCTTGGTGACATTGATGTCAATGTCACCAAATTAATTAATAAGGTATGGCATGTGGGTTATGTTAATACAAGTATTGGTTGTCAATTAAATATGCTGACATCTTTATTGTAGGAAATTATACAGGGACTTTGTTGATAAAGTGTGTGAGAATGATTGATTAATTAATATCAGATGTTTTAACAATTATGTGATATTGGCCAATTTGAAACCTCTCTCTGTCTTTAGAGGGCGCTGTAACTACTAACAATGTGCAGCAGCTATTAAATCCTATTCTATGATCATTTCACAAGGGTTTGGGAGTCTTTTGTGTCACATGGCATGTTACTGAAGCCAAATATTACAGTATCACATTTCTTTTGTAATGCAACACTTATATTCAAAGTAAAGAGATGCCCCTAATATACACAGGCTATTGTTAAGCAGTATTAGTACATTGCAGCACTGTGACCACCGGAGGGTGCCACAGACCACAACAGCAGGGCAAATAGTCCCATCCTAAAGGCATCTGCTAACCTTTCCGTGACAAGACCCAGTGAAACACAATATGGTGATTTTCTAATCAGAACCTGGCCCTGTAAACTGAAACCAGAGCCTAATTTGTTAGTCCAGAGGGACAAAATTGGCCTCCTCTCTCTTTGATGTGGATGGCAGTAAAATTAATGAGAGGTCTGACCAGTTGCTATGAGGGGCTGTAATGTGTATGTGTGTGTGTGCGTCTGGGTGTGCTTGTGAATGTATGTGTGTGCGCTACAATGAACAAAACAACGTTTCATCTGTGAGAGGCAACTCTTAGCTTCACAGGAATTCAGAGCGTGTTCATTCACATCTGGAGGGGATATCACTGCAGCACCTGGCAAGAAAAGTACATATGCCTGTATTACTAGTGCAGTGTTAAACAAACTTCTACTTCCACAAGTCTTTGTCATCACTATTGTCTACTGAGCCAGAAGTGATGCTGGGATGTCCTCATTTCACTCAGGAAACAGTCTGGCTTAATCACTGTAATGTAATGTTGTTAAGGAGGGAGGAAACGGTGTCACCAGTGTAATTAAGTAATTAAGTCAGGTGACAAGAAATGAGTCCACCAGGTTTTATCGGCAAAATTATAATCATTGCTCAGCAACGACATGTAACAACCAAACACTAGTGATATCACACAGGTTCAGATGACCCAATGTTTATGTTCACACAAAATAAACTTGAATACAAATGACTTCCTCTTTTCGGGTGGTGACTGTAATGCAATGCTTACTTTACTTTAGTGCCATCCTCTTTAATTGTTGGATAACAATTCAAGACCCACCTTAGTCATACAAAGTAGCCAAATCTGTATACGCCTACTATAGATTGTTTCCAGACAAACACACACACACTTCCACACACCTTGGATGTGGTCCAAGACACAGCCTGGCTGATTAACTGTTCTATGGTAGACGATCAAGAAACCCACTTCTTCAGCCTCCATTTTCAGAGAGCATGCGTGTCTTCAAGACAGTGATAACAGCTTGCCGGTGCTATAACAAGTGTTTTTGATTGAAATAATTTTTTTTTAGATTTAATAAGTCAGCTTCAATCTAATAAATCATTAATCAACATTTTCCAGACACAGCCTTTCCATGGTGGGTGACTACAGTGAATTCCAATCGTACATACAAAACAGACATAATGACATCATTAGGAGGGCTCAGGGCTCTTTCCAGTGCGTCTGTTATTGTTATGGTTCTGTGATCACTTTTCTAACCCACAACGTGACCACACACAAACACACACACACTGTAGGAGTCCAATCATCCTTGCCGCACCCAGGAGTGAGTGGGTGAGCAACATTTGATCTGGACCCACTGGAGTGCTGATTGGTCACTGGAAAAGTTCTCTCTACATTGTCTTTCTGGTATCAGGAATATAAAGAGGAGTGGGTGGCATGGGCCAGGCAGCTAGATAACAAGCAAAGAGATAAGTAAGTTGTTTGGAATAAAACGTGCAATATGCTTCCTAACATTTTCCATGTAAGTGCCCTGTGATTGTGTGGCCGGAGATTACATGTCAATTGTTCATGAAAGTGAAATTGTAACTAATGGTGACTGTATCGCCGACTCAGACAGACATAAAGTAGCACTTTTTGTGTCAGTGAGCCTGTCCATGACTGTCTGTATGTATGTATGTGTGATGTATCGATGAAAGGGAGGAAACCAGATCATGAGGTGATTGTGTGGTCCTAGTCAGACGATGATATTAGTAACCCCTGTTTGGCAGGAAACATTTATTGTGAACAATGTGTCCTCAGGGAGGTCAGCCTTTGATGAGGAAGGCTATCAACACTAAGTCCAAGTTTTCGGATTATGTCACAGCAATGCATATAGCAGAAATTTTCCAGACTCAGAAAATGTGTAACTACGGTATTAAGTGTTGCATAATCAAAAAAGACAAGTTTTTTTTTTAAAGACAGAGAGAGAAAATTTGTATTATGTGGTTGATCATTTCACTCCCCATTATTAAGCATCTCCTCAGGTTTGTTACCTTCTGCAGAGGGGTTACCTCCCAAGTTGGGAACCACTACACTCACTCTATGTACCAAAACTTCACTGACTTTCAGGCTGAAGAAGCCAGGATGGGCTAAGATGAGCTGTACATGTGAGTTATGAGCTCACTACCTATCTCTCTTTCTTGCAGTATACCTGCACTCTAATGTCTCCCTTGGCTCTGCAGTAAGAATTTCTATGGCCTACCATACTGCAATGAGTGAGTTTAGCTATTTACCTACCAAGGGCGGCTTTACCTGTAAACTCAGGATCATGCCCATACATGGCCTTCCTCCAGGAGGAAGTGGGCAGGTTACAGCAGTATGAGTTGTGTGTGCTGATTGTGACAGCTGGTGATGAAGCAACAGGAGACGAGATAAGGGAAAGGGCCATGTGTAACACCTGAATGTGTCTTCAAGCATTCACTGTGTTGCTAAGCAACTACAGGGCATAATAATGACTCTGTGCTCTAAGTCCTGCACTTGCGTATGGCCGCCAGTGTGTCATACAGACCACCCTGTATCCACCAGGTGGTGTGCCTACCTGTCTGACTGAGAACATTTCACATCATCTCCTGTGATTGCTTCGAACACCTGCAATAAAATTCATCAGGTAGAAATGTTCAAGCTTCACCTGGCTCACCTGTGCTGTATCCACAACATTTGCTTCCAATTACTGGTTTTGACCACAGAGAAGCTCTACACTCAAATTACTTTTGTATGAGGTGCTACATCATTATGGACTAAAAAAAAAAAAAAAGTCCTCTGAGGAGAGATGTTTTCATTTATAGTGGAAATCATTGGTCTAGACTAGTCTAGTCCCTTTAGTGTCCCAGGACCCCTCATGTCTAGGAAGGAAATTGTTGCTTATGTTATGAGTCTATCCCTGTCTCCAAGACTGGGGCACACATGCACACACACCTACACACACACACCATACACATAAACACACTCACATTATCCAGTGTTGAGGTAGCCAAAAGATGATGTCATGGTCTGATCACTTTACCCGTCCTCCTCTCATGGCCTGGATTGCAGATCAATGAGGAATGGAGGGACTGAGAAGAGAGTCTGCCTGTCTGTCTCTCTCTCTCTATCTCTCTCTATCTCTAATTCTGCCTCTCTCTCTTGGTGTGTGTGTCTGTGTGTGTGCATGCATGTGTGTGTGTGTGTGTGTGTGTTTTTCTCGATCTTGAATCACTCAGAGCTGATGACATGTCTAAATTCTTATTGATACCATGCCATGTCAACTATTTGCTACACCGCCTCTTGAAGCTCTACATATTGAGTAAGCCAGCGATATTAGACCACATGGGCAGCAGCCAACTGCAGAGAGGTCTTTCAGATTTTAATGTGGGGGAATCTCCTGGGAATCAGCCTTTGGTCTCGTTCAGCGGCCAGGTTTGTTACGGGGCGGTGTGTGTGTGTGTGTGTGTGTGTGTATGGGTCACTGGATTCCTCCAACATGAAGTAAAAGTAATGAGTCATGCAGGGGTGGCCTCACAGACCGTCAGCATTTAATAATCCAGTTATTAGACATTAGAGTAGAGGCCAGTTATGCACCAGCCTCCCAATTCTCGGAGGAAACAATAATTTCCCTCATGTCACTTAAGAGTCTCTGTCACTGGCTTTATCATCAAGTAGAGTGTGTGGAATCTCAAACATGGTCCAGACAACCCACAACATGAGGACGTAAGAACCTGCAGCGCAACAGTACACAGGCAACTATGCAGCCTTACCACAGGTCAACACCTGGGTCATGGCTGCAGATTGCACTGTTCAAGTTTATTACTATTTATTTAGTCACATGAATGCTTAATGTCTCAGTTCCAAACATAAACAGGACAAACATAACATAACTGAAGAGGTCAGGAACACATTTATAATGATGACCCCAAAGCTTTATGACAGTGTTAGAGGTCTGGCTCTGGCCAGATGTTGCCATTTGGTCCTGGGTGAGTTGTCTCAGGTGTTAGAGTTGGAAGTCTGACTGAACCAGATCAGTAAAGTTTCAGGCAGTGAAAATCTACATATTGAGCTGAAATGAAAAGCTCAAATTCAAGCTTGATCCATTGATTTTGATCATGGCAGCTTTTAAGTCAATAGAAATTTGATAGAAAAACATTTGTATTTTGAAAATGTTACAAAGTCTATTTGTACCTTTACCGTTCCTCATATCAGTCTCATACTGACATCATTCTGTACATTCAAGTTCAACGTGACTACTCCACATGAATTACAGGAGTGAGCCCTTTAGATTAGACTTAATGACTGGTCTGATCCAGGGTAACCATGTAACCATGGCATTAACAAGACAAGACAAGCGGATATAATGTCAGACAAACAATACGTGTAGGAAACTCAATTTAATAGTTTTGTTGACTGGGTAATTTGTCATGCAGGTCTCTGCCCCCTCATTGTTTGTGGTTAGTAGCATGTAAGTGTTACTGTACAGTATGTGTAATTTCCCAAGTATTTTTTCTTTTACTAACCCTGAGCCAGGGTGATGTTTTTTTAGGCTACTATCAGCACATTAGCAGAGTGTTACCAAAGCCAAAAACACAGTTTGTTACAGATTCTCACTGTAGGTTTTTGTTTTCATTCAGAAGAAATCACCCGTATGAGATTAAAAGTCACTTTCCCACAGTCGGTCAAAGGCCAAAATCCAAAACATGTCATATCAGGGTTTGAAGTCAGATTCCTCAGCTTGTTATTGTGTTGATGGGTGGAGGACGTACAGTGTGATAGCAGATTAATGAGGCACTCTGTCATACCTTCTCGGTGGAAGGACTATGCGGCACTGTCAGGGCTTAGCATTTTTGTGATATGACAGAGACAGGACACCCAGTTCCAACCAAGGAAAAAAAAACAACGTCATCAGAAGTCAAAAAGGTATGTTTTGGAAACTTCTGATTGATCTGAACTCAGGATGGGAAAAGAAAACAAACAGAGATCTTTATCACACAAGCCATGTTATTGTAGGAAAAACAAAGATGTGCCAAATCATGATGAATTCAATTTAACTACGAGAGAGTCATGACTTACTGGGACGCTTGGATACAACAGAGCCATCATTGAAAATGTGTTGTCTATTTGTGGAGTGTGTATTTTCCCTCCAGGGCTCTATGGAGTTCCTCCTACTGTATGTGTCAGATTAAGCTCCTCACTGCACTTAATCTGTGTTTTGACCTGGCAGGAAGGAAATTGTGCACTAATGGACATAATTTCAGGATTCTTTGGTATTTGCTGTTGTTTTGAGTCACTATCATGGAAATGCTCAGATTTTGTTACAGTAGACATGAGTGGATACCATCACAACCATTCAGCATTTTTTTTTGTCCACTAGTTGTGCCATAGAGCAGTCATTTTTTTATGAGTGGCTCAGAGTTTTGTTTGTATCATGCTCACCTGGGTGATTGTGGATCGTGTGACACCTTACACGTTCCTGCTTCCAGTTTCTATTCCACTGATTGACGACTAGCGGCAGTGACACACTAGAAAATGCAGCAATGTGCCAAGGAACTAAATAAAAAGGCTGGCACCAGGTAAATAATGAGGTGAACACATTTGGATTTGAGATGTTTTGAGTTTTGTGTCATAGCATGTTTATTAAACCTCAATGATACAAATAGTGCCATTTGATATTATGCTAAACTACAAGAGAGGACATTTAAAGGGATAGTTCAACATTTTGGCAAATTGGCCCATCGCCATAATCGCTATAGTCATAGCAGTAGGTTCGTTACCTTTATTTGTCGGTGTAATCTATGTTTAGAACGGAGGAGCAGCAGGCTGCTCAGAGCTACGCTATGGAGACTGATGGAATTTCTTGGTTTCCCTCATCGAAATCATTAAATACACAATCCAACAACTCCAAAACGCTTTCGTGGACAAGTTGTGAGCTGAACATTCACCATGCTATGAGATAATCACGGAATGTTACGAAATGGAGCCGTTTTCAAGGTAAATACAGAGAGCTGCTTGCTGAAAAACTGTCCCTGAACGCAACGCGCATCAGCGGTTTTGTATGAATTTACCTCTAAAACGACTCCGTCTGGTAATGTTCCGGTATTATCTCATAGCGTGATGAATGTGCAGGTCACAACTTGTCCACGACAGCGTTTTGGAGTTGTTGGATTGTGTATTTGATGAGTTTGATGAGGGAAACCAAGAAATTCCATTAGCCTCCGTAGCATAGCTCTGAGCAGCCTGCCGCTCTGCTCTGCCGTTCTAAAAATAGCTTACACCAACAATTAAAGGTAACAAACCTACTGCTATGACTATAGCGATTATGGCAATGGGCCAATTTGCCAAAATGTTGAACTATCCCTTTAAGAGACCAGTTTTCCAGTACATCATGCTCAAAGCAATTGGGACAAAGAGAACGCCTGCAGCCAGGTGAGGTCAGGTGTGCACACATTCAGCGTTTTAGACAAGCTAATAATGTGTTCAGTAAGCTGGAATGCCCAGACTTTCTCATGCATTTGTCATAATAGGTTATAAGTCAAAACAGCGGCATAGGGGAAGAAGTGGAGACATGTTTGGGTGAGTGTCGCTCTGCGAGTCAGAAGGGTGGAAGCAGGCACAGAAGGCCTTCTATTGTTGTGTGGAGAATGGAAACTCTCATGGAGCCAGATTCCATCCTACCAGTGCGGTCACGGTGGCAGAACTCTGATAAGCTTCTTCTGAACCAATTTCAAAGAGTCTGTTGTCCTTTTCTGTCAGATCAAAATTATTTCCCCCTTTTGAATACCTCGGTGGCCTATTTTCAGACAAGAGCTCACTGATCTGATGGTGGCACAGAGTCACAGGCTTTGTGAATGTGTAGCCTACATTGATGGCTGTCTGATCTGATAAAGTGTCTGTGTTGACAGGTCATTTGTGGGAAGTGCCTTTGTTCTTCTGCCTGTACCAAGCAGGTGTGGTTGTTTAAAGCTCTGTAGTACAATCACGTCTGAATGAACTCTTGAGTGCCACTCTAACATCACAGCCTCTCTACTTGCGTCACTTGCTGTGGTCACCGCTGGCTGGCTGTCTCCATTTCTCCACCCACAGCATCCATTCCACAGTATCAGTGCATTTGAAACAAAATCAGAGTTTGGATGGAAACCATGGCAATGACTTGTTACCACAGCAGTGACTTGCCACCACAGTCACCACAGCACTGGGCAAAGCTTCTGTAGACTGTTGCAGAACCACGGTGTTTTCCTCCACTGGTCTCTAAAAAATGTATCACTCAATGGTTTTCTAAGTTTTTTGGTTCTGCAAAGTTTAAACCGTGCTCTCTCTCATTGCAAAATGTCTTTCTAACTCTTTTTCTCAGTGAGATTTATGCTACAGCCTGTCTAAACAACAGTTGAAAATTGAATCTGGAAGTATTTATTTTGGATATATATTTAGCTTATGACCACCGACCTGGATCATGCCAACCATGCTAACTAGCTGGGGCAGGGCTATATTTACAGAGGGCTGGGCATCCATCATCACAGCGCAAAAGCACAGACAGCCAGAGAGCGAGGAAGGGAAAGTGTGGCCCATCAGTCACCACAGTGCAATCTCAGGGCTTGCCTATTTAAAACACCTCACAATTTGACCACAACAGTGCCACAGGTCACGCTGTACTACTGGACCTACAGCACAGCGGTGAACATCTGCATCCTTACACACGTGCACATGTGCATACCTGTACTCATGCTCACACTGCATGTTTTTTAGCATGCACGTGTGCATGCATCCCCAGAAAGCCCAGACTGGGAGGTGTCTAGTGACAGAAGAAAGGGCAGTGAGAAAAAAAAGAAGCTGGTGAGACCGAGGCTTTCTGCCCTGGCACAGTGCACCTGAATGACATCACTCAGACACACAGACAAAATAACACATCAACTGTCAAATACAAACGGGATAGACTGTCTGATACTGCAAATAGACAACCAGACACATAAGTAGGCACACAGCCTGCAATGACAGATAGTGTTAAAGCAGACAGACAGACGGACAAGGTCAGAGAATGGCTGACAGACTGACATGCTGTGTCACCGCTCAAGCACTTTACACCAACTCTGCTGCATTATGTTGTTGTGTTTCACTGATTCTGTAGCACAGGCGTCGCAATGTGGAGACATTCCAAAGATGCATGACTATATGATAAAATGCGGAAAATGTATTTTTGCAGATAATATGCCACTCTTTGTTTTAATTTTTTTTTTTTTTTTTTTTAGTTTTTACATTATGATTTGATTGCATTTTGAGACAAGGTTAGACAAGACATGACAGTTGAGCAAGTAAAATACACTTACCCAATAATAAAACATAAAAATGAGAGAGAAACATATGTAGGAGTAGCGAAACAATACTGAACCAAACATAACAGTATTTATCTCAAGTATAGTTTTTGTGCCTATTATTGCTGCCAGTGTTGTTGTTTTGCCTTTATTTAGTTGGGGAACGCTGACTATGCATTCATGGTCTTTGTTTAAGTTCATTTGTGGAAGCTGCTGAGTGTGACCACAGTCTTCTGCTCTGACCACTGAACCGTCCCACCGGGGCAGACCCATGTTTACCAACAATAACAATAACCACCTCTGAGGTAGATGGCCATCCATCCCACACAGACTTTCCCAGGCTTCTTGGGAGATTTACATCACTTTCCACGCAAATTTGCAGCCCTCCATTTCCAAAATTGCTTGGCTTGCAGCAGTGCCCAGTTTGCATTCAACTTCTGTTTTGAGCGACTGCTGCCCTGTGTGTGGACGTGCATGCGTGCTTGCTCAGGCAGCAGATCGTATAGGTTGCACCAATGCCCTGCAGGCCGGGTCTGATGGGTTGGTATCTTCAGTGCGCGTGCCAAGTCGTTAGCACTTTGGAGTGGAGAAGAAACCCGCCATGTAGGGACATTTGTCTGTGAGATCAGAAACACTGAAACCCAAGAAGCCTCTCAAATCCACCAACCGAGTGCCTCAGGGGTATTAATAACACACATACACTCTTATACACCTACTTATTGACAATAACCACAAGTGAAGTGTTTATTTAGACAAGCTATGATACACGATGATCATTTCATGTCAAATTGCTGGATTGTAAAAATCAGAAAACCACTTTCTCACCTTTTCTCAGCTGCAGACATACTTCTAGGTAAAAAAGATGCTTCGGATCCAGAGCATGGGGTTCATGGTGATGTTGGGGTCAAGTCTGGGCTGTGACAAGGGTGTGTGTATGTGTCCAGTTAATGACATCATGTTAACTTGTAAATGAACACCCTCGGCTACCCGCCGTCCCCTGACCATGTGAATGCACAAGCCTCCTGGATGGTGAGGTCATGATGGTCTGTAGATCCTTGTCATAGAGGGGGGGTCAGCAGCTAAATTCAGAGTAAGTGTGGGGGGAATGCCGGCTATGTGAACCCAGTATACTCCAATCTAAGATTGGTTCCCCCACCTTCAGCTTTTTTCTTGGTGCAACAGTTTACAACGCCTAGAGTGTGTGCGTTATTCATAAGCTGTTGGTTGCTAAACTGCATGTTGTGTATTTTTTAGATGCACTGGGGCAATTTGAATTTGATACAAAAAAGTCAAGACTGACAGCTATAAACTTGAACCACAGCTGCTCCAGTCGGTGATTGCTGTTTTATGGCCTCTGGGCTATGAACAGGGACTACACATACAGTGGCTCGGATACAGCGGTGCTATAAATCCTTCTTGTGTTGATAGCTGTAATCTGTGATGGGCGTGTTTGCGTGGAAGGGGGGTGTCACAGGCTCAAGATACAAGGATAGGAACATAGAGGCCAAGAGTAAAAGTGAGAAGAAGAAGAAGAAAAGTAAAAGTGAATGTTTTTGCTGAGCAAAGTGTTACATAAAAAGTTTGTTGTTATTATTCCTTGTGTTTTGCTTTGGAAAACTAGGACTCCAGATGTGCTTTGGAAAAGTACCGCAGACTGGCTCCTGGAAGACAGGGAAGCCTGCGCTGCATTCCTGAGCTGTGAGTGGGGTAATCACTCAGTGTGATGTCATAACAGGTTCATAGGTTGTGTTCACATACGTGTCCAGACAGAGCCCCGATGTCAACACCTCACCACACACCTTCACCGGGCAGGAACACTTTACTTCCTCTATATGAGAAGATCATTGTTTCTCAAGGTGCATGACAGGACCTTGAAAATGAATAAGAATAAATGACTTTATTACCACTGCATTGTTTCTGTAGATCAAAGAGCATTCATACTCTCCAGTGAATAAACCCTGTGGACTCTGAGGATCCCTTGGTTTTCCTGCAGCGACACTCTGAGGCTGACCTTTATGGTTTTGTGCTTCATAATTTTACAACTATTGGATGGATTGCCATTGAATCGGGCACAGATACTCATGTTCCCTTCAGGATGAATTATAATAACTATGTTGGTTTCCCCTTCAGTGCCATCATATGATCACATATTTAATTAGTCAAAAATAAAATTGAGTTGCTACTATTTCCAGCTATTTCATTTTATGTTCATTTTCAATTTGGACATGAACATTTTTTTTTTAAAGACTTTACACTGGCTGAGGTTAGTTGGTAATGATGGCAAACATTACACCTGCTAAACGTCATCATGTTGTCACTTTGAGCATGCTGGCATTTTGACATTAGCATTTAGCTCACATTGTTTCGCGGTCTCATTAAAACCGGCCTGGTTGGAGAGCTGCTGGTCTATATAGAGTGTGCTGCACACACTGTTATCACGTGTGTAAAATTGGTTGTGATGAATGTGAAATTGTAACAACGCATGTCACAGTTTATATTGCTATGGTGAATCAAAACAGTACCGCAACATTGAAAATGTCAACCTCGTAAACTTTACACTCATGTCTGGAGTGACAAACGCAAACGCTGATATTGTCTGTGTAATGTGAGTGAACTCACCTTGGTTCATCACAACAGCCAGTTCCTGTGTGTCAGCAAAGTCATCAGACTGTCTGTCGGCTTGCATTGGTTTTATTTCCAGTATCATTCACGTCAAACAGAATATGTCTGTCTCCCACACATCCTCTGCATATTTCACATAATCCATGAGGCGCATATGAGACTGTCTGAATATTCCCTCCCTGCAGGATGTGAGTGTGGTCCATGATAGAAAAATAAACAGGGCTTTTCATCATGGGAGGCATCACTCAGTCACAGAACCCCAGGCAGACAGACTTACAGTCTTACTCGTGACAAATTGGTTTTTCTCCCCCCTCTTTGTCCAAATCAACGCACTCCTGTTCCATATCCATTTTATTCTGGCTTCTGAAACAGTAAAAGAAACCACATTGTCCAAAAAAAGAGTCTGCAGACCCTGGAAAGCTCGCTTGTGTTGGCAAAATTCACCATTTAATTGCTGGGCTTGTAAAGAACACTATTTGTCTCAGGGATTCCCCCTCTCTTACTTTGTGCACCACACACACACACACACACACACACACACACACACACACACACACACACACACACACACACACACACACACACACACACACACACACACACACACACACACACACACACATAACACACACAGAGTAACTGGCCGGCTTGTGTGGAGAGACATTTAGTCTTTCAAAAGCAGCATTGTGTGAAGGTCAGGAGAGTCTGTGGAATGGAGATCTATCGTTGTGACATTCTCCATTCTGTGAGAAAGGGCCGGACAACCAGCTCCTGTTACATAGGAGAGCTGGATAAATGGCAAGGAGTGTATCAGTGTTGTTGCATGTGTTGGTGCATTGGTGTGTGTGCATGCCAGAATTGCATAGACGGTGACTCCAGAGATACTGATCTTATTATTACTGTTTTCTTTTCAGACACACCAGAAATGAGTGAGTGTAATACTCATACAATACTCTATGACCTATCAGGCATGAATTCTTTTTAGATGTCTCCATATACCACCAAGAAAAAATATATTCTGGGTCCTGGATTTCGGACATTATGCTATTTCAGTAGAGTATATTATTTTGTTTATTTCTTAGTATGTTGTTGTTATTGTTCTGTCTGTGTTGGTTTGTGTAAATGTGGAATTAGTTATTTGCAATTCGCATAGTGTTGCTACATATGTGAAGGAACAAACACTGTGACTATCATGTCATTGTGACATGGGATGTAATGTACTCCTCTATCTTTGCGGCATAAGGTCTAACTTTATGCTCCTTGGCCTGTTGGCCTATACTTGTATCTTTTTAAATTTTCATTTCATTTCACCTTTATTTATTTAAGGAATGTCAATTGAGAGCGAGCTCTCTTTTTCAATGACGCCCTGATTATAAAAACACACAGTTATACAATATACAAATACATCAAGATCATAAACCACAATTACATACAGGCTGTAGAACATTTGATAGTACAATTTTAAAACAATCAAAAGTTTATAATATATAACATATACATATATATATATATACTATATATATACATATATAATATGAAAAAACTAAGTAAGGACATAGAAAAAAAGAAGTGAGTGCGTATGACACTGGGATATCAGTGATGGTCATCACAAAAAACAAACACACATTCCATAAATACACACCACCTGATACTTGTTATCCTGATACTGGTTCAATTAAATATTAACTGAAAGGAGGCTAGGTTACGCTTTCCCCGTCTTGTAATTGAACTTTCAGGTGCAGAGAGTGCATCATGAGCTAGTCTAGATGCTACAGGGGGATGAGGGAAAAAGGTTAACTTGGGTCAGTGCTTGGTGCTGGGCAAGAGAAAGTGTTTTATCTTTTTCAAGAAATGAAACCACAGGGAGGGAAATGATTTGCAAATATGTTACACAGCATTATAAAGGAGAACCACAGTTTATTGTGAAACACTCTGTACTTTATGTTTCCTGGCTGGCAGAGGAGGAACTGGTAATATCTGCAGAGGATTGCCCTAGAAACAAGTTACAGGGATGGTATGCATAACAAAGAGCTGACAAGAAATGGTATCAGTCTTGGCCGCAGTTACACTTTTCTTTTCGGTTTGACTGATATCATCTACTATATATCTCATTCATCACACCTGAAACAAAAGGAATTTGAAGCTGGTGTTTAGTATCTAATTTACAACAGCCATAAAGAGCCATAAGCTGACATCCAAGTTTGGAGTTTTGCAACCAAGGAATCCTGGTGATGACAAAGAGTGGGCCAGCTGTGCTTCCTGTAGGTGTGTCTGGATCCATTCAAACTACCTGAATCACTGGGTCATCCTGCCCCACTCAACCCAACCCTAAACTGTGAACTGACTGAGAGAGGTATAATATAATCTGCTCATCCGCCGACCGTTTAGAGTCCAGACCAGTTTTATAGACCGTTTCAGAGAGTATAAACAAATACAGGTGTTACCAAGGATACTAATTAAGGCTCCATTCCATTTAGTGTACCAAGGCGTTTTCTAATGAGCCACACCTGTCTTTGTTTATACTCTCTGAAAGGGTCTATAGGCACATAACACAGCCATATATGTATTAGATCTTCGCCTCCACCTACTGTAAAAGAAATGTGAGGAATTTGCAGTGTCTTAGCATTCACTTCTGGAGGAAAAGCCAGGCTCATTGTTGAGTGACTGGGACTGAGCATTTTGAAACCATTGATGGCCATGACACTATCAGGGTTGAATCATGATTGCAAAACATGAGGAACTGTATTACAAAATATGTGAATTTTTTTGTGTGGTAAAAAAAAACTAACACACAACTTTCTGTAACAAACATTTGTACTGTGGCGCAGTTTCGCTCAGTTGGTAAAGCAGGTGCCCGATGTGCAGAGGCTACAGTCCTCGTCGCAGCTGGCCCCATTCGGGCGGCCCTTTGCTGCATGTCATTCCCCCTCTCTGTGCCTCCCCATTTCCTGTCTCTCTCTACTACTACTCTATCGATTAAAGGCAAAAAGTCCCCGACAAAAAATTAACAAAATAAATTAAATTGACCTTAACTTCTGCTGTCGAGGGTTCAATTTTTACAAGAATCGTAAACTTGTAAATTCACAACCTAGTAACTTGCATCATGTTTTGATCACAGTGGCAACAGAGAAGTCACAACACACTGTGAATTATTAAATTAATCAGATGACTTTTATGTTTCCATGTTGAGGAAGAATGATGATGATCATCTTTGTTCCTCGTGATCATGATGATCTTTTAAAAAAAAAAAAAAAAAAAAAAAACTTTAAATGGAAATTTAAAATAGTTATATTGCTGGTTCTCTGTACACACCATCTCAGAGCATGTTCTCCTCTTCTTGCCACACAACTGTGAGTGAAAGGCAAAACATCCTGAGTGTTTGTACCACCAGTTTGTCCAGTTTTTGTATAACCCTCATCACTGTGACCTGTATTCCAAAGTTTGATGTCCCTCACTATCTACCAGGCGTGTTCGACACTGGATTTTATTTATTTTTAAAGCTCTTACTGGTCTCTTACCATCTTATATTAACTCACTAGTATCTTTCAATGCAGGTCTCTATCGTACACGCTCGAAAGACTGGCTCACACTGCAGGTTCCCTCTGTTAACACCGAGCTTGGAAAGACCAGCTTCTCTTACTGTGCACCTACAACCTGGAACACTCTGCAAAATCGTATACCTCACTTTTATCAGTAGGACTATTTAAAACCATAACTACATCTTATTTTACCTCTAACTGCTCGTGCTTTTAACTATGTTTAAATTTACCCTAGTCACCTTTAAATTCTGGTATTCTGTTATGTTTTTGTATGTTTCAAATGTCTTGTCTTCTGTCCTTATATGTTTTGTGTTTCATCTATATTGTAAATGAGGTTACTCCTCAATATATCTCTGAGTTTAAATAAAGGTTATGAAATGAAATATGCATTCAGTATGATATCTCAGTGTAAAAATTGTGCCATGTCACTTTCTTAATTGTCACTGTATTACATCACATCCCTCTCCGGGTGTGATGCAATGACAGTGAGTCACTAGCAGTTTTTTAGCACCGTTGGGATCCTTGGTCCACGTGTGCCAGGTGGCCCGTCATTGTTTCAGGGATGTGGTTGTTGAAATGTCAAACATACCTGACATGCATTTCTAAGGCCTGAGACAAATGAGGTGTAGGAACAATTTAGATAATCTACAGCATGTATTCAGAGGAATGCTGTGCAGCCTTAAAAAATATTCCACTTCAAAGACTCTTGCTCTTTGTCATAGTAAATGCACGTGAACATCCCACTCATGCTTCATTGTTCTTCCTTTGCATTTGTCAGGTGTCTCAGTGTGAGATCAAACTTCAGTAAACCTTTACATGTCCAGCACAGGTTCTTCACCAGCCCTGGAGAGTCAGAGGTGAGCCAACAGTGATCAAAGGATTCACCGCTGAGTGTCTTTCATGTTAAACAAAAGCGATCAAACACGGCCTCTGACTGAAAGCTGCCAGAAATGAAATGTGATACGTTTGTTGGGAGAGGAGCTTTGAAGTTGCCCGAGTGCTATCTCGTCAGATGTTTACTCAGGTCACTGCAGCTGCATCAGACGGCCGGTATATACTCGGCAGCAGACAGAGAGGATGGGGGGAAAAAATCTGTGTAAAACTGTGTAATCTTTGTGAGTCAACCTTCTTGTGTAAATCCATCTAAGTCCTATTGTATTAATGTACCTGTGCAGAGGCAGCAGAAGGTTGCCCCAGGCTATACTTTGTACACTTTGCCTCCTGCCCCTCCTTCCACCTCTCCACGCCTCGTTTATTACATTCTTGTGTTTTCCTGTCACAGCCTGCATTTGAACTGAAATACTGTCAGACTGTGTGTGTGTCCCATCGATGAGTCCTCTGCAAATATAAACCATTGCCTATAAAACTTTGAACGTTTCAAAACTATTTGCCTAAACCAAATAGTTAGAGTTTTACCTTTTAAGCTTTGACTGTCAGTTATATTACTTGGACTGGATCGGATTTGGAAGTGTGCGATAAACCCTAATATAAAGTTTAGTTTAGCAATCAAGCAAAACAATGGACTAATGGACTGATGTTTAGGATGTGTGTGATTGTCTGAACATGCTCTGCAATTTGTTTGGGAGACAGAACCATAAGTGAAATAAAAGGAGGCCAAAGGTAAAACACAATTTGGTAAAGAGGTGTACTTTTGCTCTGTATCTAACCCAGTGCTCAACCCCCATCCCTAACACTGAATCTCAGCTGTCAACTATCTTCGGCTGCATTATCAACGGTAAAATTTAATATGGGTCAAACTGTAAAAACACCTACATAATAAATCAATAATATCCTCATGTATGACACAGGTGTCAGGATTTAGTCTCCAAACTTGAGTGCAGATCACACAGATGGCCTGATGATTTCCTCAGGATTATTTTGTGAACGGTCTCATCCACAAAAGGCCTGTGCAGTAGTTGAAATGAATCACAGAAAGTTTGTTCACTCTCTCTACTCTTAAGCATCATCAGTGAACTCCTTTAAAAAGTCATTAACTGAAGTCATGAATCATAAAACATGATTTCATGTCTGACAATGTGTCATGTCTTCTATTGGTTTTTTTTTCTTTTCTGTTGGTCAGCATTTGAGATGATCTTATCTCAGCATGTAAATGTATAGCACATGTACCATTACTGCATAATATATCCAGGTCTAAAAGCCCTGGTGCCTGGCCGTCTCCTAACATAACAATGTTGCATAGTAATGTTGCGTAGTAATGTTTGGCATGCCAGCCATGTGATGGCTGAAGTGGGAGCATACTTTACCTTCTCAGGGTTTCACACACATTCCATGGAAACAAAGAGGAAAACTCATGGGCGGGAAACTGGGCTGTTAAAGCCTTTCTAAATGAGACGCCTTTCTGCTCCATACAAGTGTGTTTTTGACTTCTACTGCACAGTATGTGTAAAAAATACTGACATAAAACTGAAATAGCAACTTCCCATTGGTTGTGTCCATACTCAGGGGGATTATGGGAAAGTGCTGCCAATGGCTTCCCATTGTGGCATTGTGTGTACGTCTGTGTGTATTTTGCCTGCCTTCAAATACCTAGGCTGCACTTATTTTTTCCATCTATTTATTTGAAGGTCAGGAGCTCTGCAGTTAAGAACACAAAGATTTCTTGGATGAGGGCAGCAGACAAAAAGCTGCTTGAAAACCCTCCTCCCTCTTATCCTCACAACAATCACACTTCCTCACTTCAAACACTTTGTTATTTCAGCTTCTCAGTGTTTGTAGACTGGACATCTACTGCTGTAAGGGCAGCTAATGAGGCCATATCCCCCCCTTAAACTGTACTCTGCTGTTAGTTCAAACAATGCTCAGGCCATGTTTTTTTTAAAAACGTTTTTAGCTCAAAATTATCATGCAGCGTCCGTGTGGAGGCCACCAGCATTTCCATGGCATCACAGGAGCAGTGATCTCACTCGGGCCACCCTCTCTTGACGTCTCTGTGTTTGTCACTGCAGCCAGTTTGAGCCCTCCGCTCTCTTCTTCTGTCTGTCCTGCCCCCGTGTCGGTATACTGTTGTGAGGTGGCACAGGAACTGGTCAGAGAGGAATGTGACGGCACAGCAGCGTGACACAGCCCAAGCACCCACACGGACACAACATTTAGAACAAGAAGGAGGGAGGGAAGAACAACAAGAAGGTGCCGAGAGAGACGGGTCAATGAAATGCTTGGACTTTATGACTAATGCATGCTAGTGTATAATGGAGAAAAACCACACAAGCAGTGTGAGCCGTTGTTGTACTAAGGAAGTTAAGACGTTAATGTAACCGCAGTGGTTCAAATAAAGTAAGGAAGTGGTTTGTGTGTGGCCTCCTACATTTCCAGTTGTCATTTTTCTGAAGAATAAAAAACCAGTCTGTGACACATTCAATTAAGGAACTATTGAGACTTGTTACTCCCTACATGCGCAGGTGTGTGAGCATGTGTTTGTGCTGTTGTTTTGTAGCTGTACAGTGACTCAGATGTTATTAGGGTGGATGAAGTGGCCAAAAAGAAAAGCAATTTGTGTCAGATTTGTGACTGTCTGAGTGGTTCAGGTTCGGATTAGGGTTGAGTTTGCTCTTGGTTTTTTCCTGTAGGGTCAAAGTGGCAAAGCAGCAGTGATGTCCCATGTATGTGTGATGCAGCGACTGGTCATGCGGTGAGAATGTACTGACTGTACTGACCACCGCGTGATTATTCGGTTTATCATCTCATCACACTGGGATGTATAATCTATGTATGTCTAAATGTTTTATTTTTTTAAGTGGATTTTGGTCACATTGGGATCTTGTGACCATGAGGGGAAAACCATAACAGTGGTACATAAGTAGGGCCGTGGACCTTCTGCCCTTTCTGTGAACCAGGCGAAACTACAAACAGCAATAAACCAAATTCTTCAACATGCTATTACGAGCAACTCATTAACCAGATTCCAGCAATAGTGACCTTTTCTCTACATCTACAGAGGTGAGGGAACTAACAACAATAAATGCATAATCAACCACTTTCTCCTTGTTTCCAACCACACCATAACCCTATATTAAAGCCTTTCCATGGCAGATCCAGGTTTCCAAAATTTAAAGCATGTGCACCCAGTGCAGACTTGGGTACTGTGAACATATCTACAGTAAGCAGTCAGAAGTGAGTAGTAGAAGAAGAGCATTGCTAAAACTAGCTCAGTAAATATTGGGGTTGTTTGGCTGCTAGTCTAAAGCGTGTTATGGAAGGAGGCGGAAAAGGAGGTGAATGAGTCAGGGGGTTTATGATTTGACCAATGAGCCAATCATCATTAACAGGGAGCCACACACAGTTAGTGTAGCCGCAGACCACAGTGTTTCAGATTTTTGAAGGCCCCAGTTACGTAATGGCTGAGGTTTGTGAGTTAGTATGTGCAAAGAAGCAAGCAACAGGCAAGAGAGATCATTACTGTAACAATAAAACTTTGAAAAAAATTAAATATTTAAAGCAGAAGTAAGCGATCCGGTCGTTTTGGCTGACTTCTTGTCAGCCGATGGAGTTAGCAGCCCCCGCCCTCATCATGGATCTATTGGTCCATCACCACATTCACGCGCATCCCTTGGCTGCACATACAGCCCTTCATGCCGTTCTCTCTCCTCATTGGATAAAAGTTGTAGGATACAAGGAAGTATACAAGAAGTTTTCTCCTCGGCTTACAGCAGAGCAGAGTGACTGACAGACCCGTGTTTCGGACCAAACACTCTATATAGAAGTGATTGCTGTCGGAAGATATAACTATTTAAGACTTATATTAACACAAACATGCCGCTTACTTCTGCTTTAACAAGACAAAGAGTGTTCAAACACAACTGGGAATTACTGTAATTCATAATTAGGATTCTGTGTTTTGGGCCCCAACTATTAAAAACTGAAAACTGAGAGTCTCAGACAACAGTGCAGAGGTGAGTCAGCAAAATGACTGACACCGGCTACACCAACTTTCATCATAACTGTCTCATTTTAAAAACATTAAAAACATTAAAAACATTTAGGATCAGAATGGCTCAAAAGATGCTGTAATCACATGTAATTCCCATGACTGTTTTTTTTTTTTAAGTATATTTTTGGGCTTTTTGGCCTTTATTTGATAGCACAGTGAGATAGACAGGAAAGGGGGAATGACATACAGGAAAGGTCTTCCCGATGCGGGACTCGAACCGGGGACGTCTGTGTTGAGGACTGTAGCCTGTAGCCTGTAGCCTGTAGTGGGCAGCCGCTTTAACCACTGCGCCACGCACCACCCCTCCCATGACTGTTTTGAAGTAGACTAAGTATTTATTATTATTGAATTATGGTCTTGTTATTAGAAGAGTCTTATTACTGTATTGCAACTGGTCAGATTTTGTCAGCTATAAGATTTAATGCAGTGTGTTGTGATTCTGGTGAGTCCAATGGGGATCTGAAAGCTGCCGAATCAGCAGGACGGCATCAAATCTAGAGTCGACATTGCCTTCTAGAGAAAAGTGACAAACCGCAATAAGAATTGTTATGACGCAACCTACAACACTCACGTCAGATATGAGTTTTTATTCTTTTGGGAATTTACAAATGAACAGAAGCCTATTGTGTGTGTTTCTACTACTTTCATACTAGAGTGTAAAGGCAGATGACAGCTGTGACACCAGGCATTAACACAAACTAAATGTGCAGACATTAGTTTCTGTGCCTCCACATCCTCTTCTTCCCCCAGTTCCTTCTTTTGTTTATTTTAAGGTCATTTCAAATTTTATATTTTTAGTGTGCTCGACGTTACTTTAGGCTACGAACACCCACTTCTAAAGAAAGCCTCTGAAAATAGCACTACTGACAGACAGATGGAAGAAAACCTAGCTATGTTGGTGAGGCACAGGGCTCTGGAAAAAAAAGGAAAACAAAGAACAATCTTTGTGTTTATGCAAGACGGGCCTTTTTTTGGGTGTGTGGGGTCAGCAGTGTGTCGTCAGTTTGTGTGTGTGTGTGTGTGTGTGTGTGTGTGTGTGTGTGTGTGTGTGTGTGTGTGTGTGTGTGTGTGTGTGTGTGTGTGTGTGTGTTTGGTGGATGTGTGCCCGTGTGCCTGTCTGTGTTTCCGTTCGTGGTGCTTATGACTGTGCAGTAATCAGCCAGGAGGAAGAGCCTGTCCAAGTGCAGACAGCGTATCTCCTCTAGCTGGAGGATCCACCCGTTCTCACACGCAATAAACACACACGCATGCACACAAACATACACACACACATGCATAGCCTTATTCAGACAACAGACAACAATGTGTAGTGTTTAGATTACAAACGCCTAAAAAAAAGTACAAGGAAGAAGCAAATGAAAATTTTTAAGCAAATGGATCGGGCAAGTGACACAACAGTGTGGCACTGTTTACTAAGGCATAAATAGACACAATGCTCCTGACAGATGGGTTATTTTTACCAGCTGCGATGAAACTCGATATCGAGATAAGAGAATGGAAAACTGTGTCTGAGAGGACAAAATGGAGAAATGTGCAGGGCGAGAGTTAGGGCGGGGTGAGGTAAATGTCAGCAGAACAAAAACCAAATGAAGTTCCTGCTTAGGTTTTAATGCCAAGTTGTCAAAGTTGTGTGTTATAATTAATCATTCTTTGATCTTTTCTGTCGGTAAATACATTGAAAATTGACTACATTTTTATGCATATGCTCATTTTAATATGATTTACAATCATTATTGGTTTTAGCAAGTGTATTTAGATGCATTGTTGTCTTGTACTAATCCTTATCGGCGGACCCCAACTTGTTTTGATTTCCTCTTCTTTTGTTTACTTTTGGATTATGAATATTGGCTTTAAGACATTAGGAAATATGTGATTAACCCTTATGGCCCACTCTAATATTGCTAATACTCACACTCTTATAGCTGTGCTATTTTTCAAATTATATTAATGATATTAAATACTTATTATTTTTTAAAGATTTTATTTAACCCTTTGAATGCCATGGTTTTTGTCTTGGCGCCACCATGTTTTCAGATGAAAAAAGAAAAATATGACGCATTTTGATGATAAATTCCAAGGCAAAAGACCATATTGACACCCAAATATGGTATGGGTAATGCTCTAATGGAAGTGAGATCAAGAATTGCATTTTGAATAGGTTTCAATGGCACATTTTGCGCCTAACAGTACAAGTGTAACTCTTGTTTGTACACAGTGTATTTTAGACTTGCTGTAAGAGCTGAGCTGGAAATGACTAATCAATTAAAAATACTCAATCTTGCCAAGTTTCATGGCTTTTGCATTAACACAGCCAAAATTATTAAAAAATGAATTATGAAAAGTGTGTAAAATGTGGTGCTGCCTTAAAATGACAACTTAGAACTCATTCGTGGTGAGAACATGTTTGACTGTTAGAGACTTGGCTGTTTGAAGCTGATATGATTTTATATGTGAGTAAACAATTGCATATCAGGCCCCAAAGTTGTACTTTAGTCCATTACAGTAGGTGACACATTTTTCTTATGAATATATGGATTACACTGGTACATTCATTTTAAAAGTTGCAGTATTAAGCATTTTTGTCTCCATAACTTCCCCATATCTGGTTGCTTAAAAGATAAGACATGCCTTGAACTCTTATATTTGTACAGTCTGCTCTGTAGCATGTAATATCTTGGGAAGTTTTTCTGTTCAGGACATTTTACTCCCATATTGACTCATACATACAGAGTGCTCATGACAAAGTCAAATGACAAATGCAAAAAATAAAAGAACAAAGAAATGATTATTTTCTAACTCTAACAAATAGAGAGTGATAAGAGATAGACACTTTTGGAAATAGGGTGTGGGAGCTCCTCTAGATGACTGACTAACCTAGACCCGGAAAACTGTAACCTCATCTTCACTGTCTACTGTAATTCTACGGTGACACACAAGCACACAAAACATTTCTTTCAGTCTCACAAAGGGAGAAACATCTGCAATCAATTTACTCCCACCCACCCAGCTATAGAATCCAATAATGACGGTAAAACGCAACAGCAATTTTCTTTTATAGTGTTGTTTTCCCTGCTTGGCATCACTCTCAGTTACTATAGCGATGGACGGCAAAGGCTGGCACTGACTGTAACTGATGTTTGATTTAGTGGTCATAGGAGCAAAAGAAAAAAAACTTCCATCGTCACTGAATCCACTGTATATACTAGTGCTGGATTATCCTCCCTGTTTTCTCTATATAAGGTGCTATAATGAGGTCCCTCACACACTCACACACAGGAGTGACAGGAATGTCAGTCCTGGACGGCGGCCAGTACCAACGCACTCTGCAGAGACCGCTCTTCAGACCCAGCAGGGTTTGAAGTGAGTCCATAGTGAATCAAGCACTCTTAAACAAAGACCTGTGATGTGGTGATGTCACTTCCTGGCAGGCTGCAACTCTGTTTGATGTGGGATCTTTGTTGGTGGATGAGGGGGCGAGGCGATACCCCACTGGGATGGACGTAGGCTGGGAGAGAGCAGAGAGGAAGAGGAGTGTTGTTAATGAGCGCAGGAGCAGGAGGATGTTGTGGTCGGCCACAGCACGGCTGTTCGCTTTGACAAACTCATTTCCTTCTCTGGCTTCTGTGGAGCTGAGGTGTGATCATTGTGCAGCTCCTGACCTGGATGTTAGAGCACAAAAAAGGCACAGTTACAGCTGAGAGATATGGAGGGAGTGTTTGAGGAATCCAGTGACAATAAAGATGTCAGTGAAGAGTCTGTGATTAGTGCGAGGGAACTCCCGGAGTTACAAACACACCTGCAGTCTCAAACAATCGCCCCACTGTCTTAGAAAAGAGAACTGAAGCCTTATGAAGAGAGAGAGAGAGAGAGAGAGAGAGAGAGAGTGTGTGTGTGTGTGTGTGTGTGTGTGTGTGTGTGTGTGTGTGTGTGTGTGTGTGTGTGTGTGTGTGTGTGTGTGTGTGTGTGTGTGTGTGTGTGTGTGTGTGTGTGTGTGTGTGTGTGTGTGTGTGTGTCAGTAACATAGAAAATAGAAAATGAAAACAGGTGGGAAAGAGCTGTGACTGAATTCCAGAGGTGACAGTTCTGAAAATTAAATACAAAAATAGCACTGAGCACACGCACATGCACATAGACACACGTGTGCGCCGACACACCAACACACCGACACTGCGCTTGGTTTACAGCACAACCTGAAAATCCAACTCTGTTTTAGTGATCTCAATCAGCCACCAATGTACACACCAATTACAGCCTTTGTAAAAGACCTAAAAGAAGCACTGATTGCAGTTCACAGACCCTAAACCTCACTGAACCACGGACACGTCATCCAAGTTTACAATGAGGTTTCAAGGGTTAAATTTCACTTAGAGCCCTTGACACACAACTCAGCCTCAAAGTACCAACACAACAAAGGTTGACCTACCAAAGCCTTTGTGTTGCCCTCTTTGGCCTGATATTCTCTGTTAAGGTTGCACTTGCACACAACACCAAGAACAGCATACAGCCCACGGATGGCATTGATGTACATGTTCATATTATGGATTTTTTTTTTTAAAGAACCAAGAAATAAAGCTTCCATTATTATAATGCTATGATTTGTCAGGGATTTGTCTGATAAAAAAAAGTTGTAGCTGGCAGTGGTGTCGTCAGCCAGTGTTGAATGGAGTTCCATAGAGTTCTTGCCGCAGAAGCGAAACATTACTGCAATAATGGACGTTCATTTATCTGCCAAAGTGAAGACTCGAAGCAAATAAAAAATTCCACAAACCCCTGTCTTTCACTTCCTTTTGCTGTGAGTGTTTCGACACATCTACGATAAGTGCTGCCATGCTCTGTGAAAAACGTTCTCCAACAATATGTGACTGTGACAAACAGCTTTTCATAGTCATACTTTGTTTGTACAAAAGAGTAACCTCAAAACCTACAACAGAACTTTTTCAAAAGCTTGTAATTGCCCATTCACCACTTTAAAGGAACTTTAAATGAGTTCAGTCCCTTCGCTTGCATCAGAGGCCACAAAGTCAGGGCTTCTGAATCCTCACCTGTAGAGCTCCCTCAGCTTCCTGTGGTGCTTATTAATTAGCTGAGTGGTAGCTAAAAATATGTTACTCAACAGTGACGTAATGGAAACTCTGGGCGATGGTCATTCTCAGAGTCTCAACAACTGCCAACATGACCTTATTGTCATCTGTTGGCATGATGTTTGAGTGCTGTTAGATTTCTGACACTAGTGTCAAAGGTAGAGCTCATTGATACTATAGTCGAGCTGTAGACAGTCAAAGTTCACCAACACTGACACTGTCACAGTTTGAGCTGGGCTGTAATAGTGTCTCCAACCGCTCCAGCTCACAGGGAGTGGATCAGAGGGTAAAAAACAGCAAGTAAAAACAACAAGTGGTCCCACAGGGGATGTGTCACATTCAGACGGGGGCCCTATTGTCCCCCGACAAAGCCTTGGTGGGATGTCACATTCCCGAAATCCACGCTGGGGAAGGGGCTCAGGGAAGGAGAGATATTTTTCACACCGAGGCACAAAGCCACAGCGTGTCAGTCTCTGACTCACACGTGGGGAGGAAAACCGGCTGAGTAATCATAATAATAACCACCATCATCCTGCCGTCTCGACAGTTGCTACTAACCTGGACTCATCACCCAATGAGAACACTAATAAAGAATCAGATCACTCCTCATGATGAGCCAATATTGCTGTTGAATCAGCTGTGTCGGCGCATGTGTGTGTGCTGAGCACGCTAATAGTAGTGTCTTACTAATCACTTCCATCTCTCAGCTAGTAATGGGGCAGATTTAAGCGGGGCTTTTCACATGGCTGGGCCCACTAAAGTGGCCCACTGGGGCTTGACTGCACAAAGCTCACTGTCGTGTGTGGTGTGTTGATAAAGACAGAGCAATCTGGATTGGGAGATTAGCTCTGGCGTAATGGGTAGAGATGAAAACTGGTTGTCATCTCACTGCCAACCAAGTGCTTCCACAGGCTCAGCCCTTTCTCCTTCTGAGGGTGTGTGTGTGTGTGTGTGTGTGTGTGTGTGTGTGTGTGTGTGTGTGTGTGTGTGTGTGTGTGTGTGTGTGTGTGTGTGTGTGTGTGTGTGTGTGTGTGTGTGTGTGTGTGTGTGTGTGTGTGTGTGTGTGTGTGTGTGTGAGTGCTGGCAGAGGGAGGTCAGGGGCGCGTCTGCCACGAGCTCAGCTCTCACTCTGAGAGAAGCCATCATCCATGACCTCATCCAAGGAAAAATCCCCCTCTCCTGCCTTCCTCTCCTCCCTCTTCTCTCCTCAAGCAGCTGAGCTGTGAGCTCTCCCTCTGCATTCCTGCTCTCTGAACAGCTCCCACACTGTCTCGAGGCTGCGGCAGGAGAGAGGGAACACACAGAGTGACAGTGGGTGGACAGATAGACAGAGAGCAGCAGCGAGGAAAGTCTTGCTGAGGTCATGGACCCCACTAATAGCCTGTGGGCTGCTCAGACGGCCTCACAGGGGAGAATGTAAATTTGTTGGGGAGTCAGAGAGATGAATAGAGATGAATGAAGAAATTCAAAAGAGGAAAAATCATGCCTTCTTTTGCCCTAATTTTCCAGGTTTTGGTCATGGGTGTTCCACCATACATTGAACAGAAGGCACAGTAAACCCCTCGCCACATCGCCACCTGATCAAAGGGCTATAGAGGTGGACAGGGAAGCTTAATTGGTTGACTGGTCCACCACTTTGGTCTACTACTGAAATATCTCAACAACTACTGAATGGATTAACATACATTTTGGTACAGTCATCTTTCCCAGTGCTGATGACCTTGTTGATTCATGTGTTTGTTTGTTTATGTTTGCCTGTTTTTGCTAGCTCACCCAACCATATTAGATGTATTGCCATGACATTTGGTACAAACATTAATGCTGCCCTCACGGCAAATAATTATTATTTTTGGTGACCCAGTTTTCATCTAGTGACATAGCCTACCTAACCTCACCGGTATTTTCCTGTTAGGTCTTTGTGTTAGAGCTAATTAGCAAATGTCAAACCAAGTTACCTTAACTAAGATGGTAAAAATGATAAACATTACCTGATAAACAAACACATTATACTATACAGTATGTAGCCTACATGTACATGTATATGTATACACAAATACATATAGGCCTACTGTATACAGTACCTAAATGCTAACATTAGCATGCTTGGTAATGTGGCCTTACACTCAAATCTTTGAACCATAGCATGAAACTGAAGCTGCCAGTGGAATCCCATATACAGGGACAGGCCACACTCCACTCAGTAAGCACAAGGGTCAGATATCAGATATCAGACACAGTGCAAGCAGTCGTGATAACCACTAAGCTCCTGTCACCATCACAAAGTCTGCTTACTATATAACAGCATTCCTTGATTTATCTGCTTGTCTGGGATTGTATTATTGAACGATCAAATCAGAATACTGTGACAATAAGACGGAGGGGGGAACCATTATTGTTTTCATGACTCTTTGCAGGTCAGACAGTTTCCTCCCTCCCCTGTCTGTGCCAGTGTGTCAAATACAAAAATCTTAGGTATGCAGCTACAAGTATTTCTCCATTGGGGAAATCTCTGCACTCTTTCCTAGTAATCCTGTCATGATCAAACTGGATTGCTTCAACTGTTTGCCTTGTGGGTGAGGGGTGGTAGTGGTGAGGGGGGGGGGGGGCTGAGGTGTTTCAACAGCAGCCAACCACAAAGTGAAACACAGTGAAGAAGAATGCCTTGAGCCCACTCCTTGCAGTAACCAGAGCCTGCTGCCGTCTGCTCTGACATCCGTCCGCCTCTGCTTTGTCATAAGCTCATCTGGCCAGCACGCGTTGGGCTGATCCTCTCAAACCACCATTAGTCTCCTGCTTTTGCGTGCGCGCGCACACACACACACACACACAAACGCAAACTAACACACAGAACCGCAGGGCATACTGTAAGGGGCAGAGAAAACAAATGAGTCAAGCATGCAGTCATCCACTCTTCCTGTCTGTTTGCTGGCACGCTGTTGTCTGTGTGAGTTATTTTGTTGTTCTGAGTGTGTGTGTGTGTGTGTGTGTGTGTGTGTGTGTGTGTGTGTGTGTGTGTGTGTGTGTGTGTGTGTGTGTGTGTGTGTGTGTGTGTGTGTGTGTTTGGGGGGGAGGCACTAGGGGAATGGTCAATTACATCCAGTTTCTTCCCTTGCTTTCTCCTCACTCCACTCCACTCCTCTCCACTTCCTTCCTGTCTTCCTGCCTTCTTCCCTCGTTCCACCTTAGCCCTGCCCTTCTCCCTCCTCCATCTCTCCCTCTCGCTTCTCCTCTTACCCAGTAAGTAATGCGATGCCACCATCAGCCTCCTTGGGGTCTAAATAGACCTCAGTGAGAATTTAATAGTGTGACCATGATACATAACAAGTGTCTGTCCAGCAGGGTGACATCAGCAGAGGGGAATCTACTGGTATCCCTGCCCAACTCCTGCTGGCATCAAGAGCAAGTGGAGAGGGGCAGGACTCAGCTGAGCTGCTTTTTCTACACTACCAACATAGAAAGCACCAGTGTCAAGCACGGGCAGACTTGGTCATTTGGGAGTCCTAAGAACACTGAAGCTGACCATATTCAATCTGTCTTACTTATATAATTGGCAGGATTTTAATAGTGTGAAGAAACATTTATGATCCTTAAGTATTCATTTTTCAGCAGTAGTCACTCAATGTATTGACATTCTGTAATGCAAATGTAAGGCGGTAATATTTGTTACTTATGGAGTCTGCTTTTCCCACACAGGATTCATGCTGTACACCCACGCAAAAACACATTTCAGTGGTTTGCATGTGGATAGGAGTCATCAACATTTAGTCTGACTTTTCAGTCTTTTCTGCCAGTTTGAGGGGATTCTGGAAAATTACTAAAATGTTACTACCACCTTGTGTGGTTTCCTGTGTAACAGATATTTTGGAAAATGTAAAAAAAAAAAAAATTACATGTTTTGATGGTCAATAGCGTGACATTTCTGATTTCCGATTAGCTTAGCAAAGACGGAAAGCCTTAAAGGTGTTCAGAAATGGCCGTTTGTCCTGTTTGTCGCGCCTCCTTCTACGAGTTTCCACGAGTTGCCGCACAAGTTGACCCGAGTGAGAAAAATGAATTTGATTGGTCGTTATCGAGCGGGCGGGATGTTCAATGCTTGGGGCGAGACCGAGCTCGGTGTGTGTTTGCGTGTCTCAGACGTTTGATTGACGGATGACAGATCCAATATCAGTGGCTGATGAATCTTGAGCAGCGTGACGTATAATTTGTGCGCCTGCACTATCCAATGCGAAAAAAAAACTACCCCACTTTCATCCCGCATTTAGCCTACTCTAAAATAGAATTTTGCACAGAGTTTGGGCTACATCGTCTGATAGATGAGTTATTACACTAATGTTAAGACCCACAGTGGGCCCAAATTCAATTTTCTTTTCTGTAGCTACAGCTTTAAGAGACAGTTAGCCTAGCTCATATGGAAGACACATATTTTTCAACTTCAGAGTGAACGAAATTCACTGTCCCAAAAATGATTGCTATACTAAGCTAATGCATTATAATTTTGTTAAAGACAAGATTTTTCTTATTTTCCTTGGCACTGTTGGTACAGTGGTAAGAAATATATTTGCGGTTAAGGGATGTATTTGAGCTAGATGAAGTAGTGGAGCGAGCCTGTATGAGTCACAAGTAACCAGTTTTTCATCTAACAAATGAGGGGTGTTGGTCAGGGAGTAAATATTGTCCAAATTAATGAAAAATTAGCTTTCATTACTTAGTATTTCTGATTTTGTGCGCTGCTCTGGCTGGGTTTTGAGGCAGTGGTGAGCCTTCGCCACGTGGTAAGACTACATCTGAGCACATGTGTCCATTTGTAAGTCAAAGGAACAGGAAGAAAAAGGACGAGAAAAGGATGAGGAAATGGAGGAGGGGATAGGATGTCCGAGCGACAAGAATATAGAATAAACAGGCTAGCTCACAGGAACTGAAGGGCAAATCAAAGTAAAAGGTCAGAGAGAGAGGAGTGAGAGCTATGATAGGCAGTGACAGAGTGATGCCGCTCCTCTAACGCCATAATCTGTTTTATCCACATGCAGGCGAAGACAAGTCAGCACCCTCCTAAGTAGAACTTCTCACCTTGACCCATTCTCCATCCTCTCTTCATCTCTCTCTCTCCCTCTCATGTTACCGTGTCGACCTTATCTTTCACTCCCCCTCTTCATTCCTGTCATCCTCCTCACACTCCTATTTGACTGTCCACACCATGTAAACAAGGCAACACAGGCCATGTACAACCCACTGATCCGCCACAGCCTCTTTTTGTCATGTGACAATAGCTGCATCACTGTCATCACCTCATCAGTCAGGCCTGAGTGGCACACTGAGTCTCTGCTTACACTTCATTTCAACTTTAAAGGGCCATTTGAGGACAGTAATTTATGCTAACATCATAGAAACCCACACATCCATACACTACATACATGTACAACAACTAAAGCAGACCCTGACTTACACCACCTCATTAATTTTGGGTAATAATGTGTTCCTGTTGATGATGTCCGGTCAGAGAATAATTATATTACCAAATGTTGGCGTGCGCACTTCCATGTTAGTGTGGAAACTACCCATTGTTGCTCCTCAGAAGGGCAGGAAGCACCTTTCACAACAAACTCACCTTCCCGACACTGATTCAGTCTAATGCAACCACTACAGATCTGATTACTCAAGTCGTCTATTAGGCAATGCATTCAGACAGAGTGGTGCTAATGGATTTAGATCTCTACATAGAGGCTTAATAATATTAAATGGTTCAAAGTATGCACCATTACACCCATATACTGCACAGATACAGTATCTGTAATCAACATATGTTATTCTTCTGTATAGGCTTGATCATGAGGTAAAAATCCTTCAACATACATAAATGTAATAAAATTCTATTACATAACAAAGGCACCTGTAATGATTTTTTTGTGAGCACAACTTCAGGTAAACAACTGGTAACAAAAAAGATTTCGAAAACAATGGCGAATTTTGTACACCAGCAATTCCCAGTGTGATACACAATGAATTGTGCCACTTCCAGATAACTTTGGCCATCTTGTAAGGAAATGCCTTGTGAGGTGTGGAAATATCCTTTTCAGTCTCTCTAGGAACACAAATAAAAGTCAGAAGGGGAGGACGAGGGACATGTGGAGTTACTGTGCCCCTACAAGGTAAATTCAGGAGTGGTGCAACACTGGTGCCTGATGATGGGCCACCATACTGGACATTATGTGCTGGCTGTGGTCCACCAGGCCACAGAGAGAAACAGAACGCAGCGAACTCCCTTCTCTCTCAGCATTCTGGCTCTTTGGTGGCCATCAGCCCCGGGAATAGCAGCTATGTGAGCATGACTGCACAGCACTATTTCTGTGTGCTCTGCTACTTGACATTGAGAGGCCAGGATTAGGTGGCTCCACTACTGTAAATGACTAACCCCTGTCACACACACAAACACACGCACACATGTGTGTGCCTTGGAAATACACATCCATGTTTGTACTGTACTTGCTGCATTGCTGCATACGAGAGTGGTTAACTTGCACTTAGTCACTGAGAAACTGTAGTCATCAGCGTATTGTCGCTGTCCCCTGATTACGAGTAGGGAGTACTGCTGCTCAGAATCTGGATTGAATTTGCTTGAGGTGATGCAATGTGAGTCAGAGTCAGTTTGGGCTGAAGACTGCAATTTTGAAAATGAAAAAAATCTGGACAGTAAAATCTGAAGTCTCTGTTTGGAGCTAACTTCTCAAGGTTACATTAACTGCTACTAGCATAATAATGTACCAAAGCGTCAGAATTTCCGCACCCTGAAGTTGGACAAAAGAGTTAACTGCACTTAACCCTGACCTAAATCCAAGATGGTTGCTCTGTGAGAGCTGTACCAATATTAGATGTGTCTCGATGCCGGAGCAGCACTCTTTAAAGTCTGCATTTGAAGACCAATAGCGTCTCAGCGGTGCTTCCCACTTGGAAAGCTCCTTCAAATGTGGCCTAAAAATGCATCCTTTGTTTCCTGGTCAACAAAGGAGCCAATGGGTGGCTCCGTGATTCACACTGTGCCCATGATGACTCACTTTTCAAAAAGAGGTAAGGCCGATTCACAACTAAATCAGCAGCTGAGAATACACTGAAATCTCTAAAGAACAAATTACGTGTTACGCCCTCATGGATCACGTCCTCCAAATGGTAATGGTCCCCAACATAGGCCACATTGAGTGCTGTGTGACTGTGTCCGAATTCTATCTGTTCATGTATCCATTTCTATACACACAACAACATAAATTTGAATTCATTACTCACTCATTGATTGGTACGAGCTGGAGTTGATACTGTACCAATAACACCAGTAAACAGCTTTGGCGTGGACTTGACATGGTTTATTTTGGTGTCACATCATGCCCAGGTCCAGGAAAATTGAACATAATATTAAATTGCCTGAGGTGATGCTCATGAGTCGGCTGTGCTTGAGGCTCAAGACAACAAAAAAATCTGGCAGGTCGTAGTTGAAAAGAAACTGATCTGCTCCTCATCGCTACTTGAAGCTTACTTCTTGTTGTTTCATTAGCCAGTGAAATGCACATAAATTATATCCGAACTCCAAATGGTCAAGCTGCACTGCTGGTAATGCGGGTGGCAGATTTATGCCAATAAACGCAGTCTTTACGATAGAGGTGCAATAGTACACTTTAAATAAGTATGAAAAGTTCACTCTGTTCATCTGAGAAAATTCAAAACCACTCAATTTGGAAATATATAATTCATATTCTCTCATACCATGTATTTTGAGAATATGGTGAAGCATGTGAATAAATTCAATGTAGTTTTGTGTTTTTATGTTCTCAAACCTGCTTGCATCACATAGCTTCTTGATAGACAGGGTAATTTGAATTTCATTTAACATAGCCTATCTTCCAGAATTACAGAATTAACTTCCCAAAGAGTAAACCGAGCAAATACAAACATGTCAATGTGTGCATGGATTGCGCCTTCCTGAGAAATGAAATGTGCAACTACTGTTTTTCAGTTACACAACATATGGTATGAGGAGTGCTGAGTCCTGAATCAGGTACCACACCCTTATGGTTCGGCTGAACATCTGTCTTTAACTACCATCCCCCCAGCATGAACATATGAACCCAACAGGATCCTGTTTATCCAGTATATATAGAAAGTATGGGAATCCAACCCACAAGCAGTGTTGAAAATTATCCCATAGCAAACATGTAAACACTACTGTTTTGCTGTGGATTTTTTGCTTGCAATGGTTCGGTTAACCCCTTTAACCCACACAGACACAGCACCAAGGCATTACTCTACCACATTCCCACTCACTCACACACATACACACACAGTGCTGGTGTAACAACATCCGTGTAGGTGGTGACTTCAAGGGGTGACTAACATTTGGCTTGGTCTCAGCCTGCCTTTGAGCCCAGCTGGGTCTTTTGACTATCCATATCCCCATTAAACCTGCGTGCGGCATACATGACAGCATTGTTGCATCCTGCTAGTATTTGCCGTATGTGGTCTCTCTGAACTCTCTGGCATTCAGGGCTGGTCCAGGGCTCAGATGTTGGAGTTGATGGTGCGTCTTTGAACATGACATCTGTTGGCTGTGTGAGTAATGGTGTGTGGTGCTGCGACATGATGTGTTGTGGCTGAACATCAGGTGTTTCTTAGCCTATGCACTGCACATCTGTTCCCAGTGGCTCAGTGCGTACACACAGCGATACCGCACTCAGTTTGATTGATCTGTCAGTGACACCAGTGATACTGTTGTTAATGCCAACACATGGAACTGATAGTAACTTTTAATATTTCTCCAAAAATAAGGCCCCTGAGAAATAAAAGTGATTAAATGCTGTTATAACATCACCCAGCCAATGGAGATAACCAGATTTAAGCATAATGAACTTGGAAAGCTTTCTGCTTCTGTATCTACGCAGCACTGACTAAAAATATTTGCCTTCAGAACACAGACCATAACAGCACCAATGGCCAGGATACAGGTGCTTTGGTTAGTGGTTGCTCTCATGTCAGAGACAGGAAATAAAAATATTGTGTTTACTATACTTGGCTAAAAGAACACATGGGTGTTATCATTATCCAGACCGGCCACTTTAAAATAACACATTAATGTGTGGGGTGACTCAGGAAGTGAACTGAAGAGTGAAAATAAACCTGACCTTACTTAACTGATCTTCCAGTTCAAGATCTCAGACTATTAATGTCAAGAACAGCATGTGATAATTAAGTATCAGGTAATGAGGTAATCAAGTATTAATTTCTGAGATGTAATGAAGAATATGAGTCAAAATAATTCTGATCTTTTTTTTTTTATTTTGCTCTGAAAAAAAGAACATAAGAACATAAATAAAAAATCACTTCAAAACTGCAGGACAGGATATGAAAGGGTGGAACACTTTAATTCACATTTTTTTTTAGCTTGACAGCTTAACTCAGATCTTAGAGAGTTTCTCCTCTAATGTTGGTAAGACAACATGACAGTACAACATATTTATACCAGATTCTTCTTATACAGTGCTTTTTCTATTTGACTCCCTTTTTGAAGTATCTTAGCAATGCAGGCACTGAGTGTCCATTTTTTATGTGGCCTATAATCAATACAGAGCCAGTGAACTGTATCATCATTTCAGAACTACACTGACTCATAACACTAAGCCTAACACGGCCCGAAGACACCCGAACCTGCAGGGTAAACTTGGGTGGGGAAAGTGAAAGAGCCGGGCTCGCCCTTTGCTTGCCACCGTTGCTAATTCGCCTTTCAACAAGGCCATGAACCCCCCACCTGCTTCAGTGGAGCTGCATGGAGGCTGACAGAGCCAACTGGGTATACTGGGCAGTTTCCAGGTGTGAATGTGTCCAACTGTGTGAGCTGGGCGTTCCTGAAAAGTATTGCTTTCATGGAAACCACCCTGGACAAAAAACATTAAATAAAATAATAATAATAAAAAAATATGTGTCAATTCAATGATCAATTTATTAATCACAGTGCAATTGATCATCTACTGAGTGACAAAATGAAAGCCAGAAATCAGATATTTATGCGTCATATCTCTGCTTATGAAGTAGCCTACTTATTATCTTAAGGAGCTTCTGCATTGTTTGTTTTCTCTTTCATAAATAAATATAATCCAATAAGAAATATAAAAAGAAATGTAACATCATTATTTTAAAAACTGCTGAAGGTGGTTAAAAATCTCTATAAATACAGTTAGCTTAAATAAATAAATTAGAATTATAAATATACCGTTTACTGTACACAAAAACAAGATGGACTTGTGCAGGAAAAAAAAATCCAGGTTGAGCTCTCATTGTTAAAAAAAAAATCTTATTCAGTTCATTCTTGAGATGACTTTTTTCTTTTCACACAGTCAAGAAGCAGCACAGAGTCAAGACTTGTCCCTTATTCTCCTCATTTCCTCGTGTTCGTCACCTCATGCTCGTCATGTCTCCGCTCCATCACCTGGGCCGCTTAGTATTCCAGTATCCGACGGCCCCTTTACTTCTGAGGTCTGCAGGGGTACGCTCATCTGAACGTCCAGCAGAGAATCACGCAGACAACACCCCTGTTCCTTTCTTCATGTACGTTCCTGTTTCCTGTAGGACCTCCTTTTGTGGTTCACTTCTCTTTTTCTATTTTGAGGTAGAATTTCTGCATCTTTTCCTAAAATGAAAAAAAGAGACAGAGGCAATGAGCAAAACCTTCATTCATGAGCAAAAGCTTCTTCATTCAGACAATGAAGAAGAAAGAAAAATGCTTATCAGTGTCTGTGTGTGGGCCTGCTCCTCACTACTCACCCTTGTTTGTCTCTTCAGTGGTTGGGTGCTAACCCTAGTTTGACCTTCTCTTCATTCTCTACATCATATGCTCCCCGCTTGTGAAACCTGTAATAAACAAAAGTAAAGGAGCTTGTTGAAACTATTTTACGGTGTGTCTACCTTATTGTTACCCAAAAGCCTTTATCTTAATGTGTGTGGATGCAAGTGTGTATTTCCGTGCATCTCAGTGTGCCGTATTCACCTTAGCATTAATAAAAGGCCTATGATGGTGAGGCAGACGGATGACAGCACCACTGCCACCACGGCCAGAGCAGTGGTCCGGTTGTATCCCTCAGGGGACTGCACGGGCAGCGTGATGAACTCACACCTTTCACCAGAGTAGTTGGGGTGGCACCTGCACACAGGACAGAGAGGGAATGGGTTAGAGAGAGGTTAATAATTCAGCGGATGGTTTCATGGTTGAATGGAGGGGGTGGTGCAGCAGAACTAATACTTACACACAGGATGGGGCGCGGAGTTCCCTCAGGTACTTGCAGGTGCCGTGAATGCAGAAATTCTTATACTTCTTCAGGCAAGGATTCCTCTTCTTTCCCTTTCCTTTTGCCTTCTTTCTTCCCTTTCCTCTCCTTCTCTTTCCCTCTGTGTTGTCAGCCTCCAGGATGGCAGACGGGTCTTTGGGTTTGCTTGACATAGCAACTAAAATCAAAAACAGGGCACAAAGGGATTACATTTCCATTGTCTTTGTTAAGGAAGCGTGTAAAAATGGTGGTGAGAGAGCAGCGAGTGCAGTCTTACCTCGTGGCATTTCCATTTCATAATCTCCGGACAGGTCTTCATCCTCATACTCCTCTTCATAGTAGTCCTCATCGTAGTCTTCCTCCTCTCCTTCCTGACCATAATCCAATGTTGTTGCCACCACGTTTCTGCTCTCATCCTCTGTCCTCCTGTCTCTGGTTGTGTCCAAAAAGTTGATAACGGCTGTGTGCCGCTGCCTGTCGCTCTCATACCTATCAACTGCAGCACCACTGGTTGGTCTGGACACCACTGGAGAGGAAAAAGAGAAAGAACGTTTAAAATGTTTAATATTTCATTTGAAGTCCTTTTTGGTGCATCTTCAGCATAATAGACCTCCATTAGACCTCAGAAACCCTTCCCCTGGGGGATACCCAGTGAAGCAGGTTAGTGTGCCAAGGTGGGCGGACCTCTATGGGCAAGTTGAAACATGTTGTGCACAAGAAAGCACCAGCAAGATTTTTGGCTTCCTTTTGCAATCCCATTGATCTTGGTCAGGGAATTGCACAGATTCACAGCATGGTCTTTAGGGGTTGGTATGGTCAGTGGGCATTTACTGCCTTCATCCGGAGTGCTTTAGTAGAGTGGAAATTAGCCAACAGGTCTTCCCTCAGTGGGACAGTTTAGATTAGTGGTGGTAATGGTAGTGAAGAGGGGGCAAATAAAAGTTGGCATATACCCTCTATACACACACACAAAATGCATGGACAGACAGTTAGCTAATGTCAGGCAAGAATATGAGTTAAAAATAAATGTATCCAGTTACATAAAGCATGCTCTAAAATAGAGAGATGACCCCATTAGCTCCTGAATAGCCTGGCATCATGAAAACCGTTGCCTTAAAGGTTATGAAGTTTACAAGACATGTTATAGCTCCATCGCTCATGCTTGAGATGTTTACACCAATAGCCGAGAGGAGACTCTGTCACACAGGTAGTCACTGAAAACAAATATCATCCACAATGATCCAACTCTGGCATGAAACTTACCCAAGGCGTGAACCAGCAGCAGCAGCACAACACCGAAAATCCTCATGATGTCAAAACTTCCAGTGACTTTTACTTTTACTAAAATAATAAAAACGATAAATATGATCTACAAGTCGTATTCCTTCCGCTTGTTCCACGGTTCTAAATATTCCTTATTTTTTGGCTTTTTCTTTTTTTAAAGTCTCGATGGGTTTGTATGAATGAATTCCGCCTGTTTGAGACCTCTTCGTGTTAGTGCAGAGAGCGGGTGCGTCTCTGGTGATCGACCCGGAGGAGAGGAGGAAAGGAGCGTCTCCACAGAGGAGCCGCGGTATTTATGGTCCTCTCCACTTCACTTCACCACGCCTACAGTCCACTGCTGCTGCCGCTGCCGCTGTGGAAACACAGAGGGATACAGCCTTACAACTTGACTTAGGCTACCATAAAGTAATTAAGATAATGCTCGTGTAGTAGGCCTACCTACCTACATCAAATTATTATTAGCCTGCATCTATTCATTATCTCGGATTGGAAACTTCAACAAAATAAAAACACTGACGGTGCGAGGCGTTACTAGGTACTGATAATGTAGGTGGTGATACTGTGTCTTTTAAATTGACTCAAGCCCATCATTTCATCGTGTTTCTTTATTTAGGCTACCTAGGCCTAATTTATTTATTTTTTATGTAGCCTATAGGTTATATTGTTGAAATGTGTAAATAAATAATAAATAAACGTCTTGTATAGTGTTCTGTTCTGTATTACAGCTACTGTGAAAGATGTTGAATATTGATTTGTTAGTTTCATCTTCTTCTAGAAGCTTTGACCCAGCTCGTCCTCATTATTTGGTTCCTCAGAAACGCAGTGATGTATCTGGGTCTATTAAATTATTTAATTTGAGTGGTTTGTAGAAGAGTAGGCTATTGAAAGCAATTAACTAGATAGATAGATAGATAGATAGATAGATAGATAGATAGATAGATAGATAGATAGATAGATAGATAGATAGATAGATAGATAGATAGATAGATTGATAGATAGATAAGAAATTCGCAACATATAACAAAAATACGTTACGTTTTTGACATTCAGTCATGCTGGCACACACTAAACAGGCAACAGACTCCATCCACAGTGTATGGCTCTCCATACACACAGATACAGCAAATGAATACAATGGCTATAGTGGCCTTCATACAATTTAAAGTAGCCTAACTATTTAAAATTGAAAAAGGTAGGCTTACCCAACTTAAAAAAAAAAAAAACTTGGACTGAGGAAAATATCTAAGCCTATAATGAAAGCACCTTGTACAAAGTTGAACAGGTTTAAAAACAACCGTGCACGGCGTGCCTGCACCCCCACGTGGTGAAAGTGGGTAGGCTACTATCTGCACATGTTCAACTTGACTGTGGCCCTTTCACCTCAGGTAATCCTATCCAACTTTACCACAACAACATACCAGAGACACATTTGAGATATGATCACTCAGATGTGGTCTAAGTCATGCTTGAGTTAGGCTATCTGTGAAATTATGTAACTCCTAAATTGAAGCTTCAATACATAAGTATCCAATCAAAGCACCACGTTTCTCTTGATGCTTGAAAATTGATGGATAGAAAATAGATTGACTATTGGACTCTTGTTTTAATTTTCACTCAGCCTACAGGATTGTAATGATTGGCCTAACAAAATACTCATAAGACCGTTTGATACTTCCCACCAATACCCGTTGCTCATAGAGGAAACAGAAAAGGCAACATTCACAGGTTATGACATACAGTCGTTGGAGCATACACAAAGCTAAAAACAAACAAACAAACAAAACAAAAACATATAGGCTACGGCTTCTACAAGTCTTCCAAGAAAATAATGTAGGCTAAATTCATGGGATATTATTCGCATACCCCAAATTTACTACCGTAGGTCCTTGCTTGGCCCACATCCCATGCCTCCATCAAGTTCGGTTGTGTTTTTTTCGTACTTGTTCTGACAAAAAAAACTAGGCACATGTAAAACCTGTGGGAGGACTTTTACAGTCTATGGGGAGGACCGGTAGGTGACGGTAACACACAATACATCCATGTAACACACTCACCAACTGATTCACGAACCACCAAAGAAGAAGAATGATGGCGCGCGTGATTGCTCCTGTCTGGTCACGTGGACGCCAGGGGGAGCGGAGAGGGGAGGGGGGACAAACATGGCCGACGAGGCAGGGGAAGTAAACACAGCTGTTGAGGATAACGAGGCGAAACAACAGCAAGATGAGGCCGAAGTGTCAGCGGCCGCGACGGACGGGGAGTCCGGCGACAGCGACGGACAGGGCCCGGCGGAGAAGCCGAGTCCGGCGGCGGCGGAGAGCACCTGGTCGGCCCCCATCCTGTCTCTGGCTCGGAAGGCCACCGAGACGATTAGCAGCGGGGTGAGCTACGCTGCTGCTGCTGCCCCGAGAAAGACCTCACAGGCATCCGCTGCGAGCTCCCCGACGGAGAAGGAGCCCGAAAACGATGTCAGCAACACTTGTAAAAAGCTTCCAGGTATGTTGCAGCTATTATTCAATGTTGACACTCAAACTTAGCGCTGCGTTTTAATAAAAGAATAAGTGAAAACACAGCGGTCACGGTTCATTTATATGACTTCCTCTTACGGGATGCTGTCAGCTGTCAGGACACATGACTTCATAGGCAAATCTTGATTTTTATGGTTAGCTGACTGTGCAGACAGATTCAGATTGTCACGCATTTCTTCTGTTCACCACCACGTTTCATAATTCCTAAATGGAGACGAGCTTGCACCACATCTCCTCAAAGTGTGCATGTTTTTGACGGATCTCTGAGTCACTGCTTTTTTTTTTTTTTTTCTTTACCTGGCTGCTTTACAGTTGTGCCCCCTAAAGACCCCATGGCTATAGAAAGGTCCAATCTCCTCAGCATGATGAAGCTGAGCATCAAAGTATTAATCCAGTCCTCCTTGAGTCTGGGCAGGACCATGGACTCAGAGTATCCTCCTCTGCAGCAGTTCTTTGTTGTGCTGGAGCAGTGCCTCAAACATGGCCTGAAAGGTGAGACAGTCTATAAAGGCTGATCTTGGTGGACATGATTCATTTTCATTGAAAGTAATCTCAGAATCATGATCGACATAAACTACTTTAACTTTTTTTTTTCAGTCAAGAAATCCTTCATTGGTCAGAACAAGTCTATCTGGGGTCCTCTGGAGCTGGTTGAGAAGTTGTGTCCTGAGTCCGTTAACATTGCCACAAGTGCCAGAGACCTGCCCGGCATCAAGTATGTTACTGCACAACATTTTCCAGTAAACATTCAATGTGGGGTAATGTCTACTCCTGTCTTATTGTTGGCTGTTTAATGTCAATAATTTCTTTGATTCTTTATCAGGACCGGTTTGGGCAGAGGAAGGGCTTGGCTGCATTTGGCACTCATGCAGAAGAAAGTAGCTGACTATATGAAAGCTTTGCTGGACCGCAAAGACCTCTTGAGGTGAGTTTGGCTGATCAGGCATGAAGTGGGTTCAGCAGCAGGCAATTTAGAGCTGCAACAACATGTCAGGCAACTGAATGTTTACCACATTTATTCTCACTCCTTCTGTTTTTGTTTTCGGTCTCTCAGTGAGTTTTATGACTCTGGAGCGTTGATGATGGAGGAAGAGGGGGCAGTGATGGGGGGACTGTTGGTGGGCCTCAACGTGATTGATGCAAACCTCTGTATTAAAGGGGAGGATCTTGACTCTCAGGTGAGAACTGACAAGGATTTGAGGTCCTACATATTCCAGCAGTCGCATGTCTCGTCTTCTCTTTGAGAACAAAAATTGAGTGATTGGTTTCTCTGTCCCATTTAGGTGGGAGTCATTGACTTCTCCCTCTACCTGAAAGACCCTGTGAACAGCGACACTCCAAAAGAGTGAGTGTCCACTTTCAGACGGATTGAGCATCTCACTTAGACTGTTTTCCCCCTTGAAGTGATAATCATTTAATTCCAAACAAACGAATGCACACTCTGCCTTACAACCGATTCTTTCTTTCTCTCTCAGCGATGCCAAGATGACAGCCATATTAGATCAGAAGCACTACATTGAGGAGTTAAATCGTCACCTCAGTGGCACCGTTACTGACCTTCAGGCTAAGATGGACTCTCTAGAGAAGACCAACAGCAAACTTGTGGAGGAGGTAAAAAAGGACTGTGTGTGCACGCTTTTGTGCGTGTTTGTTGTGAATGCATCTGACTGACCTGGGTGTGTCTTTCTGTTTTTCTCCTCAGCTGACGGCAGCTACGGACAGAATCAACTCTCTGCGGGAAGAACAGGAACAGCTAAGAAAGGAGAATGAGACGATCCTGCAGTGCAACCAGAAAAAGGAAGAGGTGAGGAGTTTCACTGACACTTAAACGCATTCCACAGCTGCAAAATACACAGACTGCAGGGTGTGTGTTGTTTTTTCAGGCAGCCCTCCAGGACAGCCAGGTGGAGCTGGAGACGTACAAACAGACTCGACAGGGCCTGGACGAGATGTACAATGTGGTGTGGAAGCAGTACAAGGAGGAAAAGCGCATTCGCCAGGTCAGATATCAACAGGCCAGAGTTCTGGGCTATGAGAAGCATGTGGCAATGAAAGGTGACTCAGCTGGTTTGTGCGAGGATGTGGTTCGACCCTTGCTGGGCATGAGGCGCTGTGTGTGAGCTGAAGTACAAATTAGTCTTCACACTCTATTGTCAGCACATAATTGGACAGAAGGCAGCCAGTGTGAGCTCTGGGTGGGTGTTGATCAGTCACCAGAGTCTCCTCTTATCCAGAGGCTTCATCATCATGCCTAGTGTTTGATGCGCTGACTCAGCTCTATAACTGAATTTGACTCCTGGCTTCTGTTAGGAGCTTGAGCGCGAGTTGGAGCTGCAGGTGGGGTTAAAGCAAGAGATGGAGGTGGCCATGAGGCTGCTGGAGAAGGACACGCATGAGAAACAGGACACACTGGCAGCCCTGAGGCTCCAGCTCGACCAAGTCAAGACTCTTAACCTGCAAATGTTCCACAAAGCTCAGGTAGACATGCATGACTACACTATTTCTTTCTTATGCATGCTCACTCAGACCGAAGCCTATATTTATACAGCTTGTGTGGCTTTTAAGGACTGGGAACGAGAGGCCGAAAAAAAGCAGGGGGAGGCTCTACAGCTTGAGAAGAAGATGGATGAAATGGAGAAAGTGATGATGGAGCTAGAGCAGAGGTATGTGTGGTGCATATATGAGTTTATGTGTGTTAATATTAATTTCAGAAATTTATATTCTTCTGGTCTTTTATGTGTCTCAGGCTACAGAACTCAGAGCGGGAGCGCAAACAGAGCGACGAGTCAGACAAAGACATGAAGGTGGAGTTGGAAGGAAAAGTGGATGCTTTGCAGAAACAATTGACTGATCTGGATACACTAAGGTTAATAGCACAGTCAAACAAACAAAAAAAATATATAGCACAAGCTCACACACTGTCAACAGAAAGTATCACACAGAAGGATAAAAAGACTAAAAAGATGTACTGTACATGGAATAAAAAAATAAGACAGAAATTCAGTTCAAGTACTGTTCAAATGAGGTTTTAAATGTCATTAATTTGGCAAACATGTTAATACTAGACTAGAGTAGAAAGTAGTTCCTCTTGGGCTCTCACTTGGTCTTATTTTGAATTCTAAAATTCATGTTAAGCATGTTCAAATAATTGTGTACCCATCTCAGATTTTTATTACCTGCGCTTACTGTGATAGCACCTCTCATATTTGTCGTCCTCCAGGCATACAGGCTTATAATGAACCATGTCTTTCTGTGTGCACAGAGTGGGTTTGGAGAATGAGCTGCGCACTGAGAGGGAGCAGAGACAAAGTCTACAAAAGGCTCTCCAGAGAGAACAGGACAACAGCATCGAGCTCCGCACACAGCTACAGCAACTCCAGGGCCTGAACACGGTCAGGGCCGCATAGCATACACACACAAACACACACCAGGGTTAGGGTTGGTTAACTTTTCAAAAAAAAAAAAAAACTGTTACATTGTAGTAACCAGCAGATTTGTATGTAGTTATATACATTTTGCTTATGCTACAGTATGTGTGTGTTGCAATTGATTTTCAGACATATTTTAACAACCAGACAGACAATTGTTTATTTTTCAGAGCTGTCAGGTTTAAAGGGATACTTAAACAATTTGGCAAATTTGCCTATTGCCATAATCCCTGTTGTCATAGGGGTAGGTTCATTACCTCTAATTATCGGTACATGTTGTTTTGAGATGGGGCAGAGACACGAGCTGCTCAACTAACACAATGGAGGTGAATGGTACAGGTCCCCTGTCCCTCTTGACTCATCAAATACACAATCCAACAACTTCAAAACGCTCTGCTGGACTAGTTGTGACCTGCACATTCACCACGCTATGAAATAATCATATTATGCAACATTACGGCACATGAAGTAAATACTTGTGCTTTTGAAATCACTCCACCCAGCAGCCGTGTCTGGAATGTAGTTCCGGCTACGCATTTGCCTCAAAAACAGCTCTGTCTCGTAAAGTAACATTATTAAGAACATATTTCATGCAAATGCAGTAGCTCACCTGGTGCAACAGCCTCAGTTAGATGTTGTTACTCATTTTTTAAGGTGGTGTGAGTAAATGCTTTATAATCCTGTTATGTATTGTGGTTTTATGGTGTTGGTTTCCTGTGAATCGGTGTTGTATTGTATTGCAGGAGCTGCAGGATTTGAAGAAGGAGAAGCAGCAGCTGCAGCAGACGTGTGAGCAGCAGGAACAGGCTCTACAGGAGATGGGACTACACCTCAGCCAGTCAGTACTTTTGAATTTGTCTTTGTGTCTTTCATTAGTCAATACCATTTCATGCTTTGTTTTTTTTAAAGATATTTTATGTTGCATTCAAAGGTCCAAACTCAAGATGGAGGATTTCAAGGAGGTCAACAAAGCCCTGAAGGTACAATGTGAAGGAATTGTGGATATTTGTGCATCTATTACTGTCAAAGTTGATGGTGAAAATCCTGAACTTGTTTGTCAACCGCTCCCTGTAGGGCCATGCTTGGTTGAAAGACGATGAAGCCACTCAATGCAAACAATGCCAGAAGGAGTTCTCCATTTCACGTAGAAAGGTAAGCTTCTTTTTCACCCTGTGTTGTACATACAGTATACAATATATTCTGATTTTGAATGATTGGGGGATTTCTGTATTTGCAGCACCACTGCAGAAACTGTGGCGACATCTACTGCAACAGTTGCTCCGGCAATGAGCTGGCCTTGCCCTCCTACCCTCGGCCTGTGCGGGTGTGTGACATGTGCCACTCCCTCCTGCTGCAGAGAAGCTCCTCCTCCGCCACAGCCTCCTGACAAAACACCGCCGAATTATGAGCTTTCTACTAAAAACACTGCACCTGCTCAGCCACTATGATTTTTCTTTTAAAACTACATATGATTAAAAAATGTCATCAAATCTTAGGGGAATGTGATTTGATGCTCTATTTCCCCTGTTACCTGAAATTCAGGAACATTAGGCTGCATCTGTATTGAATGAGGGGCCACCGTTTCACACTGATGGGATGAGCTAATGTAATTTATGCAGACTCCATTAGAGGGCTCAACTCTGCTCAGAGGATGATATAGCTATATTTATGTGATTAATGTTTCTTTTAGCTGGAATTGTCTCTTTAATTTGGTACTCAAACCGACCATTTCAATGTGTGGATGTGGGTTATGTGGAACTTGTTATGGTTGGTTTCCAGCTTTTGTTGGGAATCATTTTAGCCAGTTTCAAGAGAGCACACATACTTCACTTTGATATTGTTGTCATGCATCTTCTCTAACAGTTTTTACAGCTATGGCCCCAATGCTGGATACATGCAACATTGTGTAAATGACTGTAGAATGTTAACAAAAGATTTAACTTTTAGAATGTATGATATGGTTTTGTGGATTGTGTCGACTGCTATTAAGCCATTTTCTTTAATTTGGGAATGGTGACCAAAAGTTTTCTATCTAGATATTTGATAAACAAATAAAGCCTCCTGTTTTGCAACACTTGTTTCAATTCGATATTCCAGACTAGTTTATTCACTTTGTGCACAGGAAATACAAATAGCATTTGAAGCAGTAGAAACCTTCATGTCAGCAGATTTGAAATTCACTTTGCCGTTGATACAGCCCACGACCAGAAAAAACTGCTCTATCAACAGTCGCACCTTAAGAAAACAAACATGCTCTGAACATGTGAAGTCTCGAATTCAGATTAACATTTTAACTGGGAAAAAAAAAAAGCTAAACACATGTAGAAGATGAAACAAGGTTTAAACATCAGAAGATACCAGACACTTTCTGATTTTTTTTTTTGTTCATGCACTCAGACATTGAAAATTATGTTAAAGCCACCAGCAAAACAGTTAATCTTCAACAGCCAGGTGTTTGGAGAATGCTAACACAAAAATGGCACACTTCCTGGTATCAAAAACTTAAAGCACATTGTCTGTGATGAGTGAAATCTGTGAGGAATGGGGAAGACAAAACAAACAGAGCCTCTGACACACTTGTGATACCAAATGATCCCTTTCCTCTCTGTAGATCATCCACTTAAAAAAAATATACAAACCCTACCACTCAGTATTTTCAAAACAACCTCACCTGACCCTACCCTATTTTATTTTAATAGGTGAGACTTACAGTTCCAGTCCTTCCAGCAAAATGCTGAGTTTAAAAAACAGAACATCAAATTAAGGGGAAAAAAAAAATCTACATTCCCCATCCCCCACCCAGTCCATTCATAGAGCCTCTGCTTCCTCCACCACCTCCACCGCCGCCGTAGTAACTGCTTCCCATTCCGCCCTGGTTACCTAACAAGAGAGAGAGAATACACACTATAGGACCGGGAAGTTCATCGAGATGTCATACACAGAAAAACAACCGTGCTGCATTTCTGTCCTTGAAGATGAAAACCTGCCAGAGTTTCAATGTAAAAACACAATATGATGCCGAGATGGCGCTCACTCGGCACTTCTTTGCATCCATCAAATCAAGAGCTTCCGTGAGGAAAGGTTGTAGTTTAAGAAACCTATTTTAACAGATCTGACACTCACTATAGTCACTGTAGCCGCCCATGTTTCCTTGGCTGCTGTATCCACCGGAGTACCCTGAGCTCAGCTGGCCACCGCTGTAAGACGATTGGTTCCCTGTGGAGGCGAGGACAAAACCACATCAGGTGTGAGGGAACATTGAGGCAGCAGCCAATTTATCTACTTATGACCCTTTCTGTCCTGCTGTTGCCTTGCCTGTCTGTGGATGCATTTTCATCTGAACAACTCACCCATGCCACCCATCATCTGGCTGCCGTAGGCTCCGTTGCTGCCACCTGCTGTCGAGTTCAAAAACAGCTCCACGTAGCGGTGCTCTGAGAGATGGGTGCAAAGTGTAGAAAAGGAAAGACCGTGAACATCATTGTGAACGTATCTGTGTTGCAAGGAAGAGGCAAAGAGGTGACGTCACTTATTTCAAACTCACGCATGTTTGCTTTGTCTTTGGACATGGCTGCGACGGCATCCTCATGTGTCGCAAACTCTACATCTGCCTCCCCGGTCACCCTGCCGTCTGGGCCGATCTCAATATGAACCCGCACTGGATTCAGTGGTGAGAAGAACTAAGAGATAACAAAAAAAAAAATGTGTAAATTTCAGCAACATGCACTGAGCAGATTTGAATTCAGCAGTCCAGCAGTGATTCCCATCTTACATTGTAGATGTCTGTCTCTGTGGCTCTGTACGGCAGGCCTCTCATGTGGACGCAGTGGCCCGTGGTGCTCTGGAAGGAAGAGCCGCCATCTCCATACCGTCCATCCGACACGCCTGAATACACATAATGGAGATTAGCACAAGGTCTTATGGAGACTTTACATCCTAATCTTGTTTCTGTTGTGCAGTGTTAGCATGAAGGGATATAAGGCAAGTGATTATTAAAACTGCATGAGTTAATAAAGCACCAAATCTGATTTCAGTTGTTCTTCCGTCCATGTGACACCCACCTCCTCCGTATCCCCCGCGACGCATTCTGTCATAGGATCCCCCACGACCCATCATGTTGTAGCCACGACCACCAGAGGGCCGGTCATAGGGGCCAGGTCTCTGCATACCCATGGGCTTCCGCTGGGGCTCATAATGGGTCCGCACCTCAGCGCGGCTACTCTTGAAGATCTCAATGTACCTAAGAGCATAGAGATACCACAGTGAGGGCATGGGGAATGGACCTTGACTGCATTTGCTCAATACTGTAGAAAGTGGGCTATGCAGATGCTGTCATGGTGTAGTCCGTAGGTAGTAATATCTTTCCAGTACTTATGGCTAATGGTTAAAGAAACAGATTCAAAGAGCAACTTAATGACTGAGTTGGGAGGAAAAAAAGAAGACGTCCAAATTCACATGGGCCTTAATGCCTTTTACACTTTTCTTATGGTTACCTGAGGTCATTTACAGATTTACTGATTCAGTGTGTTGAAATAGAGGGTCCTGTGTCCTTGCCATGACAGCCATTGTCCTGATTTAGGAGGGACAGAAGAGGGCTCCAACCCTTCTGCAACCAATGCTAAGCATTACCTGTGACAGTGGGCTCCAGATCCTTGTGTACAGTGGCCCTCTGATTTTACCACCAGGGAGACTCCTTACCATTATCAGCCTGGACTCGTGTTTAGTGCTCAGACATCATTTACTCTCAATATTAAGCATGTGCTCCAATTCATGATTCTTCTCTTACTTTTGAATAGTGCCCAAGCACTAATCTTCCCATTGAACATTGTGCATGTGTGGCATTGTTGGATCTAACATGGCAATTAGTGCAAGTGTGGTAAATATTACAAATATAAACGTGAATAGGCCAAGATTAAGGACGTGTCAGTTTTGTATTTGGTTCAGATGTTGAGGGTGCACACCATAAGAAAAGCAACTTATCCAGCCAACCAACCAACCATCCCCACCTGTGCCCTATTCTTTCCTTGTGTTTCTTTAGAGCCTTTTCAGCTATATCCTGTGAAGCAAACTGCACGAAGGCCTCCCCCGTACTCCTCCCCTGGATGTCCACCGGCAATGTTATCCCATTTGGCACGATTTCCAACCCTTCAACCCAAGGACAGATAACCCCAGCAGGGGACATATTAAATCACATGCCCAATCACAGAGATAACTTTCTCTAAAGAGAGAGATAGAAAACTTATGGAAAACTCTATACATCATCACACATACCAGTTCAATTTTAACCAGTGACTGGCCAGTTTAACGACTTACATTTACTCTGTTTGGGGGATAAAATAGAAATGAGAGGATAGAGGAAGAATATGGAAAAGGGCACTGTGTGGGACATCAGGCTAGTATTGGTGTGTTGATGAAGAGAGAACAAGATCCTGGTGAGTGACATGAGTTAAATTACGGTTCGCCCATTAGGTACTGATCTAACATTTGGCATTTACTCCATGTAAAGAAAAATGTATTAAAAAGAGAAGAGTGTGAGGAAATGGGAAAAAGAAACAGACACTTGGGTAAGAGACTTTCATATCAGTGATGAGTGAGACCCATTCCATCATTAGTAAATGGTCAGTACGCATAAAAATATACCAAAGCTGTTTTACAACACCACACCCAAATTAAAAGTAAAAAGGGATGAAAAGTGGGCTCAAGATGGATATGATGGGCAGAGATAGGAAAGAATGTTTGCATAACAGACTCCTGCCCATGAACAAAACAAATATTCAAATAATTTCTCCATTTAAATTTTAACTGACTTCCTTTTCCGGCGTCATTTCCTCACTGATCACCAATCCCAGGACATACATCACTCTCTTACTCTATTCCGTAACAATACACAGTGGGTAATAAATTGAGTTTTCTGTAAATCAGATGCAGGAATTAGTAAGTGTCCGTAAGAGAAAGGAAACAAGAAAAGGAAGATGAAAAAAAAAAAAAAACTGAAAGAAAGACAGACAAGGTTCAAATGACCAACATTACTTTAAGGAGGTTAACAGGTAACCGCTAATTATGACATAGTCTTACCTGAGAAAAACTGAACTATCTCCTCTTTGCTGCAGCCAAAGGGAAGGCCTCTGAGTCGGACGAGCCCATCTCCTGCCGTTTCTGGACAGTTTGGACCGGTGTGCTTCATAACCCAGTCCATCTCGACGTTGTTTGATTTAAAAACTAAATCACAGGAAACAACAAGATCAGTTATTGCAGTTTGAAGCTGAGGAAATTGTAGTGCTCATGACAAAGGGTTGGTCTTTGTCTGAAAGCAGTATTACACACCCTCCACATATCTGTGACCCATGGTTTCTCTGTCCTTCTTCACTGCAATCTTCAGGTCCTCCTCTGTTTCCAGCTCCACAAACGCCTCTCCGCTGGGACGCCCCTCTCTTGTGTAGGTGAAGTGAATGCCGCCACCATTGTTGGCGATTTTGCAATCTACATTTGAAATGAAATGTCATTAAATCATTTCTGATTGTTTCAATATTTCCTCAAAGACCTTAACTCATATAAATACTTTTATTCATGCTTACCTGAAAAAAACCGTAGTACTTCATCCACTGAACACGACCAAGGGAGACCCCGGATGCGTACTACATATCCCTCATCAGCCATGACTGGTCACAATCCCTGAGGAAAAAACACAACAAGTCTTTACATTTGAGAAAAGAACGCAAACTATAACACACACTATGCGTTCAATTCAGAAATCATTAACACAGGTAGGGAGGGGCAAAACGAGTAAAGCTTCATGGTGTAGTAATTATTCCGATCAAAAACAAGTTCATGCAGGTTTCTTAGTGTTTAATTATTCAGCTCTCCCATCCCATTTCGCAAGAACTTTGTGTGCCCCAGCGAGGGCGTATGCAGCTTTACATAAATCACAATGAGCACATTTTGGCAAATAGGTGCATCATCCAAGTGTCTCCCATCCACGTGCATGTAAACACAAAGGACATTATCCATCTCAAAGTGGTATCACAAATCTAGATTTGAATTTATTCAGTTATCTCCTGCACAGCTGCAGCTCAGCCACGTGGGTCAAACTGACTGATGTTATCCAAAATACAGTATCATCTACTACACAATGTAAAATAAACCTCCACGTAGCCCATTGTAGATTTCAGACGTACGTTTAACTATGTTTTCGTAGGTTTCGAAATGGGTCAGTCGTTTTTGGTGTCTGTGCAATAGAGCTGACATTATAGGTCGAGCATTTAGCAGCGCCACCATGAGGCTGTTTGATGGCGCCTACCGGCAAATGGCTAATCTCAGATCTCGTTGTTATGCTTTGTCCCCGCAACAAAGAAAGTTGATGTCTGATAACTTAGCATCAACTTGCATGAACCGCAAATTATTGTCGCGACCAACTTATTCCCCGTTCATCCCCACTCAAGTCAGGGCGACCAGTTCACAAAAACCGCGAACCAAGAGTCGTCCCAAGCTAGCCACACGACAATGTGGAGCATAAACGATTCCGGCTTTCATTCGACATTTTTGCTGCAGAAGCGCTTCGATAAATATCTAAGATTTCGTATAGGACACATAATTAATTGGAAATGAAAGGCCTCGTTAATTTTAAAAACAGGGTGGGTGGCCTTCAGCGCGCTAACTACCGCACCCAGACACAAGAACAAAAGCGGCCCTCTCAGCCTGCGCCATGTTATTAGCTGTTAGCTCTAAGCTAGCATTTACAATTAACGGCAAAGTTACTATGGTAGAATCCGAGATACATACCGGTAGCTGTGTTTTGCTTTCGAGTTCAGTTAATTCTGCGTTCTGGTTTCTTTTAGCAAGACGGGATAGACGACCGCTACGATTCTCAATTTACCTGATTCAAGCGCCGCTGATACAACACGCCGGAGTATGTATAACCAGACCTGCGTGATGCAGCTGAAACCTTGCGTCGGGTTGCCAGCACTCTCTCACCATCCCCCTTTCAGGAACAACATAGTGACGCACTGAATAATACTCTCTGTCCTTAAGATGCTATACCATCACATTTAAAAGAAATACAAAGTATTTTGATTTTTAATATACTCGTAAGCAATAATTATTATTGTGTTTTTTGATTTAACTGAAATCAAAATTTCGGAAATGTGCTAAATTATTCTGCAATATCCCACAATTGACTGAAAGTGTGGGTTTTTTAACACACCTGGCAACCCCGGCTGAATGGCCAAGCGCCTCCGGCCGGTCTGTGTCCCAGCCCAAAAATGATGACGTTGCTGCCTGAGGCCCTGGGCGGCCCGGCGGCATCTCCTGGCCTACAAACCCAAGTAGCCGTATTTACTGTGGTCAGTAACTTGTAACGCTCTTCAGCCTCTGCTGGAGTATATGGTTGCTTGCTATAAGGCTATTCAGGAATAGGTGAAACCACAGTCAACCATAACCCCCAGCTGATGGTTTCGATGATTACTATACATTTGGGCAGGATAAGCGAATAAGCAACATTTTGCAACCAGCTGGTTTTGGTTTGCAATCCCAAATTCACAAAAGCAAGCCAGATAAAACGCATTTATTGAAATCAATGAAATCTCTCTATGGATTTAGGCAAGAGATGTTGATAGGTAAGAGATGTTTAACTTTCCACAGTAATATACATTTCTTTTGGCAAGACACTTGATATACCTGCTTTGATTAAGTCATTTTATAAGCAATGGCAAGACACTATCACCAAATAATGATCAGCTCCACGAATAACATTGCAAATCTCTTGTGGGGGACATAATCACAGATTACATGAATTCAAGTAATGCAATTGCAAAATTTTGAAGTACTGATATTTTACTTGAGTTTTTACTTTATGCCTCTCTATAAAAAGGCTATTTTTTGTGGGAAACACTTCACACTTTTCAGATTCAGATTAAATCACCATGCAACATTGTGTAATAAAATTACAGATTCTATGTTACTCCAAAAACAAACAAACAAACAAACAAAAATGGATAAGAATAAATTAATAAATCAAAATCAGGTTGTAAAAATAAAATAGTACCAATAGTACTAATACCAAAACTATGCTCATTTGTTACTTTAGATAAAGCCATAAAATATGACTAATATCCCTATAATTTGGTATTGAGCTCTCCATCATGCTTACTTCATGGTCATACTTGAACAGTTATGAGAACAATTTCAGGAAATGTGTGCAGATGTACATATTAAGAAACATTCAAGTGATATCTTATTGAATGTTTTTATTCTTAAATCGTGGATCCAAATAAATCTGAATACGGATATGAAGCACACAGTGACAAAAAACATGAATGGTTGGGCACATTGTGATTTTGAAGATAGCCAAACTGTGCATCATTTCGCAGTCACAGGAGCCATCTTTTTTGTTAATTGTCTATCCTATGTGTGCATTTTCCAAGAAATACAGTTCCATCAAGAAATATACCTCTTTTAACACAGATATGAATTCCACACTTGAAATAAATCTCAACAGTAATGGCATATAAAGAGTAAAAGTAATCAGTAAACTTCATTGAATAAAGCAGTGTTCTTTCAGGACCAATGGTGCTCTTGGTTTATAGTGGAAAGGTGCTTAATGTCAAATCAAACCTTCCCTGGAGTTGAGTTCTTAAACATAACTGTTGTACCTGAGGGCCAGTTCAATTAAGCACCTATTGCTCAGTGGTGTAAAAATTACATTTTTTATTTTTGTGGGTGAAGTCATATCATGGATGTATTATATTCCATGAGTCATATTTGTTTTTTGTTTGAAGTAACCTTAGGCATATTAGGATATCATGGCATGGCATTGTGGGTTACTTATTTGCAGTGATAAAAGTGTGTATACATATAAAAACAGTCCACTTCAATTGAGAAGTGTGATCACAATCTTGTCCTACTATTAATTTCTTGTTATTTCTGTTTCTCTTGTTCTGTCTCGTGTCATTGAGTGTATAAACTATAATCTTCTTGTATTTGTTAATTAAAATACAATGCCAAACACATACAATAATAACACATAAGTTACAGCATGTGTTATTTGTAAGGTTCACTTATCATTTTGTCATTTTAAATCACATTATATTAGTGATTAACATACACAACAGGTACTGACAGACTCTCACACCAGTCTCTCTCACTGTATAATTTCCCCAGTCAGAGTTTACATGAACTAGTAGAGCTAGCTACCAGTTAAGTTGGCCTACCATGTCATGTCTTGACGTTCGTTCTACAGCCTCGTGATATTGGTAAACCTAACATGACGTTGCGGTCTCATGTCTGACAAGCACTAACGCCGGCCAATTGAAAACAGAGCTTTTACCGGCTACACCAATAGGATTATCAAAATTCCCCACAGGGGCGGTCTTTCTGAGAAACAGTGCGTATCGGGTTAGGTTGTTAGAAAGTTAATGGCTGGGGGAAAGAGATCCTCCTCAACCCTCGCTTCGGGAGAGTTTCTGGATTCCCTGAAGTAAAATCACGCAAATATCCTAAAAGAAAGAACCTGGACGGACGTTTAAGTCAACAGCTAGCTCGCTAACACGCGTATCGTGAACACAAGTATGCAGGATGCAGTAGCCGGGACGGCAATGCTGACGGACGGCTTCGAGGACGAGATTGACTCGGTGACTCCTCGCTCCCCAGTGGCAGGGATGGGGGTAGGAGCGACACCAGGAGGAGTCGGACTAGGGGGCATTGGGATTGGTGTAGGAGGAAAGAAAGTACGTTTGTACGGCGAACCTGGCGGCCCTGCTGCTGAAAGACTGGATTTCAAACTAGCGGCCGCGGCCGTCCTCTCCTCGGGTCCAGGATCCGGCAGCGACGAAGACGAGGTTTCAGAGGTAGCTACGCTACGCTAAGCTACGCTAAGCTAGTTAGCGCAGCCTAACCAGAGAGCTAGGCAACATTCCTCTCCTAGCGCCTAGCTGCCTGCTAGCTAGCGAATTAGCTCGCAGTTGGCAACCACCCCCTCCCAGGCCGCTGAAATTACGTAAAATAAACCAGCACTTTAATGGAATCACCCTTCTTGTCAGCTCGGGTGCTCACGGGGTGTTTGATGTCGGTAATGTTTGGTGAGACACAAGCAGTTGTTGACGCTAACCGGCTGAAATGTTTTATTTATGCAGCGCAGGCTGTGACCACGGCCTAGTTCGGGTGGAAGCGACGACGGCCTCGCTCGGTGCTGTCGTCTCGCAACACCCATCACAAGTTTGCAGCAGCTCTTCCAACAGCTTTCTAGCCACGGCAAATGGAAGATGCCCGTAAACCCACGGACGTACACGGCCGGCTAACTATCTGCCATTTTCGTAGTTATGGTGCAATTACGTCACTTTTCTAAATCATGTAAATTAACTCCGATCGTTCTCTTGCTAACTTTTCTACATGAGCAGATTATGCTTTTCCTTGCGGAACTACCCGAATGTTCGATAGTCAGTGTTGACAAATAATAACCCAGTTGTTGTTGTTATTTCCCCCCCCCATCCCTCGCCTCCGTCGGACAGATAGCCACCACCACTGTGTCAACTTGATTTGCGTTGTCAGAATTGAAAGCAGCTAGAGTTCATGTTGAGAGGTGTCCAACTTTCCATGTGCTGGCAGTCACACACGGGGACAGGTGTGATGGCATCAACTAAACATACTGTGGACACGTTATATATGGGCTCCGAATACACAGCTTGAACTAAATATTTGTCTCCACAGCACCGATCTTACAAATCGCCTTTTTTAGATGACAGTGTGACAAAATCACTTCTTGGGGGATTTTTATCACAAATAATCTAAAGGTTACTAATCAGACTCACAAAATGCCATGTCATAACCAAACCATCTTTACTGCACGCCTTGGCAGCTGTGAGCTGTCAGTTGAAAGATGTTAAGATTTGTCAGCCATACTATTGTTGTGTAATTGAGTTTAGCCTATCATATGACGGCAGAAGACACATTAATTGAACTTCTCGGGCTGCTGGATGGCACATATTTCATTTGCACACACCTGCCAAAGGTTTCAGTTTAATGGCCTTTTCATGACAAAGTAATGTTCATTATTATCCAAAAGGCAATGTAGCATTTAGTCCTAGCAATACTGCCATCAATCAGCCATGGGTGTGGAAAGCAATGCACATTACCTGTTGAGCTATCTCTGTTGTACTTCACTAATATCTGACCAAGGAGGTATTGGCATGCTACATACTACAGCTGTGACAGCTATACAAATAAGACTGTCAGCTTATATGAATGTCTGTATAGCCTGGTAATAGCTATCTGAGCATCAGCTGCATATTAGCAGGAGAAGGAAATATCAAGTCTGACAATTACACCTCGGGCAGTTTAATTGAGACATGTTTCAAGCTTATGGTCTCGTGTCATGTTTCTTCACTCACCCAGTCTGCTAAATAAGTCTGAAAGGGAGCGTTTGTTGTGGTGTTTTACTCCAGTGGAGAACTCGCTGCTCTGGGCAGTAGCTAAAATCTGAGCCCCAGGATTAAGCAGATGCCATTCTAGGCCTTTCCAGCTCTCTGGATACCAACACTCTGGGAACTGTAGTTCATTAATAGTGAAGACTGATGTCCGTTGTTGATTACAAAGGCCTTCGTAGAACTACATTCCCCATGGGTTGTTGTGCTCTGTGTTACTATCGTATAGCTGAATTCCTCCACAGTGCTGAATGCTGACTCTCTCTCAACATTTGCTCTCTCTAGGCAAAGGCCTAAAAACCTGCTGCAGCTTATGGATGGACATACACAAAGAGTGTTACTTCATCAGCTTTTATCAGAGCATGTTTTGCAAACTAGTGACCCTGCTGACACTAACTTGTAATTTATTCTAAATTGTTTACTTACCGTATTTAAAAACACACCTCCCAGGTAGGCTGTTTGCCCAGGTTAAATACAGTGTATTACCAATGAATTCACCTGGTTTTGTCAACATAATTTTATTAAGACCGTTTAAGTATCGGGTGCAATTTCATGAGGCCACTTGCTTGGAATTGTGTAAATTGATCTTTGATGTATGTAATGTATTTGTTTTTCCCCTCACTAACACTGTAATTAGATGCCAAAACAGTTCTCTAGATAAAAAAAAAACAAAACACTTTCCCCACAACAAAAGTCTGATTTGAGGACAGGAGACTTGGAACTGCTACAAGTAAATTATTAAGCAAATAAGTTTTTCTATTATCAATGCAATGTGGAATTCAAATAGTTTTCTCACTACGAAAATATGAAATCAAAGAAGTTGACTATGTGTTACTGTGAAATAGACGATGAATGTAAACAGTGGTGTTTGTTGACATTAATGATCTTGTTTTTTGTTTATTGTTTACATGGGTAATGTTTATATAAATCTGTTTTTATGTGTAAGTAGACGCATAATTTTTAGACTTAATGTGTAAAGTCCCGTATTCATATATATATAAATATAATTTCTGTGGCTAACAATATCGATTAGAGCAGTAGTAACATTCACAGAAATATTAACTTGAGTAGCTGTGCTTAGAAGTGAATAAAACGTTGTTTGTTGTGCCAGTTAAGTTTATAATTATTATGTCGACTCCTTTGGAATAATAAAATGTTTGTAATACAGAGCATAATACATCATAGCCAACAGGAGAAAAGCACAGGTATGTGACTGTGGTGCTCTACTTGGGCAGCTGACTCTCAGCTGAATCTCCATGTGTGCAGGGGTTGTAATTCCTGGCCGTGGCTTCGACTCTTACCCTGGTGCTCCTTTTCGCTTCCCTTCTGTTGAAAGAAACTGTAAATAAACAAAGGCAGCGTGCCTAGTCTTTTTATAGGTGGGATATTTGTGTGTGTGGGCCACTTCTATATAGATAGAGCAATAGAAATAATATGGGATGTATTGAGCAGTGCAAAGCAAATGTTTTAACTATTTCACACAATCTAATGTGTTTCTCTGTTTCATGAATACTGGCCAAGGTCAAGAATTTTGGCAATGTACATTTGTTGATCAGGAACTAACATGGAAACAGCTGTCTAAGGACTAATGATTTTTCTTTTACCCTCCTCCCTTTGCCTCTTTTAGGTGGAGTCATTCATTTTGGACCAGGAGGACCTGGATAACCCCATCATGAAGACAGCGTCAGAGTTGCTTTTGTCCAGCGCCACAGATGGAGTAGATTTAAGGACTGTTGATCCAGAGACACAGGCCCGACTTGAGGCTCTACTGGAAGCTGCAGGTATGACTGCTTTGTTTGAACTCACTTCAAATGTACAAGACTTGACAGATGTTGATATGTAATAGATTGTTACCTCACTGGCCACACCTATTTTTCTCCAACTAATCTTAATGTATTGCCTCTAACAACAAGCAGATATTTTGAATAAATGAGACCACATCTTTCTGCCTCAGATTTTTAAGCCCTATCTCATTTCCAGTCCTAACAACAGTCGTAAAGGTATTAAATAAAGCCTAAGGCTGAAATGTCAATAAAGAGAACGTGCAGGTTCTGCAAGTGTCATATCAGCACAGTTTGAAAGTGATTTGGGTAAATTAGTTTGATTAGAAATTGTAATCTAGGTGTAAGACGGCCTGTGTAGATTAATCCATTAGGGCTGGGTGTCCTGGCCTCGTTTGGGCTTATGAACATTACCGGGCAGATTAACGCTGCAACACGCTTGAGCCTCCACAGCTTGCAGAGAGCCTGTGTTGAACGGCTAATAGCTAATCTCATTCTATTCCCCTTTCTCCCTGACTAGTCGGAACAGAAGAGGTGAAACCTTACATTGTTGGTTTGTATTAAGGCTTCAGCTTCCATAATAATAACCGTTATGATAGCGATAATGATGATGCTGATGATGATAATAATGTCACTATTTGTAAGGTGTCCCTCAATCTTTTTGAAAGATGTGGACAACCTCAAGTAGTCAAATTCCAGTTCTGTCAAGACCGTGACAGAGGAAGATGAAAGCGTCAGCTGATATCTGCAGGTCGTAGACTTCAGACAGTTGTTTTTAATTTTTCGAATACATTTTAGGCACCTAAATGTGGAATCATTTGTATGGGAATGGCTTCAGTTCAGTGTACACTGTTTTATTTGTTAGGATGTAAACACCTTGAAATTATAGAAGACCAATGGTTCTTAAACCTGACAGTTCCTCTGTCCATGTTTTGTTTCCAGCCCATTGTGCTGGAGTTTGGGGCCAAAAGAACAAAAATGTGACTCTGTCCTGCTACTTTCGGTTGTTGAACCTAGAGCATTTTGTTCATGTGGGGAATGAGGATAGGCTGTTCAAACCCCTTGGCACAAAAGTTTACTGACACCATTCATAGATGTATTAGAACATTTTGTTACAGGCCACTATAAAAAATTTCAGGAATCCTGTGATTACATTTTTTGATTGTCGCCTGTGAGACATGAACTTCATCTCGACCAGAGGAACCTTCCCCAGGAACTAGGAACCTTTGGATGAACTTGAAGTCCCTGCACATCAGATAGTACTTTTCAAAAACATGACAACTAGTAGTGAGGGGATTGCATTACCGAACATTTCTTATTGTTTGAGAATGCCAGCATTTTATTTCACCCATCGTCTAAAAAAAATACTTGAATACTGCGTGTCTCTTTCCCAGTAAAGTCCTCTCCGCCGCTTGTTGGTTGCTTTATATGGCGCCACCATTGTACCCTTTTCTGCAGTACTGCCACCTGCTGTACAGGAGTGGAGCGGCGTGTTGTAGTTGTTGGGTTTTCAAACACCTGCAGCCTATTTTCCTTTATCCTCCCAGTTTTTGACTGTAGGAAGAAACCCAGGCAACCAGTGGTCTTCAGCAACCTCTGTAGTTCCATGAGAAAAAAGTTCCTCTAACTAAAAGTTTTGCGTACACACAGAAAATATCAGCTCAGACCTCCCCATGAAGGAACAGGAGTGGTGCTGTAAAGCCATGTTGTGATTCACATGTCCCCAAGTTGTTATTGTATATACTCTACCAGTGCAGGCACAAGGGTATGCATACACCATGCCACAAGCATTGGGGTGACATGTAATACATTTCTGCTGACTGTAGAAAGCAGCAGATCATATCAACAGTTGTTAATGTCATTTGTGCCATTAAAGGTAGTAGTGTGTCTGTGAAAGGCCAAGAGAAACAATCTAGGTATGACAACATTAAAGCAGAAGTAAGCGATCCGGTCGTTTTGGCTAATGCTGCGTTCCAGGCAGGCTTTTGAAACCGTAAGTTACAGCTTCAAGTCACAACTTACGACTTTGTAGCGTTCCAGGCAACCCGCAACTCGCGTTTCTCCGAACTGATGCCTGTGAAAGTGCACTATAACGGCCACTCGTGTTTTTCCGACCCGTGAACTCGCACCAGATCGAACTGGTACGACTTCACAGGTCGAAAAAACATGAGTTACGAGTTGCCTTGAACGCACCATAACTTCTTGTCAGCCGACGGAGTTAGCAGCCCTCGTCATGGATCTATTGGTCCTCGTCCCTACGTCACCACATTCACGCGCATCCCTTGGCTGCACACACAGCCCTTCATGCCGCAGAGTGACTGAGAGACCCGTGTTTCAGACCAAACACTCTATGTAAGTGATTGCTGTCGGAAGATATAACTATTTAAGACTTATATTAACACAAAAATATCGCTTACTTCTGCTTTAAATGAGGAAATACAAAAGTTAAGGAGTAGATTTGACATGTTTGTACGGCCCTAAGGGTACAAACGATGTGCTTTGGGGGAGAATCATTGAATGTAAACAAAACTGTTTACAGTCATTTCTACACAGTGTACTTTTCAAGCAGGAACCCTCACATTTTCAGTTTGGAGATCCCTCGTTGCTCTGTTCCAGGATATCCAATTGTGTGGGCATGCTGTCATCATGCAGCCACAAGTAGAAAAGTCAGTTTGTTAAAATACAGCCTATGATGAAAAAGATTTATATTCCTACCTGTTCTCGTCTTGGCAGCTGCAATGTTGGTCTTTTGCAAATATTGCTCCTCTAGCAAAGCAGAAATTTGCACACTAATCTAACTTAGATGAATTCTCTCCAAACACTGTCAAACTCCAGTATTCTCCACTTTAAATGGCTCTCCTCAGGCTACATCGACCAGACATCCTGCAGCAGAGACAACTTGACTTTACAAGGCAAGGCAGGTTTATAACTACTGATTACTGCACTTAATGCATACAAATACTTAAACAATATTTTGAGATTGAGATGAAAACAGTCAAAAGTATAGAAATAAGAAAAACAAAATAGCAGAATAGCAAAATAGCTTAGTTTTTTTTCAATGGAGATTGAAAACCTTGATTAATATAACATTATATATTAGACAAAGGGCACATATAGAACAAAGCGGCCAGATAAGACCTAAACACTAAAAATTTTAAAGATTCAGTGCAGTTATCAAGGGAAAGTAATAAACACACACACACACAAAAAAAGATAAATCAAAAGCAAAAGAAGGGGAGAGCTCTAATTTAGAGAGATACACATTTCATATGACCCTGTCTAGTCATTTTTAAGATCTGTGACTCTGAACTGTAGTTGAACTGTACAGCCTATAGAGTTGGAAAAGTCAGTATGTTATCCGCCTGTCAACATCCATCAGTCGACCAATTAATTTCAGCAGTGAAACAGTTGAGAGACATTCTCAGCTGCAATGAAGCTTTCAGGTGAATTCCTGTTAACACGTTTTACACAAGTGTTACAAGTCAGTCTGATGTTTGATATAATCTGCTGATTATAATAAACATTAGAATCTACAGTAAGTCATTAGCTAAGGCTGACCAACCTTAACGATGCTACATTTTATCCAGAATGTTACAAATTCTCTCCTGAAATGATTTTCTTTTTTCAGATTGCACTGGAATATGTGAAAAGTATGTTATTTTGGTTGGGAATAGAGTTATCTTGTTATGAAGCAAAATAGTCAGGGTGGCTCTGATTTTGGTAAGTTTATAAAATGTTTCTGAAAATTAAAATTGATGTATTAGCGTAATATACCGACTTTGGTGTTACTGTATACTGTACTTTTAATAATTACGGTATGCGTTTTATTCTGAGTTCATTAACTGTTATATTATTGTACATAAGTCAGAAAAGTCAAGTGATCTTGGTGCACTGTGGTGGTGTTTATATATAAACAGCTAGATGACACAGAAAATAGGGCAAAAGCCCCCCTCCCCTCTTCTATATATTTTTTTATGGATAATACTATGTTTCCTCGAGGCCACTGCACAGTTTGAGCATCAACCTTAACATCAAACAAACATGTAACCCATTTTACATTAAATGTCAAGTTAATGTGACTCACGTCAACACAACTGCTGCCTGGGTCTAGTTGTTATTGGTGCACAACATGCATATAAATGTCCTAGTGTCCTAGTGCTGCCAGGTTAGTGGGAAAACCAGTTGTTTGTCCGGAATAAGCATTTGGTGTTAGGATGTGGGTGTGTGCGTATGTATACAGCGGGGAAAATAAGTATTGAACGCGTCAACATTTTTCTCAGAAAATATATTTCTAATAGAGCTATTGACATGAAATTTTCACCAGATGTTGGCATCAACCCAAGTAATGCACACATACAAAGAAATCCGAACATTAATGTCCATAAATTAAGTTATGTGTAATAAAGTGAAATGACACAGGGAATAAGTATTGAACACATGAAGAAAAGGAGGGGCAAAAAGGTATGGAAAGCCAAGAAAACAGCTGGAGTTTGTCAGTATTTAGAATGTAATCCTGTCTCCTATCAGTGCAAAGTAATATCTGCTGGTTTAGTCCTGATTGATGCCTTTTAAAAAGGTTTCTCACCACCAAGGTGTCAGACAATAAGAATTGCATGGTGGGCAATGGCAAAGGGCTGTCTAAGAGCCTACACAACCTTACTATTGCAAAACAGGAGTCAAAACAATAATCAGAAGGGTTCCCTAACAGTCCAGGACACTGGTGGAGAGCTTCAGACAGACCTGGGATCAGCAGGTACAATTGTTTCAGAGAAAACAATAAGTAATGCACTCAACCGCCATGGCCTCCATGTCTTGCATGGTGTGCGTGCATGGAGGCCATGATGGTTGAGTGCATTACTTATTGTTTTCTCTGAAACAACTGTACCTGCTGATTCCAGATCTTTCTGAAGCTCTCCACCAGTGTCCTGGACTGTTAGGGAACCCTTCTGATTATTGTTTTGACTCTTCTGTTTGAAATCTTTGGCTGCGTAGGTCTTTAGACAGCTCTTAGACAGCTCTTTGCCATTGCCCACCATGCAATTCTTATTGTCTGACACCTTGGTGGTGAGAAACCTTTTAAAAGGCATCAATCAGGACTAAACCAGCAGATATTACTTTGTACTGATAGGAGACAGGATTACATTCTAAATACTGACAAACTCCAGCTGTTTTCTTGGCTTTCCATACCTTTTTGCCCCTCCTTTTCTTCATGTGTTCAATACTTATTCCCTGTGTCATTTCACTTTATTACACATAACTTAATTTATGGACATTAATGTTCGGATTTCTTTGTATGTGTGCATTACTTGGGTTGATGCCGACATCTGGTGAAAATTTCATGTCAATAGCTCTATTAGAAATATATTTTCTGAGAAAAATGTTGACGCGTTCAATACTTATTTTCCCCGCTGTATATGTATATACTGTTCGTACACTGACAGATTTTATTTGAGAGAAGATTATGTTGTTTGTGTAAACATGTCAAACTGAGTTTTGGTGGAGCTCTGCTGAAGCAGGTGCTTATGGGTAAACACACTGTATATCCCTTTCATCCTGGATCTAAATGCCTTGTATCTAACACCTTTGTGGTGTACTGTAATTGGCTAGGGCAGGTCTGAACCATGAGCCAGGGACACTGGACATTTAACACGGCTATTATCCAAACCCAAGTCATATGCAGTCATATGCATTTCTACCCTAATTAGCATTTGTTCCAAAAGTTAGTTTGTTGTAGCCTATAAGTTACTTATATGATATGTTGTATACAAGATGATGTGCTTTAATGTTTGTACGTAGTTGGCTTTTCTTATACAAATGTTGCTGAAATTTTAACTAGCAACTTGGACAGAGATGTTTATTCAGACGACATCATGTGTTGGTGGTACAGTGGGCACAGGCAGCTCGGTGGTTAGCTGTTAACTACCGGTAGTTTCAGTTGAAATACTATAAAAACAACTACTTGTACTTAGGGGTGGGCAATAAAATGATCGCCAATTGGGATCATACAAAATGTTTTTGATTGATTACGATTATCGGCTATGGACATATTTCACTTGTCCTGTCAGTCTGTACGTAGGATACACCGCCTCCTGTTGTGAGCGTATATGGTTTGTTTGAGCTGCAGCAGCTGCACCTAAAGCTACAGGGAAGCAGAATAAAGTGAAAGTTGGAAAAGCGGGGGGAAAAGAGAGGAAGTGGAGCTGATGGCAACTTTGCGATAGTGAGCATGTGGGGCGGTTTATGAAATAAGTCCGGCCCAGTCAGTTCCCCTGTCTCGGGTCATCATGTGCAAAGAAGCCTCGCACCAGAGACCTAGCAAAGTATTTTTCTTTTTGCTCAGAGGCAGAGGGTTCAGTGTCCAGTAGAGCAGCAGGTCAGCTGCAGAGAAGATAGAGGAGGCTCCAGCAGCATCATGTCTGCTGCTTTGAGGAGCAGAGTTGAGTCGGAGCGACCTGATGATACGACTGTAAGAAAGTGGAGGAGAAAACTACGACTATGAAAACACTGAGCTGCTTGTGTCGTCAATTCTGCGGTAACGCGTCTCAAATGTTGGCTCGTCTACGCCGTGAAGAACACGCACTAAGGCTCCTTTAGGTTCAGCGTTGCAGTGTGTGTGTCAGCGCTGCGTCCCTCTCACTGCAGCTAGTGACTAACACAGTCTAACGTATTACAGAGAAGCATGACCATCTTTACTTTGAGTATAATGAAACAAATAGAAAGACTAAAGCCTTTGGAACTGTGGATTTGTGAACCTTTTCACCCTTTGTGAACATAAACGTGAACTCAGATCTTCCTCTCAAACTGAAGACACTCTTCTGGTTTATTCAGGATTCAGACAGGATGCTCCTCAAATTGGCAGCATCAGCAAAAAATACATATCGTGATAAATATCGGGAATCAATCAATATGGAAAAATATATATCGTCATAAAATGTTTTGCCATATAATATAGCCCAGCCCTACTTGTGCTTTAACTCAGTCTTGACCTCAACAACACTTAGAGTCAAACCTAAAATCGGTGAAGCTCAGTTATTTTTGTCTGAAGGGTGATTCACGGTGCTAAACACAGGTATCGTCCCGTATATTTACAAATGGAATGGAGAAAAAAAGTCCTGATTCACAGTCCTTTAACCGCCTGTGTATTCAGTCTGTTTTGGTTCAGTGAACTTATCTGAGATAAACACTATACAGTAAAACATTAATGATCAACTTCCTCTGCCTTGGGGACCATTGTGAAATCCCCGTCTGAGAGCCAAACTAAGGTTAGCTCTAGTCGCAGGCCTAGTGGTGAAAACACAGGACGACCACAAGGGCTGGAGCTCACTTCTGCCTGGCTAATGGTTGGGTTGAGGCTGAGGCCGAAAAGTTCAAAGCCAACACTTTTTTTCTTTTCTTTTGGCTCTTCTCACTTTATTTTTCCACATGCTCTTAAAACGAAAGTTACCAACACGCACACACAAACATTTGAATGGTTTCATTGGTTGGGAAGTGGTCCTTGTTCTGTCTTCAGCAAACTTTCACTGTAGGTCTTTAGCAGAAGAAGTTGTTTTTTTTTCTCACTGCTGCTTGCTCCTCACTGTTGTTCTTCTCTTTGGTGTTTTCTTCCAAACACATACACAAACATTTTTTTTCTCATATGGCATTTTGTTTTCTTCCCAGTTGTGCTTTTTATTCCTTGCTGAACACTGTTTCTGTCACATTCACTGGCTCTTACCCATCTATAATTCACACAGGATGAGAACTTTTTTATCCTCTACCATTAACAGCCGCCTCACCCTCTGTCTACTACTATATAGAACTAACATTACCTCCCTCATTGTATTCATTCTAGTTTTGGTTACAGGTCTGCCCAGAGCAGCCCAGTTGATATTGCTGTGTACCTTGCCATTTGATCCAGTCACTGGCAAAATATTATGAATCATAGATGGTGTATTGAAAGTAATGCCAAAAAAAATATTAAGCCATATTAACAAATGCTTGTGTGTGTTTTCTATGTCTGTGTGTGACTTTTTTCTTTTTTTTTTCTTTTTTCCTCTTTGTGTATGCTACTACTAACCCTGGACTGGATTGGCTGGACTGGACTTGCTTCTTCATCTGGTCTGGTGTGGTTGTGCTCCCCTGTGGTTTGCCTTGCCCTATGCGCATCTGCCCTTTTGATGTTCGGCAGGCATCGGTAAACTGTCCACTGCCGATGGTAAAGCTTTTGCAGACCCAGAGGTGCTACGGCGACTGACGTCATCTGTGAGCTGTGCCCTGGATGAGGCTGCAGCAGCCCTGACACGTATGAGAGCTGAAAACACACTCAACGCCGGCCAAGCCGACAAGTATGTATCTCGCCCATACTGACTCTGGCAAATGAGAGTTTATCTTGTGTGTGTATATAGTGTGATAGATTGATAGAGTTGCATTTAATAGAAAGAGTTGCATATACCATATGTCTGTACGCTTGTGTGTGTGTGTATGTTTGCTCCTTCAAAGTGATTGCGTAATTGTGAGGCGCATGTGTGCTCACCTGTCACAGTGGCAGTAATTGTAGCAGTCTGGTTATTTTCAGCCGTAGTTTAGCAGAGGCGTGCTCAGATGGGGATGTCAACGCTGTGCGCAAATTGTTGGATGAGGGACGGAGCGTCAACGAACACACAGAGGAAGGGGAGAGCCTGCTGTGCCTCGCCTGCTCAGCTGGCTACTATGAACTTGCACAGGTATGTGAAAGGAGGGTTTGGCTGGGATTAGATTTTTAGCGTGACTGTGATTCCATGTGTATTATTTGTACTGTGACGCAACTCGTCTGCAAAGCAAAAATGGAATCACGATGTCGTCACTGGCCGATTGTTGTGGGGAAATTGGCCATTGGTGACGAGCCTCCATGGATGTTTCTTAATTTCATCTTTGATGTTTAGGTTTTGTTGGCCATGCATGCAAATGTGGAGGACAGGGGCATCAAGGGGGATATAACGCCGCTCATGGCTGCCGCCAGCGGAGGTTATGTGGACATTGTCAAGCTACTCCTGGTCCACGGGGCAGATGTTAATGCGCAGTCCTCCACAGGTGAAACCCTTTTCATTTCTCTATAATTAGGAGTATTTCATTTACTCTCCAATGTTTTGCATTCGGATTGATGTCTCTGATCTCTTCCAGGCAACACAGCTCTGACGTACGCATGTGCTGGCGGCTTCGTGGATGTGGTGAAGGTGCTGTTGAAAGAGGGTGCTAACATTGAGGACCACAACGAGAATGGACACACACCTCTCATGGAGGCAGCCAGTGCTGGCCATGTGGAGGTGGCCAGGGTACTCTTGGAGTATGGCGCCGGCATCAACACACACTCCAATGAGTTCAAAGAGAGCGCGCTCACACTCGCCTGCTACAAAGGTGCGAATGCAAATATCATATCCTCTTGATTGCCTTGATTAGTCCCTCTGCCTTTTACATGCTCTTACTAATACTCTATTATGTTTGTTTCTCTGCTGCAGGTCACTTGGATATGGTGCGCTTTCTGTTGGAGGCTGGAGCAGATCAGGAACACAAAACAGATGAGATGCACACAGCACTAATGGAGGCTTGCATGGTGAGCATCTGACCCAAACCTAATGATAACCAGTATTCACTTTTTTTTTGAAATTGCCCCGATTGCATTTGCTTGTATGTTTGTTTCAGACAAATAACACGTTCGTTTATGGTGTCCTCAGCCTCATTTAGTGCAATTGTATTTAAACGTGGATGACAGCTGATCTAATGTGATGTATTCAGGTGCTTATCTCTACATTCTTTGTGTGTCTCGCTGTCCCAGGACGGCCATGTCGAGGTAGCACGGCTGCTGTTGGACAGCGGTGCTCAGGTCAACATGCCAGCTGATTCCTTCGAGTCGCCCCTCACCCTCGCAGCCTGTGGAGGACACGTGGAGCTTGCAGCCTTGCTAATAGAGAGAGGAGCCAACTTGGAAGAGGTGTGTAAAGAAATAGACACCAGACCATGAAAACAGGAGGGGATGAGACTCCCTGTCGTCTATCCAAAGCTGTATCTATAAATGACACAGCTGAACTTTTTTACAGTTGTACTGCCCTGCTACTATTGTGTTGAGTACTATACTGGCCAAGGTATCTACATTAGAGTGTAGACAGGAGTTTGAGTTTTTCTTAAAAAGAAAAAAGGAATTAGGAATTTCGTTTGTTTTTGACATTTAAATGACATTTCTGAAAGAAACTGCATGTGTAATCTTTAAAAAAAAACAAGACAGAGCAATAGTGAAAGGAAAAAAGGATTCTGCAAAATTCATTGCTGTTATTTAAAGGTTAATATAGACAAATACACTTAGCTGGTAGTGAGTACACAAAATGCCAAATGAAATGACATAGCTTCAGGTTTTAGCGGGTCATTCTTCATCCACTTCACATTTTATATAAAGATATATTGTCTTGGATGCTAGTATGAAACGACTAGCCAGGTGAAAGTACACACACAAAAGATGAGGCAGAGTTCAGTGCCATCGGGTAATCTTGCAGTGAGTCATACTCACCCATATGCTTTCCTATCTGCTGACGCTTCTGTTTGTGCCCAGGTTAATGATGAGGGCTACACCCCCCTAATGGAGGCAGCTAGAGAAGGCCATGAAGAGATGGTAGCACTGCTGCTGGCTCAAGGTAAATAAGCTTTGCTCTTACATCTGGAAACTTAATTAAGTGTCAATTCAGTGAATAGTTTGTGCTCAGATTGGTTTTTCCTGTGATCAGCCCCTCTCCAAGACCAGCCACCTGACTGTTTTTGCTCTCCTGTCCAGGTGCTAACATCAATGCCCAGACAGAAGAGACCCAGGAGACGGCTTTGACTCTAGCATGCTGTGGAGGTTTCTTGGAAGTGGCCGACTTCCTCATCAAGGCGGGGGCTGACATCGAGTTGGGCTGCTCTACTCCCCTCATGGAGGCTGCACAGGAGGGCCATCTGGAGTTGGTCAAATACCTACTGGCCGCAGGTGAGCAAGGAAACGGAGGCCGGGGGGATCTAAAAGCTGGAATAAAGAGTGTGTTTAGCTCAACTGAAACTGTTGTATTTGTGCCTCTGTCATTACAATCCTGAGCTTTTTGATTTTGTCGTTCAGGAGCAAACGTTCATGCCACCACAGCAACAGGTGACACAGCATTGACATATGCTTGTGAGAATGGACACACTGATGTTGCAGATGTGCTGCTGCAGGCTGGAGCCAACTTGGTATGACATCATCTTTGTCACTGACTTATTTCTCTTTTTATTTTACCTAGTTTTAGATGACATCTTTATTGTGCAAATGTGAATTGTGAAACAGCTGTTTTCTGGCACAATTTTTTTCTTGATGAATTTATCTCAATTCTTGCTAGTCCCACTTAACCGTATACTAACACAGCTTCACCTTTTTCCTCAAGGAACACGAGTCTGAGGGGGGGCGGACGCCCTTGATGAAGGCAGCAAGGGCCGGACATCTCTGCACAGTGCAGTTCCTTATCAGCAAAGGTGTGTTAATTGGTTTTGACCTAAATCCTCACAGGTTTACTTGAGTTCCTTTTTTATGCCTTAAAGAAGGTCTTGCAGTATGCTTCATCAGATTTGTTTGGTTGACTTTGTACTTTCATTGTTAAGTTTTGTTTTGGTAAACTTGACATCTATCTTTTATTGTGAGATAAAATATGTGAAGCAGGTCTTCAATTCTGGGAAATGTTGGCTAACTTGTTAGACGTACAAAGGACATGATGATATATGATATTTAGAAATCAACAATTTCACTAGAAAACTACAGAAAATATTTAAGGAATAAGGAAAATACATAATCACTCACCGGTCACTCATCATAATTAATCTAAGTCATAGACCAACGGTGTTTGCTCTGTTAAAAGAATGAGTCTCTCTTATACAAGGTGAGTTAATGTGTTTACTCTTCTCCATCTCCTGTCCAGGTGCTAACGTCAACAGAGCTACTGCCAACAATGATCACACAGTTGTGTCTCTGGCCTGTGCTGGAGGACATCTGGCCGTGGTGGAGTTGCTGCTGGCGCACGGGGCGGATCCTACACACAGACTCAAAGTAATGCACACACACTGAATATACATCAACCAAGATAGAATATTTATGCTTTTCCATTTGTGTGTAACAGCACATTGAAATTCCTTTTGTTTTTCTCTTTAATAGGATGGTTCGACCATGTTGATAGAAGCTGCTAAGGGTGGCCACACTAATGTGGTGTCCTACTTGTTGGACTACCCCAACAACATCCTTTCTGTCCCTGCCCCTGACCTCTCCCAGCTCACTCCCCCCTCGCAAGATGCCTCTCAGGTAAACACAGCAGAGAATCAGAGTTTGTATTGATGTTCCTTTGAGTGTGTGGTTTTTTTTGGGACAGAAAAGTTATTTCTGATTGCTTTATCATAACATGTCCTCTGTCATAACAGGTCCCTCGTGTCCCAATCCAAGCTCTCGCCATGGTAGTGCCCCCTCAGGAGCCTGACCGTGCCCCATCAAACATCACCACACCCCCACCCATCTCCAGCAAAGGTGAATAATACTACCTGAAGAAATGAAGTCAAGCTATTCATCTGTTGTCCCCCTATTTTTGTTGCACTCTATTGATAACCGTGCCTAATCATCAACTTCTTTGATCGCTTTTGTTCAAATCCAGGCTCGTCCAAACAGAGACAGGCAGCCCTTCAGCCCGGTGTCCCCACCTCAGTCGGTCGGGGGCCTGAAGCAGAGCCTCTGCCGCCCTTCCACTTGTGCCAACCTCTAGAGTGCATTGTGGAGGAGACGGAGGGCAAACTGAACGAGCTGGGTCAGAGAATCAGTGCTATCGAGAAGGCCCAGCTTCAGTCACTAGAGCTCATTCAGGGGGAGCCGCTCACCAAAGACAAGATTGAGGAGCTGAAGAAGAGCCGGGAGGAGCAGGTATAAGCCATCATCCACTTAAGCTCTGCTCTTGTTTTTAATCTTCCTTTTAAGTATTTTAAGAGAATTGGATGGATATTATTTCTGTTTACAAGCAATATTCATACTAAATATATTATTTAGGTGCAGAAGAAGAAGAAAATCTTGAAGGAGTTGCAGAAGGTGGAGCGCCAGCTGCAACTGAAAACACAGCAACAGTTCACCAAAGAGTACATGGAGGCGAAGGGCTTAAAGGAGGAACAGGAGACCGGACTGAGCCAGGGCCCGGGGCCTGGAAGTACGGCGTCCGCTCCGGGGCTGCTCTCCGCCACACCGGGTGCCCAGGTACACGCCAGCTCCGACACAGATGAGGAGGCCAACAAAGACGGGGAGCAGGAGGAGCAGCTCGGAGAAGAAGGGGAAGAGGTGAAACATTCATCCTTTTGTAAATGTATTGATTCTCATTGTGTTTGTTCTGACTCCGTTAATTCTTGAGGTGTTTGTATGTTTTCAGGAGGAGGAAGACGATGACGAAGAGGAGGGTTCGGAGGAAGAGGCAGACGGCGAAGAGGAAGATTACCCTAAGCTTCCTCAGGTGGGTACAATCCTCTACAGGGATGGGCCACAGCCGCCACAGCAGCCTCCTCTGCCCCCTTCGCCGCAGACTCAACCTCAGCCTCCCCCGCCGCCTCCTCAGGCCGCCTTCGTCCCCATCCAGCCCCTGCCCGACTACATCTCACCAGACTACCCGGGGAGTACCAGCCCAGAGCTGCAGAGGGTACTGGTGGGACAGCAGATGCTGGGCCAGCAGCAGCAGGGCCAGGGTCAGCAGTTGGCTGGGTTAGGCCCAGGAATGATACCTCAACAGGCCCCAGACGGGCTCATGGTAGCTACACCTGCACAGACGCTCACAGACACGCTGGATGACATCATGGCAGGCAAGTGTTTTTTTTTGTTTTTTTTCTTCCTCACTGCTGTCTATTTGAGGTTGTTGTTCAATCTTATTGGGTATAAGTGTTTGCCAAATCCTTAACCTGTACATGCACAACTGTTTTGTTCCTATTGCAGCTGTGAGCAACCGCGTACCCATGCTGAACACTACAACCTCACCCACACCCTTGTCCCAGCCACCCACACAGACGCCCGCAAACATCGCCTCGCCCCCTTCAGTCCTGCCCCTGTATCCCTCTGTTGATATAGATGCACATGTAAGACACGTTGCAATTTTGACATGGCAAAGATTTTGAAATTGACAATCCACCTGTGTACATAACATGCACCGAGTCGTCCAATCCACTGAGAGATGTTGCTTCCCCCACAGACGGAGAGTAACCATGACACAGCGCTGACGCTGGCATGTGCAGGAGGACATGAGGAGCTCGTGTCTGTCCTTATTGCACGGGGAGCCAACATTGAACACCGGGACAAAAAAGGTATTAAAAAGCAATGATAAAATATCATAGCATCATGAACAACAGGACGGTGAAACAGAATTTATCTACTGTATAGTAGGCACATTTTATATTTTAGATCCATTATAATATTCCCTCTGCTTTCCACAGGGTTTACCCCTCTGATCCTGGCTGCCACTGCTGGCCACGTAGGAGTCGTGGAGGTGCTCCTGGACAAAGGGGGTGATATCGAGGCTCAGTCAGAGAGAACCAAAGACACACCTCTCTCCCTTGCTTGTTCTGGGGGACGCCAGGAGGTAAACGCATTGTCTTAGTTTATTTTCACAATGGTAACTCTCCTGTTAATTTTCTCGGCTTGAACTGTGTTGCTTAACTGTGTTGTACAGGTTGTTGAGTTGCTGCTGCTTCGGGGAGCCAATAAGGAACACCGCAACGTTTCAGACTACACGCCTCTTAGCCTCGCTGCTTCTGGGGGTTACGTCAACATCATCAAGATACTCCTCAATGCTGGAGCTGAGATTAACTCCAGGTGAGTGACTCAGATCTCAGAGGTCAGTTAGACGCCTTGGAATGAGTGAAATAGCTCCACCCGTATGAGGCTCATTAACGACATAGTGCATGTTGTCTCATTCCTTAATAGTAAATGAGGGGTGGACTTTGAATGTCTTCTTTAGACACTTACAAATACAAATACAAATAAGTAATTGCATAGTGATGACCTGTTATAAAAAAGGATAAAGCAATAACTCTAATGGCGCTTTTCCACTAGCGCGGTACGGCACGGCCCGCTTTTTTTGCTTTTCCACTAGCCCTAGTACCTGGTACCAGGTACCTGCCTTGAGCGTCGTCACTGGAAGAGTGCGAGCGCTACTTCCGACATGAGAATCAAACCCGGAGCAAAAACAGAGCAGTAACGGCAACCACTGATCTGTATCGAGACTGTTGTTATTCCTTCACCCGAGTTAAATGATGCTCTGTGTAAAGTAATCGAGGTGCAGACGAGTGAGTTTGGAGCTGACGAGAGGATCGAAAAAAGAGAGACGGACAACGCAGCCCCACGACGACCCCGCCCCCGCTGAGGAGGCACTAGAAGAACTCAGCTGTAGTAGAAAAGCATCTTTACTGAGCCGTGCCGTGACTTGTGTAGTGGAAAAGCGCCATAAGCTTTCATAGCAGCTACTACTTTGATCAGTACTGCTCTGTAGAAGTGAAAGTACACATTAGGCTACATTGCAGAATTTAAAAAAAAACTTTACTTAAAACATACTTACGATGATAAATATTAATGCACATTATTTCTTCACTTTCTCACCAGGACTGGCAGTAAGCTGGGAATCTCTCCTTTGATGCTGGCAGCTATGAATGGTCACGTACCAGCAGTGAAGCTGTTACTAGACATGGGCTCGGACATCAATGCCCAGATTGAGACCAACAGAAACACAGCTCTGACCCTAGCCTGCTTCCAGGGACGGGCTGAGGTTGTCAGCCTGCTGCTCGATCGCAAGGCCAACGTAGAGCATCGTGCTAAAGTGAGGACATTCCCACTTATCGGAATTTACTTTAAATGTGCTTTCTGCCTCATAATAAATGCAGTCAATATAGTATATATATATTTTCTTTTATATATATATATTATCCTTTTTTCAGTTTGTTTTGTTTTGCTCAGTTTCTTCATCTCACTAACTGATTGCTTTGCTTCATGCAGACTGGTCTTACTCCTCTGATGGAGGCAGCCTCTGGAGGTTACGCAGAGGTTGGCCGGGTGCTGCTCGACAAAGGCGCGGATGTCAATGCTCCCCCTGTTCCCTCATCACGAGACACTGCCCTCACCATTGCTGCCGACAAGGGCCACTACAAGTTTTGTGAGCTGCTTATCAACAGGTGAGTGTTCTTCACAGAGTCGCTGATTGCACAGAAATTGACTTTTTTTCATTCACGTTATATTTGACATCTTAAAAGCTGCCAAAGCAAAAACATTCTTATTTTGATGATTTTGATTGGATGCGACCTGTCTCCTAGCCTGTCAGCTGCATTCCTAAAGACAACCCCTCCTTCCTGTCTTTGCAGGGGTGCCCATATCGACGTACGAAACAAGAAAGGGAACACTCCTCTATGGCTGGCGGCAAATGGCGGTCATTTTGACGTGGTCCAGCTCTTGGTGCATGCCAGTGCTGATGTGGATGCAGCTGATAACCGCAAGATCACCCCACTGATGGCAGCTTTTCGCAAGGTGCGGCGGTGTTCGATAAAAACCCTGGTTGTGACGGTGTAATGCTACATTTTTGATGACCCTGTTGTCACTAACCATTTAACTTGACATTTCAGGGTCATGTGAAGGTGGTGCAGTATCTTGTGAAGGAAGTCAACCAATTCCCTTCAGATATCGAGTGCATGAGATATATCGCCACAATCGCTGACAAGGTAGGTATTGATTTCCTTTTGTGTCTGAAGGGTGGTTCATCTATTGGAACTGACTAACTCCAACTGTGTTCCCTTTTATGTTGCAGGAGCTGTTGAAGAAGTGCCACCAGTGCATGGAGACCATCGTCAAAGCCAAAGACCAGCAGGCGGCCGAGGCCAACAAAAACGCTAGCATCCTCCTCAAAGAACTAGACTTGGAGAAGGTAATGTCAGATATTATGGCTGTACTTTTGGAGTTCAAAGCACTCTGAATATACCGCATTGTTTTTTTTTTACACTGACTCTGTTTTTTTCCTGTGTGTCAGTCCCGAGAGGAGAGCAAGAAGCAGGCTCTGGCTGCCAAGCGTGAGAAGCGTAAGGAGAAACGCAAGAAGAAGAAGGAGGAGCAGAAGAGGAAGCAGGAGGAAGAGGAGGGGCAGAAAGTCAAGGAGGAGTTCTCTGAGATGCTGGAGCAGAAGGAGGATTCAGCTGAAGGTATATTTTTATGCATTTTTCTCAAGAGGGAGAGAGGCTGAGACTGCAGAGTCGATACTGCCTGATAACTGCTGTTCTGTCGGACTAAAAATTAAGTGATTAAGTGGTTGCTATCCTCTCCTGTTTCCACGTCCCCCCTTCCCCCGTAGAATCAGAGGTTCCCATCGAACCTCCCAGTGCAACCACCACCACCACCATTGGTATATCTGCCACCTCCACCACTTTCACTACAGCTTTTGGTAAGAAGCGAGCTAGTGTGGCCACTACCCCAAGCACCAATCGCAAGAACAAAAAGAATAAGACAAAGGACTCTTCGCCGAACGAACCCATCATATTACAGGATCCACAAGTAAGCACGACACTATCTATTTGGCCTTTGCTGAATCCTTCTTTGTATTTTATTAGTTCAGAATAAAAAAAAGGACACAGTAACATCTGTGATTTTCTTTTTTTCCTTTAAGGTTGCACTAGCACAGCACAAGGCTGACAAGAACAAGATCCATGGTGAGCCACGGGGTGGGGGTGGGGGAGTGACGGGTGGCAACAGCGATTCTGACCCCTTGGATAGCACCGACTGTGCCAGCGAGAGCAGCAGCAGCGGGGGCAAGAGTCAGGAGCTCAACTACCTCCCTGACCTCACCTCCTCCGCCTCCTCCTCCTCCTCCTCTTCCTCCTCCTCCTCCTCCTCAGCTCCCTCCTCAGGAGCAGCTCAGGCCCTCCTGCCTGGCCCAGAGAAGAGACACTGTCCTCAGCCGCAGACTGACGGCAAGGTGGACAACAAGGTCACGGTCTCCATCTCTAAACCGACGCAAAAGTGAGTCCCTGATGGAACAGAGCACATTCATCACCTGTCACTGCGTGTAGATGTAGCTGCTCATCCCGGGAGAACAAGTTCAGCTTTAAAGTGCTTCTTGTTACTTCACATTCTCACATTAACAAATAGCTTGTAACAGATTATATCTTCATTATTCTTTCAACTCAACCTGATCTTTGCATGTTTTGCCGCAGAGCTCCAGACATGAGCGACTCCACCTCCAACTCCTTGCCCTCTCCATTCAAGACCATGGCTCTTCCTGTCACCTCACCCAACAGTAAGCTCAGCCTCACAAGCCCCAAGAGAGGCCAGAAGAGAGAAGAAGGGTGGAAGGAGGTGGTCAGAAGGTCAGTTTATTTAAATATAACCTTTTACATTGCATGCTTTTCTTTGGTTCTGTTACACAAGTTTCACTCCTTGTGCACACATGTGTAAAATATAATTTTTAGTGTCTGCATGGAAGTACTTTGGTTTGTTGCATTAATTCAAGCACACACATTAATTACATGTGGAGATAAGACAGTTGCATGTATCTTTTTACAGGCTACATATCTGTAAATGTAAATTACAATCACCAGAGTTTCTATAGGCCAGTACACAAACAAACACTAAATGTACTGACCTCTGACTGCTTCTTTTAAAGGTCAAAGAAACTCTCTGTGCCGGCCTCCGTTGTGTCTCGGATCATGGGACGAGGAGGATGCAACATCACCGCCATCCAGGACGTGACAGGAGCTCACATTGACGTGGACAAACAGAAGGATAAGAACGGGGAGAGGATGATCACCATAAGGTAAGAATAATGCCCTCTGGTGGACTGTAAACACCACTGCATGTCAACTATAACATGCATTACGTGTATCAGACACACAAAGCTGTTGAATGATGTCATTTGTTCTGGGCAGACCTTCGGTGCAGCTGCCCAACACTTGTTTTGAAACGTGAGGACACTGTGTTTAATCTATGTCTTTCCTCTAAATATGATCAGATACTGTAACTCAAATGTAGTCACCATATCTGTGCCATATACACTAACTGCTGAAGACAAGAACTACAAGGAGACAATTTAACCAAATCAACTGCATGCGTACCATGACCACCATACTGCTGCAACCATTGGAAATATTTAACTGTGTGGGAAGGTGGTGTCTGCATGTTGGTCATTTTTTATGATGGCAGCAGTAAGAAAACATATTAGTTATTGCTACAACATAGCAAGTGGTTTACATTGCACCAGTACACTGAAGTTAGGTACAAAGGCTGATTACATGAGAGGCAGGATAATAGCAGAGCAGTTGGTTTAATAACTGCACGTGCTGCAGACCACTGGAGAAACTGAACACTTAGCAGCAAATTCAAGTATCAGCCACAAAGCTCTGGGGGCTCTGTAGTCTGTCACAAAACTTTATCAGACTTAATGATGTTATCACTTCTGATTTGTTACTAGGGATGGGTAGCAAAATCCAGTATTAAAGTCTGACGTATTGTTAGGCTCTGATGCTATCAGTTCTGCTCTCTGAGATATTAAGAAAATAGATCTCCTATGTATTATTGTCACATAAAAGTTATCTTCCACATTTTATCTTACCAAAACAGTTTCTTATTAAGATTGATATTTGTCTGTGGTGCATTTTTGCGACACTCAACTCAGAAGAGGGATCTCTCTCTCTGTCTTTCTCTCCTGTTTGTCTCTCTCTCTGTGCCTGCGTGTGTGTGCTTAACTATGTGCAAGAGCCACACACACACACACACACACACACTGCTATTAGTGACGGTATTTGAGAGAACTAATTGTTCAAAAGTGTGATCATCATCAGCTCATTAGAGTTGACGCATGTTGCCACTAGTGCAGTCTTTTTTGCATGTAAGGGCAGAAACATCCACCAAAGGTTCTGTCAAATACAAAGAGAAATGCAGTTTTCCGACAAGTAGTTCAGCCTGGAGCCCACATACAGGTGAATTATATGATCATGGCTGGCTGCAGACACACGGGCACGATCCACGTTGGCTCAGTCCTAACTATAGTGGCCCGGGTTCAGATCCAAGTCGCAGCCCTTTGCTGCATATCACACAACACCCCCAAAATCTGTTCTTAACTTGTTTATTTTATTCTCTTCTAAAACGTAAAAAGATCAATTAAGAGTCACCGTGTCAATAATCAATGTTGCTTTATTGTTTCAGAGGTGGGACGGAGTCTACAAGGTATGCAGTCCAGCTGATCAACGCTCTAATCCAAGACCCAGCCAAAGAGCTTGAAGATCTTATCCCGAGGAATCACATCAGAGCCCCAGGCTCCAAAATGACCTCCGCCTCCTTCCCCAGTACCACAGGGGCCACCAGCGGTTCAACCACTGGGCCCAAGTCCCTGAGCTCGTTAGTCACCTCAACAGGGGTGTCGTTCCAGCCCTCCTCATCCTCATCCTCATCTTCCGCTCAGGCCGGGGGAAAGATTGGGAAGGGGCTGTCATCAAGCGTCAGACAGCCTTTCCCCGTGTCTTTGCCCCTGGCGTACGCCCATCCTCAGCTGGCTCTGCTGGCCGCTCAGACCATGCACCAGATCAGACACCCACGTCTACCCATGGCCCAGTTTGGTGGCACCTTCTCGCCCGCCGCCAGCACATGGGGTCCCTTCCCCGTGCGTCCTGTAAGTCCGGGCAGTGCTAACAGCTCCCCCAAGCACAACGGAGGGACCAGCAGCACCGGAGGCCAGGCCAGACCCAATTCAAGTCACAGTGAGCACAGCAGCGCAGCCAGCTCAGGAGCCCCAGTCACGACCACCAACACCACCACCACCAGTGCACCTAACACGTCTACAGCTGCGGCCTCGCCTCACACCCCCAACCCCACCCCATACAACCCCCAGCCGAGCATCCCCACTCCCTCGTCTGTCAGAAAACAGCTCTTCGCCCCTGATCCCAAGCCTGTGGGCATCACCCCCGTGTCCTCTGCCGCCACTGCAACTAGTGGCGCTAATGCAGTACGCGGCACAGGTTCTCCCGCACATCACAGCTCCACTACAACTACTGCTAATGCCCCTCAGCAACCACTCGGACCTATCTCGCAGCCCCCCATCCAGCCAGCTAAAACAGAGCCCAGTGCTGTTGTGCCTCCTGGAAAAGATAAGCCCTCCCTACCTGTAGAGAGCCAACCCGTTTCTGTCGGCGAGAACATCAACTCCGTGGGTTTCGCCGCCCCTGCCATGGCTTTACCTCCCAAGCCAGAGCCTCGACAGCAGTTACCTCCCCCTCCCTCCTCTGTACCGTCAACGGAGGCTCCTCCACCCCTCCTCAACCCACAGCCCAGCTCCCACCTGCCCTCAGCACCTCCTGTCCTGTCACACAATGTTGCACACCCCAACAACACTGTGCCCCACTTCTCTGCCCCCGCGCCCAGAGTCTCCCATCGTATGCAGCCACCAGGGCCTTACTATCCCCTTCCCGAACAGCAGCAACAGCAGCAAACGCAACAGCAGCAGCAACAACAATCTGTGTTCGTGCCCTTCAACGCTCAGCAAGAAGCCCCAAAACAGACCCCAAACCAGACGTCCCAGCCGACGAGTTTGCCTCCACAAGCCCAGGCCCAAGCTCAAGCCCAGGCTGCAGGCTCCCTTCAGGTTTCTGCTAACCTGGGCATGATGAACGGTTCCCAGATGCAGCATGTGGCCGGTGCAGGAAAAGCTCAGCAAATACCTCCTAACTTCAGTCCTGCAGGCCTCTTCAACTTCAGCAGCATCTTTGATAACAACAGCCAGGTAAATCTAAGTGACACTTTTTCATTATAGACTTTAACCATCCAGCTTGTGTTGACTTATGGCTGTTCATGTTTGTGCAGTCTTTAAAACAACACGGAACAAGATTAAATGGTTGAAACGAGCAAAAAGAAAAGTTCCTCCATTTAAGGAGATTAATCACAAATTGTTAATATTATTTGTGTGCCATGCAGGTTGGAAACAATCAGGTGTGGGGTGCATGCCATCTGCCTGCTCGCTCGCCTCCAGAGCAATCGTACTCAGCCCCACCAGCCTACATGAATATGGGCCAAATGGAGAACATGATGCCCCCACCCCCTCCAGACAGCTCCAAAGCCCCTGGCTACCGCTCTGCCTCCCAGAGGATGGTCAACAGCCCCATCGGTATGACTGATTTGCATCTGTGTCAAACCCTGTAAATTTTTTATAAGAAGCAATTTAAAATAAAAGCAGCAAGAGAATATAATTAAAACTCAATATAATTAAATCATATACCTGTGAGAAATGGAGGCAAGGTAGAAGCAAATGTATATATTGATAAGGTGCGTTTTAAGGTGGTTTGTACTCTATACTGAGCTGCCCACTTCATTGTCTGCATCCACAGCTTTGACCAGCTATGCTACCAGTATCTCTGGCAGCCCAGTGTATCTGCATGGTCACACAGGAGTTGGCGCACCCTCTTTTAGCAGACAGCACTTTTCTCCTCACCCATGGAGTGCATCCACATCAGGTACTTGGTCCAAATTCTTCTTTGTTTGATTTTCCAATAACTGCTCAGTCTCAAATGATCTGTTTTCACATATAGAGACGTTTTTTAGAACAGCTTATATTCCTCTTAATTTTGTGCTGCTTTTCAGAATCATGTCATTAATCCCCCTCACTATTTCTTCCTGCCCTGTCTCCTCTCCACCAGATGAATCTCCTGTCCCACCTCCCTCTACAGTGTCATCCTCTGCCCTGTCCACCTCAGCTGTGGCCCCTCCTCCCCAGCCTAAGCCAGGCAGCTCCTCGCAGCAGGACCGGAAGGTTCCCCCACCCATCGGCACGGAGCGGCTGGCCAGGATCAGGCAGACGGGCTCAGTCAACCCACCTCTCCTCACCACCAGCTACACGGCACCTGTTGGACAGGGAGGCATTTGGTCGTTTGGGGTTGGCAGCGCTTCAGGTAAGAGCAGATTTTTGTGTGTCATGTTTCCTTGTTTCTTATTCCAGTACCACAGGTACCACAGGTACCACAGGTGCTGCACTGGCTTCCCATCAAATATCGAATAACCTTCAAACTCCTCATCCTCGCCTACAAATCCCTGCATGCACTGGCCCCTCAGTATTTAACCGACCTCCTTCATGTTCACCATCCCTCACGGAACCTGCGGTCTGCCAACCTGGGTCTCCTCACCATCCCCCACACAAGCAGACGCACCTTTGGGAGCAGGGACTTCAGTGTGGCAGCTCTCACTCTGTGGAACTGGCTCCCACTACATCTCCGCCAAGCCCAAACCCTGGAATCCTTTAAATCCCCGTTGAAGAGGCACCTGTTCTCTCAGGCCTTCGCCTGCTAAATTTGTTGTCTTGTTGTTTTCTTGTGTTGGGTGTCTTGAAAGGCGCTATATAAATCAAAATTATTATTATTTAAAACTGTGTGTACCAAGGTTATTATAGTTAAAATTTTCATTAGTTTTTATTTTTATTTAGTTTTTCAGTTTGCCTTTCTATCTCAGTTTAGTTTTCAGTAGTTTGACAAGTGACTAAGCAGTTTTAGATTTTTTTTTGTTTGTTGAGGAATTGAATAGTTTTTATTTAGTCTTAGTTTTTCAGGTATGAGGAGAAAGCCTATGTGAGACCTCTGAAGATGGACTTCCAAATTCTGGGAATCTGGGAATCTAAAAGGGAAAAACCCTTTTAGTTGCATCCCATAAATATTCCCAATCAGTCCTCATCACGTTACATTTACTATACCTGTGGGTCATACATTGATATATCAGTCATATATCAGATCATATATTGAGCTGTGGCATTTTCTTCCTGAAACTTTAGCTATCTCTAAGAAAACTAAAACTAAGTTAATGTTATCTGCAATTCAGTTTGGTTTTAGTTAGTTTTGCATTGTTCATTGTAGTTTTTATTTAATTCTTGTTTTTGGAATAATTGTCATTTTTACAAAATTATTTTTTCACTGCTAGTTTTAGTTAACTATAATAACCCTGGCATGTACAGTATGTGTAACTGTGTGACACAAAAGCAACTCGCAGCAATTGTAGCAATGAACCCATTTCATGTCTTGGTGCAGAGGCTATGTCCGGATGGTCCCAGCCCCTGATGAGCAGCCACATGATGCACCCTCAGCTCCAGGCAGAACAGTCGGCCTTCTCTCAGCACCAGCCCATGGAGCAGGACGACACAGGCATCGCAAACCCTGCTAACAACTACCATCAGTCTCAGCATTTGCCCAACAGTTACATGGACTTCCCCAAGGTAACACAAAGCCATGGCTCTGTTGATGACTTTGACCCCTGTTCCTCTTGTGTTCACATGTTTTACCAGTGACCCATTGTCTGTTTTAGGGGATGCCTATGTCAATGTATGGTGGAACCATGCTGCCTCCTCACCCTCCAATGGCAGAGGGGCCAGGGGGGCCGATGTACAATGGTTTGCACGCTGGCGACCCCGCATGGAGCCCCATCATCAAAGTGGTCCCAAACAATGCAGATAACTCTGACCCACAACAGCAGGTAATATCCTTTTTTATCAAACCCATGCCACCCAATCAGCGTAACTGGCTAATAGACCTGTATTTCCGCCTTGAATAAAACATAATTTTGACTAGATTTGATTAATCCTAACATATTGCATTCATTGTCCTCCCTCTCCCTCAGGTGTGGCCTGGTACCTGGGCACCTCACGTGGGCAATGTGCACCTGAACCACGTCAACTAGACGGCGTCCACAGCAATCAAACGCACACAGCATGACCCACAGCGCAAACATGAAAAACCAACTGACGAATATGACCGAATGAGACAAAGAAAAAAAAACTTACAACATTGTTAACATTAGTAGAGACCTGAGAGTGCAGAGCAGAGGTTGAAGAATTGGAAGTTCTCTTGACGCCATTCTTTGATGTGCCTATCTCAGACGATGAAAGAGATAATTGGGCGAGAGCTGTTATCAGTGTCCCGATGATGCAAACAAACATGCGCGATCACCTGTTCAACAGGATCCATTCTCTGCGTAGTTTAGCGATTTTGACTTAAACCCACATACACCGTTCTTGGGCTGCAGGGGGCTCAACATGAAGTAGCTATTTAAACTTGGCCCAGAACTAGATGATGATTACCTAAAGAGAAAGAGAAATCAGAACCTTTTAGAGTGGTAAATACATGTATAATTGTTTACATACTAAAAAGGGTTAAAATGAGAGTAAATTTCATGTCGTATAGTGGCTCTACTTTATGTAGCCTGTATTAATGTGAAATATTTACCTTAATATTCAATAAAAAGATTGAAAAGTAATGTGTGCTGTTTTGTGATATATTGCCCTTTACTGATTTTCATCTTTTGACTGACTGACCAAGGCTAAACAAAACGGAAAAGCAAGTGTGCTCTTTTTTTGGGTCATTGGAAGCAAAGCTCTGTCTCAGATCACATATAAAAAAGGAGAAAAAGGAGTGTGCCTGCACACTTTGTTAGCCACACAAGATTTTATTTTTGTTGTGCGCACAAATAAAATATTTTGTGGCTACCAGAAAGTGCGCGGGCACCCTTTTTTTCTTCGTTTTGGCATTTTTGTATTGCCCTGCACCTATTGGAACATGGTAAAATACCCTCTTTTTTCCCAAATAAAATATATTACATCACTTATCCTTCTGAACTTCAATGATGCTGGGAACACAACATCTTACACATTACTGCCACTCAGTGGTAATAGTGGGGATCATTGGGGAAACATTTTCATCAGTAACGCCAACAATATCATTGATGGTCTGGTCTCTCTACCTAACGATTGCAAATATTCAACAATAAAATAAAATGTGGTCCAAGAACAAGGTAGAATACAATGCCTTAAACTGCTAGATTTGTCTGTGAAGTTGTAGAGGTGCTTCGCTCATAGACATGTATATGTCTATGGCTTAGCTGAGTCTGCAGGTCCCATTCAAGAAACCTTCACTAAAGGCATAAAGTAAATTCCAGTGTAGAGAAAAGTGGCGCTAAATCATATTCAGAATTTATGTTGTTCTAATATTAATAACAATATGAATGACAATAACAATACAAAAGTACGAGTACGTTACATTTTAGGGTTATTGTGTGGATGTGAGATACCGGTATGTTTTTTTATTTATTTTTTTATAGCACATTGAGACTAAATTATTTATTTTCTCTTTTCTTAATCATTGAGCAGAGCTTGATATCAGTGGTTCTGAACAACGCATAAATAGCAGGCAGCAGACGCCAGGAGGAGATTTCTCCCAAAAGGCCAAGGGCACTCCCTGCTGCTGGTAATGATATCAGGACTCTTATTTTGAAAAGTAAACGGAAGTGCGTCTCTTCAGTTCCGCTGGTCCTGTTTGTACTCGGAGGTAATAAGCATGGCGGCGGCTACAACACCAGCGGTCCCAGAACAAGCAGCGAAAACGCCGCTGTTAGGACCTCAGACAGGACCCCCCGTCATAGAGGGCTTCAATATTTACCCGAGGTTTCAAGATGAGACCTTCAAAGAGAAGTTAACGAGGAAAACCAAGGAGAACCCATTCGTCCCAATAGGTGAGTTGTTACACAAGCCGCAGAGCAGAGTGAAGTTATACAAGGAGAGCACCGACCGAGGCACAGCTTGTCCTCTACTCTTAACTTCAGTCAAATCAAAGATCTCAGTCTGCGTTATCCTTCATGGGTCTAATATAATACAGCCATGGATTTGTCACACTCCGCTAATGTTAGCAAACAGCAGAGGAGAACTGGCCAGTCACCCTGTCAATCCATATGATATGTGTACGTCTCAGCCAATGACCGTCTGTTGTCCTATGAGATTAATTGATTTAATTCGAATGTAGTCATTATTCTAGTCCAGTCAAAATTGTATAGTTTCTTTGTTGTTTGACCCTGTGTTGACATGAAACAGTAACTGAAGTTGTTACTTTGTTTAAAAAATATCTGAAAGTAAACACAAACCTAGGTAAAATATGTTTGATGAAATGAGAATGGGTCCACTTGGATGAAATAAACCTCATACCAAGTTTTGACTGCTAAGTGGTGTCTTTAATTTAATCAGTGTGATTGACCTTTGTTAGACAGAACAGTAGGACTAACATGTTTGACCTCCATTGTCCCATGGTATGTGATGTCTGCACACCACAGTTATCTTCCCTGTGTTCAGTTGACCTGTTCACTACCTGAAAACATTGTTCTGTCAGATGGTTGAATTTAAGCTTTGATTGGTTGTTTGTCCTCTAGGTTGTTTGGCAACAGCAGGAGCACTGATGTACGGTCTCAGAGCCTTCCAACAAGGGAAAACACACAGGTCCCAGATGTTGATGAGGGGACGTATCGCTGCTCAAGGATTCACTGTAGTTGCCCTGGTTGTTGGTGTTCTTGCTACAGCTCTGAAACCCAAGCAATGAAGATGTGACCACCCCACGCTTCTGCCATCATCCAGTTAATTAACCACATGGAAGCAGAGCAGAGCCACATAATTATTGGACTGATTGTACTCTTTGAATGGCAGAGTCATGTGTTGTTCTCAATATTGTCCAGACACCTGGGGATTAAAGCCAACATTATTTATTATTTGGAAATGGAATTGCTCATGGTGGTATCTTACAGGAACATAAAATGTATTACCAAGAGAGCAAACTGGATTTTTTTTTTTGATTTGTGCTCTAATAGTATCGAGGTAAAACTCAGATGTAAATTATGTGCCCTACTCTTCTGGGTTAAAGTTCAAATGCTCCATAAAGTATATCGCTACTGAAACTGTCCATATAACACCTGACTGTGTCTTCTGATATAAATCTCAAATCAAAACTGGTGTCCTGTATGTATTTGAGACAAAACATCACACTCACAATGTTATTCATGGGGCATCTATTTCTTATTCAACCTTTATTAAACAAGTTATTTAAAAAAAAAAATCACTGGGAAAGTTTCTTGTGAACACACGTTGTATATTATATATTAATGGCTGGGGTGACTGGATTGAAATGGGAGGAGGATTTCAGACAAGTACTGACCCAGTCTCAATGTCCGCCTTTAACCCTCAGACTTCACATGTCATGTGAAAACCATTGAGTAGGGAGGGATCCAAGTGTTGTCTGAGGATTGGAACAGCACTTTGTGAAACTACTTTGCCCATGCAGAAGCATTTTGGTGGCCTCCTACTGTAAGGATGAAACAAAGAGTAAATCCAAATCATGCCTTGATTAGAATAAGAAATAGACACAACTTGCTACTGTATACCTGCAAACTTACTGTTTTTACATTGTGGACTCCAATTTTGCTCGTGTTAAAAAAACAAAACAAAAACATTTCAATGATAAAAACTGGCGCCAAAACCCTCTAGCACACAGTAGCATTAGGTGTGTGTTTGAGTATGCAATGGTTGGCACTGAGTCAGACATAATTTTAGCTCCTCACATCAGCTGGACAAACTGCAATTCAAGTGAATATCTCCAGGGCATTTTGATGGCAACAGTCTTAGCTGATTAATATTTAAGGACAAATTAATTTAGGTGAGCTTACTCCATTTTATTTTTCCAGTTCCCTTTTCACATTCACTTTTGGAGTATTCATAATATCCAAATAGGCAACATGTGAAACGATTTGCAGACATTAATGCTCAAACTGACACCTTATTGATTGCTGTTTTAAAAATATAAAACACAGTTAGTGTGACACAAAATGGTGCAAAAAAACTTCTGCTGAGAAAACCAGTGAAATGAGAAATCGCACAAGCCGTAAATAATTTGAACTGTGAAATTTTAGATGATAGCAGAAATCTTTGGTTGTGATTTTTTTTTCTTTTTTGCTTAAATCATGCCTAATTGAGGAGGAAATCCATCTGGCTGAATACTCAAAGTGGAGTAAGAGCAAGATTAAAAAGGCCACAAGCTTATGTGCGCGAAAGAGAAAAATTATACTAGCTACCTTAAATACGGTCATTAGGGATATAGTACAACAAATGTGAACAAAGAATTTGTGTGTAAAATTTTACATTGAGAGGCATAAGTGGTTACAATCTATTCCTTAACAGTGCACATAACATACATGTTGAGTGTGTGACATTGACCAAAATGCAAATTTTTAAAAACAACTAAAAATTGTGCATCCAAAATATTGGCAGAGGCATGCAATAAAGTTGACCAAATAACAATTTATAAGTTAAGGGGGGAGGAAAATGTCGAACTTACAGTAACAATATTTTCTCATGTATAGTAGTGATTAAACTGACCAGCTAAAGGATGTCGTAACAATAGAGCAGTCCTTCATCTTCTCACAGTAGAGTGAGATTAAGTATATTATGTAATTGTAACAGGCATCAAGAAAGGCGGGAAGTTTTTAAAGGTTATGAACATACCAGGAATATTATGGTAAAAGGGCGTACAAACTCATTTAATGTGACGAGGCGAGGTTAAAACTAAAAAAAGGCAATGTTTCTAGAATAAGAATCCTCCCTGTGAGCTCCTCTAGCGGACTAGAGGCGTCTGTTTGAGAGAGATGAGGACAGAACGCATTCGAGAAACATCCTTTGCCTGTTTGTTGGTTTTGGGATTGAAGTCACACAGACGGGCTACTCTCTCCCATTCAGATCCTGGGCTGTCGCCATCGCTCTCTGCCAGGAAGGCCTCCTCCGATGCTCTGTGGGCGGGAATGGGAGGGAAGAGGAGACATGGTTGAGATGCAGCCTAACAACCAACTCTGTCTGAGCCAAACATAGTACTCAACACAAAGTTCAGTCACATGGATAGCACCTGTGTGATCCACAACAACTTCATGCATTTCTTTATACCAGTCATACACTCTGTTGGAGACAGGTTTAATATTTGTCACAACCCAAAGCCTATGTAACAAACAATGAAATAGAAATGCAGCAAATATCAAATTAGGCCATCAAGGACAGACTGGCAATTTTAGTGTTGGGGCATGCATAAGGTGAAAATCAACTAGTTCAGTAATTCACTGGGTAGCGCGTACAACATTAAAAAGCACAAAAATTCTAAACCTACACAAAGCCTATAACATCAGAGTTGGGCTGTTTGTAGAAAGCCTTGTCAGCAATCCTAGTACGCAGGCAAGGCCAAGAAAGCAGGAAAAGGAAGGAGAAAGGAGAACAGGTTCAGTGTCAAACAACAGGCAGAGAAAACGTTAGGGTTTTTTGTTAAGAGGATTATGTAAGCAACCGAGAAACACTCCTAGTAAGGTGGAAATGAAAATGGCAGGACCACGAAACTGGTCTACGACTAATAGCAGTCAGTTTGTACCACTGTAAGACACTGTTGATAGTAAACAAGCTTGGAATCGAGAAGCATTCAGTCACATACTCAGGCGCTTGCACGGATGAGAACTGTGACATTTGCTTACTGCTGTTTGCATTCCTTCCAGCTCGCAAACTTCCTGTTTTGTTTTCCAGCCACTTTAACTGGACACAGAGTTCTAGACTAATATCTCATCAGAGAATTGTCTCTCGGTGCTTTCATAGACACAGAAGAATTAAACTAGCCAAAACTAGAGCCACAGTTGCAGAGTGATACCGTGCCAGACTTGGACAGAGTCTGTTGGAAAGTGTGAGAGAAGAACGGGTTAGCTTGACTGAGAAAAGGAAATGGCTGCAATATTTTTGTAGGAATATTGTAAAACATTGACTGCTACTGGAGTAAATAAAACAAGCTTTCAGTAGACCACTGACTGTCTTTATAAAAAAAGATATATCAGATAAGAAGATATAAATAAAACTGATCAGCAGTTCTTTTAAAGCTTACAAACACAAAACTGTTGCACTACACAAATCACTCTGGCATTTGATCCCTTGGTACACAAGAGCTTCATCATCATCAACATTCATTTGACATCTGGTTTACAACGTATCTGCAAGTCCACAAAATATATAGCATGATGTTTCTAAAGCCAGGCAGCACATATGACCTGACATGTTTAACAAAAACAATGTTTTTAATGATTTTTACTGAAAAAAAAAAAAAATCATATGTAACAATACAACATTTGGAGCTATTGAGCTGAGTAGACTGTGTCCATGTAGCGACAACAGCCTCACTACGCCATGATCATAAACCAACTGTTACTTCTCTGCATGTTAACAGGGGACATGTCAGACACTAACCTGTTGTTGGCCTTGTTCTTTTCCATCTGCTCATTCTGGTGCACATGCCAGTCCTCCAGCTCCTTCTTGGCTTTCTCTCTCCACTCTGCCTCTGCTGCCTTGGATGCCGAATCTTGTTAGGGCGCAAGATCAGAGAACAACACTTATCAGAGGGGTCCTCAATGGAGGAAGAAAAAACCAGGAAAAGATCTGACACAGTATTAGATTTAAGTGCGACACTTTAGATACAGTGCACCTCTGGTCTTAAAGGCAAATGACAAAAGGCCACAAAATGACATAAGCGCTGTGACTCACTCTAGCTGTAAAGCAGGGAGTGCATTTTATATGGAGAACAGTGCGTCAGTGAGGACATCTTTGCTCACCTAATGCTTCGAGGCGTGTCTTCTGCTCCTCCCTCCACTTGCGTAAACTCTCTGGTTCTTGCCTCTGAATATCCACCTGGGCGATGGCTGCATAGCTGTCTGTTGGCCCATTGGTCTCCTTGAGGACAGCATATTGCAATTTCACTCCACCATAAACAGCTATTGCTCTAAATATTAAGTCAATTGCAAATCCATTACATCATAATTAATCAGGAAGAAAGTACAGTACAGTGTGGCTTGGAGCTCAGAAAAGTGAACCTTGCACACCTCTCACACACTCACTCACACACGCACGCGCACACACACACACACACACACACACACACACACACACACACACACACACACACACACACACACACACACACACACACACACACACACACACACACACACACACACACACACACACACACACACACACGTTTTATTATAATGCATCCCCCAAATCCTTACCCTAACCTACATAGACCATCACCAAGTCCTAACCATAAAACAACCATTTAAACTCATGGGTCCAGCATTTTCGACCTGATTGTTCATTCACTCTCTCACACATATAGCCTACACACGCCTTAGGTAAACATATAGTTGTGTTGTGCTCACCTGAAACATATCCCCATTCACTGTAGCAGACTCGTCCCCGAAGCCGTCTAACATGGTTAAAAGACAAAACAGAGTTCAACCTTAGGTTTGGTTCATGGACTTGTAGTTCTCCAGTCAAGCCACTGTTTCCTTATGATCTGACCAACTTGCTCTGCTAAAACTAAGTTAACCTCTATCGCTCAATCTGTCTTATTGAAATGCAGTTGCACCTGTTCGGGCACTGATGTTGTCTAAGCATAAGCAGGCAGCTGCCATTTAACAGGACAGGATTTTCCGGTGTTAACAGCCACCTTGCATTAGTTAGTTCAGTAACAGCGGTGGTTGTTGTAACTTAGTAGTGTTAAGGTGGTCGACGGTGGTAGTTTGATATGTTGAAGCTAACAAAGTCACGTTAAAGTGCCCTGCTACCGCGGTGTGCCAACAAACGCACTACTGTCTGTTATTGGGCTAGCTAAGCCACAATGCTAACATACATTAGTTTTAAGTGTATACAGGAGCATTAGATAATGTAAACAAACCTTACAGCCAGTCTGTATCAACTAGTTGCATTGTTGTTAACATAGGGTTGGGGTAATTGTTCACGAACTAACTAACCACCGGTCCAGTTCAAGTACCGGTATCCAGCTCTATTAGCCTGTTTGCTGGCTAGCCGAGGCTACCTCCAGCCCAGCTCAGGGACAAACTTGCCGTAGCTGTCCGGCTGCGGCTGAGCCGGCGGCGGCTGCTGCTGCTGCTCCTCCGCTCCCTCCAGAGCCCCGAACCCGTCGCCGTCGTTCTCTATCCCCGCGATCTCGCTCTCCTGCTGGGCCAGGAAGGCTGCAGCCGGGTCCTCCTCGGTCGGGTGTGCTCCGTTGTCAGCCATCTTTCACAAAAGTGTTAACAAGTTTCACTGAGCTTCGTAGCTAGCTAATGTCAAAAAGCCCAAGAATCAGGCCACCACCAGCTGTGTGACGTTAATTCAAAACAATTTGAATATGTAACTCGATTTGTCAGATACTCCGGGTAGATGGCGGTGTGCAGCGATACCGACAATTCAATCGTCTGAAATAAACAATCTGAGCTTCGACTTTAGGCCCTCACTGATGATTCATGATTTCTTCACTTGTTCAGCCACCGTGGTGATGATGAAGCAGGGCAGCACCCCGAGGGTACCAGCTCCCATTTACTGCGCTGTGTCTCCATCTGCTGGTTCTCCGCTGCATCTCTTCTGTCTGAGCTTTGTTGGTCAGATCAAAGTGATGTCCCCAACCCTGCTCTTACTTGATCTTGGACTGGTAACCACTTCTTTTTTCTTCTTCTTTTTTTTTTTTTTTTTTTAACTCTTCCACATCCATAATATATTGAATGGATCACACTTCATCCATGAGAGACAGCTCACTCAATAATTTAAGAACAACTGAGGGCAGTTGATCAATATTTCCTGCAGTCTTCTCTGTGAGTAAGGTGTTTTAGATTACCTCACATAGGCCTACGTAGCCTATATATTCACACCTTCAAGATATCCTTGAACTAGGACTATTCAATAGGGTTAGTGGAAGGGCCATGATGAAGTACAATTTTGACTCTCATGTGATGTCAAATCCTATACAGGAGGTGATCAAACTTGTCCATGGTCAATGCATCAACAGTAGGCTAGGCTACTTAAGTATTTAGACTAAAACAGGCTAAGTAGTCATAATTTCTCAAATAAGTTGCAGTCTTGAAGCATTGATGTGAGGGTCTGTCACAGCAGACAGACAAGGCATGGTGACTTCATACAGAGATATGCAAAATATGTTTCTAACCTCTAAAGTAAGATGAGAAAACACTCATTCAGATTTGCCTGATTCCTTAGCCTATTTAACACACTGTGTCCACCTATTGTTCAATAGCCTATATGACTTGACTGATGTTGAAAAACCCTGATAGCCTACTTAAAAAAAAAAAAAAAAAAAAAAAAACTTTTTATCATTAAAAAAAAAATCCATTATTTGTTGTTGTTCGTTTAAAGGAACATGCTATCCTGCACTGACAAAGATGAACATGTCTGCAGCCGCGGGCTCGGCCTCCTCCGGTTTACAGCCGGAGTAGAAACGGAGCAGCGGCCCATGTGACTTCTGACGTTTCAGCCGAGTCCTGCTAAAAAGAATGTGAGGGAATGATCCGCTGCTCACCAAGGAGATCCACGGAGGCTTCCTGACGTCCGCTTTAAGGAAGTCCGAAAGTTAGCCTGCGTACACCCAGTGACTTTTCAATCCGGGAGACCGACTCGTGATGTCTGCCGAACACACGGTGGGACAGGAGGTAAGCTACTTGCATCTGTTCAAACATCTGATCGCACTCCTTTGTCTGTGTGTAGCTATGTGTATGCTGTAACTTTTTCCCTTTTCTTTCTCTTTTCAATAAGTCCGTTTCTCAGTCTTTCTCAGTGTGACTTATTGAATGAGCTGTGTTGTGCAGAGTAGCCTACACTTTGACCGGCTGCTGCTCGGAGCCACTAGTTATCGGTCTGAAGCGTTGCAAACTACTTTGTTAGAGCCGAGTTTCTCCACTTTTCTTATCCCTGTCTGCTTCCTCCTCGATTGGGAGTGTAGCCTATATAAAACACATTGAACGTCTGCGCTGCAGTGCTATTACCTATTTTCACAGTGTAGGCTACCCTTTAATTACCTGTTGCAATTGATTGTCTTGGTTACAGTGAAATCATTTAAAAGTAAGCTATATAAACTCATTATCATGTGGCCAAGCGTGTAATTCAGTGTATTTTAGGATAGTAGGCTACTCAGCACCCACATTACAAGTTCCTATAGAAACAGTAGAGTGACACCAGAGGAAATTATAAATAGCAAGACCATAAACAGGGGTAACGTCACTTGAAGGGGTACAGACATAACTATCATGTTTATTGGCTTATTCTAATGAATTCTCCACTCAGTTCATTTGCATGGTGATATATTTTTTTTATTAAATGCATCCAGATCCATGCTGTTACTTCCACTACAAGTTGTTTAAAACAACTAATATGATCACCAAGTATTATCACAAGTGAAATCAAACCTAATCCATTACCTGTTGTTGCCATGGGTTTTTCCATTTACTGTCAGGCAGTCTATCTAATAATTGATTTCCCTGTCTCCTGGGCTTCCCTGTAGGAGGTATGGTGCAAGAAAAGTGACAGTAAACTATTACAAGTTTTGATAATTAAGACTGTTGTTCATAGAATTGATAAAATGTTGACAATGGTGCATTGACAAAACAAAATAAAGAGTAATGGAAATACATGAGAATAATTCAAGTAAATAATCAGGAGATTATATTTATGGATTTATTGGTTTTGGTGCTTGGCTGGTTGCTTTACAGCAGAAGAACCACTGTGGTGTTTCAAAAATAGATAGCATAACCCCTGTTTTACTTTACATTTTCCCTGAAAGTAAGAGACTCTGCACTGAGGACTTGATGTTAATATAATGTAATTGCTGGTTTGGCTGTATTGTGTTTCATGCCCTCCAGAAGGAATGCGCAGTTCCATAAGCTTTACTTCAGTCATGGACGGAGACCTGCTGCTTCTCATGTGCACTTAAAAGAAAAAAAAGAAAACAAAAATCAATGGACTCTAACATTGAAGGTTTTTGCTAGAATATAGAGGCAGTTGACATTACCTCTCTTCGTTCTCCTCTACCCCCTCCTGCTCTCTCTCTCTCTCTCTCTCCCTCTCCCTCTCTCTCCCTCTTTCTCTGTGACTCATGTGGGTGTTGGGCTGAAATAGTTTGGTGTAGTTTTACATTCCTTATATAGCCTCTGAGGAGTGAGGAGCGGCTAGGGCTTGCCTGTGTCGCAGACAGCGTGGGGGGGAGGAGGGTGTGTGGGCGGTTTGCCAACAGAGGGAATCTGCTTGCCCCAGCTCACTGACTCTCTAGCTTTCTCCCAGGTTTGGGCTAGTGGCCGGCCCTCTTGGACAAGGTAGGTTTGCACTGTGGCATCTTGGGTAGTTAGTTAGCTGTGTGTCATGAAGAGCAATGACACCTGGTAGGGTTGAGTGGGTTGAGGAGCCAGGGCCAGGACTAGGGGTCCAGGTACAGAGGTCAGTGGTACAGCTGTAACTCTCAAGTAAGAGCGAGTGACATAGCCCTTGCGTCTCAAGTTGCCTTTGGTTCTTAAAATTACCTTGTTATTTAGTGCCATGTCTTCCGCTGTCAATAAGAAGCTCTGATGTAGCTGCTCCACACTGTTTTCATGGTTTCACAGCTGCAGTAATTATGTGAAATATTAAAAAAATATCAAAGCAAGTTTGTATGTTGTTGGAAAGTGGGTCTGTGTTTGATAATAATTCAGTTTGATGATTTAATTATGAATTGAATACTATGAATTGCTTACACCCACTCACTGAAGGAGAGAGGATGATTGTTGAATGTCCCTGCTGCTCTTATTGTCCTGGTGAATTATGATGTTGATGTTGTCTGTATTACTCATTAGCGTAGTATTTGGCATACTCTGAACTCTGCAACTCCTCAGCTTATGATGCAAGGGATAACAATCTGTTAGTGTGTTGATCATTCTTGTGATAATTGATATAAAGTTGTGTCCCAGTGTCACCTGGTACATAAAACCTTTTTGACCTTTATGCAGCTGATTTTGTTTCAAGATGTAGGCTATTCAATACAGGAACTGAGCGTTTTGGTGGAGACGGATACAGACATCCAGCAGCTAGGGTGTTGGGATAAAAAATAAAAAAAAACGATGTTTGCCTTTCGGAATTCTTTTCCATGCTTTTGGCCTAATTAAATCTCTGTTTCCTTCTTTCCCCTTCTCAAGGCTATGAACGTATACTCAATAACCCTCGCTGGCCCAGCGCCTTGGGGCTTCAGGCTGCAGGGTGGCAAGGACTTCAGCATGCCCCTCACTGTGTCAAGGGTAAGAAACACTTTGTTATTGGAGTAAACTTTTGTACTTCTCCGCTTCTGTGATCACTGTGCTGCACTCATCTTGTAGATTTCCACTGAGCTGAACTCTGTAACATCATTTAAGTACTTATAAGCTACTGTATAGTATAAGCCTTGGCCTATTCAGAAGAGCCTGTTGAGTGTTCAGCACAAGCTTGGTCACCACATAATGGCCCTACCTGAGTATACGTGTCATCATTGTTAGTTGTGTGTATAGTAAAAGAATCTCTTTTCCAACTGCAGTTTTCATTTTCATATCAGTCATCTTTCATGGTGTATATACTCGCCCTTATCGAGTTGGTCTTTACATGCAGTATACCTTTGCATTAATAGTATGAACTGCTCACAAGGATGCGCTGCCATTGTTTCGTAGAGCTGTATACTCTCCATGTTAGGTCACTAACTCTTCACTGAATGAATTTTCTAACACTCTATAAACTAATGTTGCTATTGAAGAGAGCAGCAACCATTTTCCAGGCCTTATAAGTGCAGTGCTGCTTTGCCTGACAAACACACACGATCTCACCCTTGCAGTCACACACGCATGCGCGCACATAAAATCATTCCTACATTGCTGCCAGCTATTGCGCACACAGATCTGGCATTTTATTATGCACTCCTTCTCCACTGGCATTGCTATATAGCTACATATTTGCACTTTCCTATTTCAGACAAAATTGGGTGTTAATAGGTAATTTATATGTGGGTCAATCTTGGTTTTAGCTCCAGAAGATTATTCCACTTAGTCTCAGTCATTCAGCACACAGCTCTATGCTATTAGCACCGGGCTTTATCAACTTTATCTCTTCTTTGTTCCTTAGTTGTCACCAAAAAAACCCATCACCTTTTTGTAATAGAAGATAAAGATGAAAAGCAGTAATCAATGTTGTTTTGGTTAGTTTGTTTCTCAAAGTACAGTGTGTTGCAAGAAGCATCACGCTGAGGTGTGTGTGATCGTGTGGTGAGGGCAGCAGTTATCACACAGCCTTGTCAGTACATGTCTTGTATCGACTCTGTTCTCATTGGATTCATGACAAGAAACATTCCCTTCTACCCATAAAAAAACAAACAGATGTTCAAACCTTATTGGACGAATGTGGACCTAAACACAAAAAGGGGATTTTTGGTAGGATACACTGTAGGTGCGGACTTACAGGAATTATGGTCTAGACGGGTAAGGTGTGCTGTAGGTTTAATATCAGTGGGTGAGTCAGTAGTTGTGGTTGAATTATCTTGACGAGTCAACCGCTGCAGGAGGCCAGTTTTTCTACAATCCAGTTAGACTACGTGTGCTGATTATTTTCTTCACTGAGAGAGATATGGGTCAGGTTTTCTGTAGGGAAAAGCCTTTCTCCACCAGCCTTTCCACACATTTACGAGACCCGGGCTAGTCTAAGTTTGGTGTAAGATTAACAATTTCTCTCAACAAGAACTAAAACAAAAGCAACAATATGACTTAAGCCTTTATCATTGGCCAGTGACTAATATCTATAAGTCTGTGGCTCGTTCCCACGGTCCTCAGGGTACAGGGGTTATAAAGATGTGTCCGGTTTTCTCTTCAGGTGGCTCTCCTTGTAGTTGTCATAAAAGACTGGACAGTGAATCACAGAGTTGCAGAGGATGAAAACAGCCCAACAAGGGGATGTAAACCTCAAAGATATACAGTATCCCTTAGTAACGGGAAGAAAAGGCAGGCCTGCACTCTGTGGGTTTCCACTGGATGAATTTAGTGGGCAGTCTTTCTTTACTGGCTTGTAGCTGATGAGATAAGTATCTCAAGGCAGACAGTCAGCTAAAAGCAATTACACAATCAAGAACATGAGGAGTGACAGGACAAAAGCCTCAGTAAAACGCTGTAAGGCGAAGAGATTGCAAGTGATAACTCCTGAAAGATCAATGAGTTTAAGTGTTTTTGTAAAGATTAATGACAATTAGTACTGTCTAAGACTCAGTCTACTTAGTGCCTGTTGTTATTTGGTTAGTTTGAGTTTGGTTTTACTTTGACTGACAGCGACATTATCAAGGACTTACATATTTAATCATTTACCTTGGTCTTCTTATATTGATTTGGAAAGATGTGGGTCTGAGACCTGTCACCGCCTGTGTGTGTGTGTGTGTGTGTGTGTGTTAGTAAATGGGTTTCCATGGGCTATGAATGCTCATGTTTCCTTCCTCCTGTCTGTGAGCCTGGAAAGCTATGCTTTCTCAGCATTCCTGAGATTTTTCTTGTATCCACCCTGTCGCTGCCAACAGACAATCCTCTTGTCTCCTTTCTGTGTCTAATATGTCTAATATGTCTTCCACACTCACTTTTCTCATCCGTATGATGGACTCCCCCAGTCTCACTGGAATACTTTTCCAGTGAGATCAGAGGAACAGAGGCCATGCCAAGACAAACTGTTAAGTCACTGTGAAATGAAAAATAACTTTTTGACCCAGTATAACATGGATACACCCATTTATCAACAGAAACAATAGGCTGATAACTTTTATTTGACACTTTTTAGTATCAATGTCCTACTTCTCGGGAAACAGCTAATTTTTTAGATGATGTTGACCGTTCACTATTCACCATAAATAGAAAAGTAAAGAAAAAGCAGAATCTTTCTCTGTTTAACTTGGACGCCATTAAACCACAGTGATAGGGGTCATAGCCATGCATGTCATTAGACTTTGGTTCATAAGCACTGTCTCTGTCTCATTTGGATTGGATTCTGCTTTGCTTTAGTGCACAGACTCAGGTTTGGGAGTTTATTACTACTGGCTTATAAATTGTATTTTAAGGGCTATTGCAGTTCAGCATCCAACTTCCATATAGTTGCAGGGGTTGCAAGTAAAAAAGAAAAAAAAATAGGAAAGAAAATGGAACAGCTAAGACTGTGGTATCCTCACTTAGGCCCTAGTGAGAGTTGAGGTCTCAACCACTTGATCCATGGAATATAACCCTGATGATGTCATAAGGTTTTTTGTTTCTACACTTGACAAAGCTCCCCCAAAGAAACATAAGACAACCCATGACTAGTAAACAGATCGTAATGTGTAACAAAAAATAAGTTGTAGTTTACAGAAAGAGTGTCTGAGGGGATTATCCTCTGACAGCTGTCACACTTGAGGGGATGAAAACATGTTGAACACCCATCCAGTAGAACCACGTCATACAATATCCTCTTCTGAAAGCCGACCTTTGAAAATCCTGAATCGGCCAGTTGAATTGTGAGTCTTTGTTCCAGCTTTTTGTCTCGCTTTTGTCTGTTTTTTTTTCTGTTCTTTTTTTTTTTTTTAGAAGACCAAGGTCTGAAGTAAAATTATATCTCTGTGCACATGTTTGCACCAACATCCTGTTTCAACAGGAAAGACATAAAATTTAGGAAGCAAGATATTGTCGTAAGGCTGTTTCAGTTGAGTGTGCCTCAGTCTGGGGCAAACCTACAACTCCTCTGAGTTTCTCTAAATATCTGCTCCACATCTCATGCCACTGCAATTCCATAAACATTATGATACTATAACTGAGCCTCCTGAGCACCATGTGGTTTCTATCGACAAACACATGCCACGCCACTGAAATCAAATGTTGAGAGGAAATTACAGATGATGTCATGTCAATAAGCGAGCGAGGAGATTTTTGAGCGTCTCTCCATCGGCACAGCTGGATGTGTCATCGAGTCCTGTATTTCAGTGTGTCTTTGTCTGACTCGAAAGGCCATCTGCTGCTTCACCACCGGTACACACTAAACATCCCCTCTCCTTCAAACCAACCCTAAGAAAAAGAGGCCTTTTTAGAGGGGGGAATTAATAATGCAACACTTCACTGATAGATTGCCCGCAGGGGGCATTTCCTCTGTGTCTAGGTGGATGTGAATGTCTTATGTTGTGATCAGTGCAGCCGTGTTTTAAGGTGAGTTAGTGCTAGGTGTTTCACTGCAGTCATTACAGGGCAACCACATACTTGCAGGTTGGTTTTCCATTTCTCAGAGGGATATTTATGGCTTTGCATCAGCTGTGCTGTGTGAGTGATGTAAGGACAGACTGTCTCTCGGCCCCCAAATAGCCATGGAAAGAATAAAAGTGAGCTGGTGCAGAGTTACATGGCCAGTATATCTACAGCTGTAGATAAGCTTTAGTGCATTATTGGTTTAACCAAACTCATGAGTAGTCAGCTGAGAGCAGGTATGAGGCCCCTGCTCACCTGTAGGGTCAGTCAAGGGGAGCACTTCAAAAGTGAATTCAAGATGCTGCGTTTTGAAAGGTTGGCTAATTCTTTGAAATACGATAGCTCGCTGGAACAGCTCTGAGACTGTGCTCTGCCAAAAAGCCTTGAAACAGGCAGAGGAGCTAATCCCGTAGTTGTGAATATCTTGAGCTGTACAAATGTCATGCCATTGCTGTGAAGCGAGCTCTGATCACATATGCACCAAATAATTTATGAGGGAATGAGCCTGCTTCTTGTTAGTTATACGCGCACCAGAGGAGCTGACCGTATCAACAAGCTGCCTTCCTGGTATCGCTGCTTCAAGATGTTATCGCACATCACACGCAACGTCGCAGGGTTAAACCCTGCTTGTTGTGAGCGTACGCTGGGGTGTGTTGCGTTCAAGAACATGTTTTCCACTGTCCTTTGCCGTATTGACAAACTGCCGGGGGGGTGTAGGGTTCCGTCTGCCCCCTACCAGCCAAAGGTCTGAGCGCAGCAACTTTAACTGCAGCCTTCTCAAGTGAGGGAGCAGCTGCACTCTGAACCTGAGCCAGGAGCACAGGTGTCTGTGTCCATCAGTCACTCAGCGCTCACAGACACACGTGTACGTACATATACAACCTGAAGTCTTTACGGCCTCATATCCCTTTCTTCTTTTCTCTTTTTCCCACCTTACATCCAGAGGTCGACAGGTGAAAACGTTTTCAGGTGTTCAGTGGGTTTAGATCTGGTGGCTGCAAACAAACTTTTCTCATTATTCCAGTGCCCCCCTCTGCTCTGTATTGAAACAGTCAAATAACCTTTCTCATTTTAATTCATTGATATTTTTCTTTTTAATTATTGTTATTAAAAATATGAATAACATCTGTCACTTCAAGGTTAATAGGCAGCAGCTTTTATGGCTAATTGTAAAACTCATAAATGGATTCTTTAATAATAACTTCAGAAAAAATATATTTTTTCCTTTGCCCGTTTCTATTTATTGATGTTTTGGCCACAAATATCTGAACTCCTTAGTTTTAACAGAAATTAAAGACAATTTATTTGGTTGCTCCCTTGAGGCTTTCACAGTGCCTCTGCGGCTAATAGGGATATGTTGTTGTTTAAAGCTAAACACAGTAATTGTTGTGATTTCATCAAACGACGAGGTGATCAAGTTAAACCAGCCAGTCTAGCAGTAAAAACGAGGGCAGGGCTGCTGCTCTCTGTAGTGAAGCTCGGTGGCATTATTCCAGGCTGAACCCCTTTTCAGAATATGTCACATGTGTCTGTGTCATAGTTGTTTTTTTCCAGTGTAAGCTGCTAAAACTCTTTTGAAGTTCTTTTCGAAACTAGAGAAATTATTTCTTTCTTAACCCCTCTAATTGCTTCCAGTGAGCACAAATCAAAGGCAATTAAAGTGATGTTTGAACTTGGCTGTAAAATAAGTGTAGCTTGGATTGCCTCTGAGGAATGCATTTCTTCCTATTTTTAGCTTTGCCATGTTTTGAATCAAGGCAGGCTCCAACTTTGTTGTCTTTGTGGGGTGCCGAGCAGTTTTTCAGCCTGAACTGTCATCATTTTACGGAGCATATTACCTCCCTGCTTGCACAAGTGTTTATGTTTAATGTGCAGAATCAAAGCGGCAAGTGTGATAGCTTAGCTGAACATGGCAGAAAACTATTGATTGAACCGCTGAGTCCTCCGAGCTTTTGATGAGCTAACATTTGCAGGAATCCATGACATCAGAGAGTAATCCTAATAGGTTTTTTTTGCCAGAAATCCTGGCACTCACTCCCTTATCTGATGCTGAACACTTTGTACTCCAGTTATCTGAGAATTTGACTCAAGTCTCGAGTTTCATTAAGCTGCATGGACAGGCTGACTAAGCCCTTACTAAACATGATTTGGCATCGGCACTGTGTATATGAGTGGTTTTAGAGGACATGGCAGGTAGTGTAGTATAGAAAACTATTACTACCTACAGTACACAGACTGTGGCAAGTTCTCCCTGTTTGTAACGAGACTCTGGCCTCCTTGTTTCTGACTCAATGCGTCTGCAGTCAGTGTGTCACCACGAGTGGATGATGTCATGCTTTTATCAGTGAGACATGTCAATGACTTTACCTGTCTGGACGGAGGAAAAAGTGCACTGGTTGTTCCAGTAAATGACTATTTGAAAACATATGGGCCATGTCCACAGCTTTCAGGGGTTCCTCTCACAGTCCTAAGTCACATCTGCAGTAAATTATATGGTGATGACTGATGACATCATGATGACCTGTAATGCCTGTTCCTGGTAGTGTTGAGTGAAATATCTCGACTGGCTTGTCAGACCCAGACACACAGTCTCCCTGAGTTGATTATTAAGTGCTGTTAACAGACAGCGCAGCAAAGACTCTCTGTGTGTTCAAATTTCTGGCATTTTGCTTTGAACTGCAGAAATGTATGTGATAAAAGTTGGGTGTATTTTACTTAGTCTAATCTTTAAAATATTTTCTTCATGATAAATGACATGCCGACAAGGGAACCAAAACAGGCAAAGATTTAAAAACGTTTTTTTTTATTATTCCAAAGCATTCTTGAGAGACAAGAATATAATTACTGCTGTGTTGTTGTGTTGATAATATTTATGTATTAGACCAATTAAATAGGGTTGTCACGATACTAAAATTTCAGCTCGATAGATACCGATACTCAGGAAAATATTCGATACTCGATACCATATTCGATACCACAAAGAAAAAAGAAAGAAAAATCCCCCTCACCTGCTTCTTTACTGTCTTTCCTATCTGCTCAAGGGAGGGGGTTTACTGTAGGTTCTCTCAGTATCAATACTTTTGACAACCCTACAATTAAATGATCAGCTGCTGTGTGTGATTTACAGTTATTGCAGTTTCAGTTCGCCCCTATAGCTGCCCTTTAACAGTTATTTTCTTCCACTTTGTATTCACTGCCGTCTCCTGTGGAAACCTCTCCACGTATCCCTCTAACTTCAGTCTGGCTCTCTGTGTTTTCTTTTCCTCCAGCTGACCCCGGGCGGGAAGGCAGCTCAGGCTGGTGTCGGAGTGGGAGACTGGGTGGTGTCCATCGGTGACACCAATGCAGAGGACATGACCCATGTGGAGGCACAAAACAAGATCAGAGCAGCAACAGACTCCCTCACCCTCACCCTCAGCAAGTAAGTCCCCTGGCGGCGCGTGATGCAACAAACCACTCCATGATCACTCATCCTCCATTTTTTTTATCTCTCCCAGCAGCATAAATCACCATGAAACATGCATCCTCCTTTATTCTTACTTTGGGAAAAATGAGATAGCAAAATGTCCTTGAGTTGTAGCTCGCTATAACAGATGGTTGCAAAATACATTTAAGTTATCATCGCACACACAAGAATTATTTTACCCCCCTCAGGCTCGAATTAGTCTGAGATCTGGCTGAAATTAAATTTGTACTTATTTTAAGTCACAGTCCCAACAGCAAATGCTGTCAAAAAACGTAATCGGTTCTGCCGGGGAGGATATGTTTTTGATCCTGTTTGCCTCTTTGTCTAATACAGTAGTTAGCAGGGTGTTTCAGCATCTACTGAACAGATTTTAGTGGAATTTGGAGCTGGTCCATGAGCCTAAAAAGAATTAATTAGGTTTTGGTACAGATAGTGCTACCATATGGTGGTTTATAAAGATAAAATCTTTCTTGGATTCCTGGTCTCTGACCTACATCTTTGTATAAATTTCTTGCACAGTTCCACTCACATAGATTTGAAAAAAAACAACAACAACAACTACACTCTCTTCTCCTACAATTTCAAAGTTGATCCAGTGGAAAAAATATTTAGGTCTATTTTTTTCTGTTTTTTCTATTTATAACATGCTGTCTTTGCCCAAGTGTTTGCCAAAGTCTTGCTGGCAGAGCCACGCTGAAACAGACTGCAGTGCATTTTGCAATTGGAACCACATTCATGTGACAGGTGCACATGTTAGACTGATCCTTGAAAATATGATGGCAATTTTAAACGATTTCTAGATGGTTTTGTGTTTTGATGGCAGTTGAAATATAGTATTATGTTCAAGGTTAAAAACCACATTATTGTTCATTAAAGTAACAAGGGGACTGTGTGATATTGACAGAGCTACATGCTCTCTGAGTTCTCTCTAGCTGAGCACAGTCATGTCCTGTCCTTTTCATCCTAAAGAAGCAAAGAGCAGCAGTGAATAGTTTGAAAGCCAACTGCTGTCAGGTGGACACACTGGCCATTGTTCAGGTGAAATACCATTTTCATAGGAGCCGCACATGGTGCCTCAGGTTTTTAATGACATTAGAGAAATGCTTTCTTTGGATTAAAACATTTCGTTGTCAGGTGTGAGCCCAGGAAACCTGTTTTTTTTTCATGGTGCCTCAGTTGGTCTAATTTGTACTGGCTAACCTTCATACGGGCAGCACTGATACCTGCTCATGTATCTGCTGCCAGAAATTCCTGACTGGTAAAGTATCTCTGTAGACTACAAGCCAGAATGTTTCATCAGGAGCCTAATTATAGTAAAAAGATTTCCCTCCCAAAGAGAGATGGAATATAACCATTCAAGAGTCGAAAGCCTCCAGAAAATGAGACTCTGTTGACTTGCTAAGTAATAGAGGTGAAGCCCGCTGCTGTCGTGGGACTCATTTTGATTCTGCGATACTCATAATTTTAGAGGTTGTGATCACAGCTGTAGCACAGCTATTGTCACATCTAGTTCATTTTGTTGTTGCCTGCCGAGAGATTCAGCGGTTAAGTTCTGACAAATCTCCTTTTGTTCACTTGGTTTGAGTCAGAACAGCCACAGGTCATTTATATTAATTTCCAGATCAAAACAGAGCCAGAGCTTAAATGTAATATTCTTAGATTTAGAGATCCTGTGGGATGTTTGCTGCATATTGTTCCTGATGCACCAGTCTCCTCCCACATTCACACAGCATGAGCCTCTCTGTTCGCATCACCGAGCTCAGTGGGTCTCTCAGTTCATGCTTTTCCTTTTTTCTTTTTTTTACATTGTTATTGGATAAGAGACGGGAAGTCCATTAAGTTATAACTCAATAATCGTTTTAGTCATATTTGAAACACAAAAAAACCCCAAACATTAACTGGCAGCACTGGATGATTTTTTTTCTCATACATGAAAGTAAACAGAAACCTCTAAGAGGTTTGGACCGTTCGTATGGCAAAACAAGACATTTGAAAACTGTTGGCTTTCTGACATTTTATTAAAGGATCAGCAGATGAGTCTAATATAAAAGCAGTCCCTAGTTACAGCTCTAATATAAAATCAATGTTGAAGACGACAATGGTTATAAGCAAAGACATCAATATTGTGACACAATATAAAGGAATTTAGATCAAGCTACTCTTTTAGTTTTGTTTAGGTAGAGAGAAACTAATGGAGGGAGGATGAGTAGGAAACAGAGGGAAAGGTGGTTGGTTGGAGGGTGGAGTTCAGACATTGTCAAACTAAACAGCTCTGTTAACTAGAAGTTCCTTTGTAGTCTTGTATGTAACATGTATTTGAAGGTTACTAAATACATCACAACCAGTAACTCGTGTCATAATGACCTGCTGCAAAGGTTATTATGACACGAGTTACTGGTTGTGGTGGAGAAGTTGTAAAATGATCCTAACGCAGAACAGCAATTCTTTTTTTCCCCCCATAAAGCCAAGCAGACATGTACATTGCTAATGTTGCCTTTATTTTTTCCCCCTCCGCAGATAGGACACGTACTTGACTTGACTTAGTAAATACCTTAAAAGGAGTGTGAGGGAGAGGGAGTAGTCGACTCGACGCATGGCTCAGAGAGTGAGAGTGAGAAGGAAAAGGAAGGGAGGGAAATATTAGAAAGGATGGCTTTGTGGTGAGAGGACGAGGATCAAAAAAAAAAAAGGTGACGTCATGTAGAGCGAAAGATGAAGGTTAGTTGGTTTATCACACATGAGCCAGATGTGCCCTCTGTCTGTCCAACAACATCTGCTCAGAAATGATCATTACTGTCCATTTTCAAACTTAAGTGATGACACCACTACTATCTACTTTTACCATTTACCCATAGAAAGTGGCGTAATGCTTTGATAGACTGGTAATAAGCCAGCGTGTTTACTTGACAGCAGCAATCCTTTTCCTGCTCTCTGTGGTTTTGCCTCATCTAGTTCTCATCTCCTTGTGGAGTCCAGCTATGGTAAACATTTCACATTCTTCCACTCTTGTTTTTGCCCATGTCTCCCTTCCCATGAGCCCTCGGTCTCCTCTCTTCATCTTGCCGTCTCCTATTGTTATTATATTGTAAGACAAGCAAATATTGTTTTCCTGAAACACTTCTTTGAGAGGAGCTATTGTCAGTTTTATTTATTCCTATCTTGGCTGCCATCCACAGTTTCTTTCATGTCAAGAAAGGGGGACAGCTGCACGGCGATGAGATATGGCCTATTGTTTGGTTTAGCGCCTCATTTTGTTCAACACCAATGATCATCTCTTGTCTTGTTATGTGGGAGATTTTGGGTTTGTTCAGAGCCTTTTTATAAGAAGTGGAATCAAAAAGAGACGAGCAATAGATTTTTAGCTTCAAACACAGAAGATAACGTATCATCTACAGGGACACGCAAGGTCCATATTTCAGTGACTTGGCTGGAGGCTTGTGGTTTGGAGAATGTCGGTGATATGTGCAGTTCTGATAACAGTATCATGGGAGATTTCTCTTTTTTTCTGTGGAGAAACTTCATATTTTATCTCACATCAGTTTGAAGGCAAAGCATGCATCATCTAGAATAAGTGACCCCTGAAACAAGGCAGGAAATGATCTCATGCAACGTGCATATCCAGTTTCAGCACAGGTCAGACTCAGCCCGGGCAACTTATTCCGTGAAGCGGTGACTTAATCATTTCCATGTTTGTTCATTTTAAATTCAGATTTGCCAAAAGAAATACAGTAACCGAACAGCCGCCGCACGCGCTCCTTTTATATCCCTGATTTCAAGTGTGACTCATCAAATTGTGGGTTAAGGCGAACTGAAGCACTATGAACGTCACATTGATTTGTCTTCCCAGAAATGTGACACGCACAGACATGTCAGTATGCCTCCTCCTCCCTGCTCTCCCTCCATCTCTTCAGCCCTGTTGTCATCCTGTCTGTAGCGCTGCTCTGTCAGTGGTTGTCCAGGCAGTGGCATGAGCAGTTATTCATTTCTCATTGACTCAGGAAGCGCTCCATTGTTTCCTGCTGATTTGTACTCTAAAACAATAGGGGTGACTGCAGGGTTGGTTCATTCTTGCTTAACCTTGCTGTGGCTTTGTGTAGCATGCAAACAGTGGCTTTAGGGGACGGTTGGGGTTTGTGTCGAGCTGTTTCAGCAGTCACAGAGTTGTAAAGCCGGGCGCCTCCATGTTTAATGTGTGGAGATTCTTTCACAAACTATCCGCTGTGTTGCTAACGTCAGTGAAGGCACCACAATAACACGGATCCTGGGATTAGATTTAAGAAGCGTTCATCACTGTGGCACTGTTAGCTCTGCAGGGTGAATCTGGGGACACTATAAGATTATGTGAAAAGTAGCAAGGTCAGGGGGTGTCACCGAAATTGATTATTTTTCATCACTTGATGGGTGTAGCTTAATTTCTGAGATGTGAGCAGACAGGCACTGCTTGAGACGGTGGAGTCCACGGGGCATTTAAGCACAAGCAGTTTCAGTAAACATGTCCAGTCTAAGCCAATTATCTTAACCACATGTTTGGATATGAAAACAAAGTTGCAGTTCTAACCCAAACTGTCAGGAAACATCCAACAATAGGATTTGTGAGGCTATTTTCTTGGATCAGTCACACATGAGTCATTGTCATGCAGTGACGTGATGCGGTCTATGATTATAGTGGACATTTTGAGTGCATTTCCCCCCACTCTGGCATCCAGGAGTGGTTGAGATAAGTGGGTTAAACTGGTCTTGTCTAAAAGCCATCTGGTCACTTGTGTACAATACCCCTTATAAAAGTTCCTGGATGTCTCTGTTTAGGCAATTAAAGCATGGAAGTAGGATGTTGTTTTAACTGATGGGAAAGAACTACAACAATGAGACCCTGCCTGTAAAATAAATTATGTCGTTTATGATACTCTGTCATTTAATTAGTCTTTGTGAAATATGAGGTTTATATTTAGCTTGAGTAACATTAGCATCAGTATGAGTGTACACTCTTGTATAATTCTGCAATTGTAATTTGAATTGGGTAGATCAATGCATAATACATGATTCAGTTTTAAAAAAAAAATTTCAAAATACTAAAATATAGCCCAGACATTAGAGGAGAAGTTTGTGTCACAACTGAACCATAAACATTTCTAATTTGGAAATGCAAATGCAAATATTCAGACTGTCATGTAGGCTACAACAATTTTAATGAAGCAATGTTTTAATTAACTCTTCCCGTCTTTTGTCTTCACAGAGCTTTCAAAACAGGTGGAGACCAGAAGGTAAGGACTTTATTTGTCTGAAACACTGTGCTCACCTCTGTATGAACACTTGGATGCTTTGGCATGGTCTGCTAATGGATTACAGTGACATTAATTGAATCTGAAACCTCCTTTTATCATTGTTCACAAATGGCCTCAACAGTGTGTTGTGTCACTTTGTGTTTAAATTCATCGGATTCACCCGAGTCACCTGTCAAGCTCTCACCGTGGCTGTGCACTGTGCATTAGCGAAGCATCAGTGAGCTGCTAAATGAGATGTTGGCTGGATGAGTGTGGCGAATCTTTTTTTTGAACGAGGATTGTAGTGTGTGTGTTTTGTAATGCCTTGCACAATCCCAGATGCCAGAAAAATACTGATACATCGGGTTTCATTGTGAAACCTCTCGAGAGCCATATTGGCCCAGCTGATTACAGTGTGAATAGCACAGCGGTGTCATGAACCGCTTTGTGCTGCGCGCTGTTTTAGGGAAGCAGCTGGAATGTAACGCTCCAAAAAAAGTCAATGTACCAAAAAAAGGTGCTCTTTTGCAGTCTGTGTGTAAAGCTCAGCGAGGAATCTCATTAGTGAGACATGTCAGTCAAATATGACACTTTCTCACTTTGAGCGTTTTCATGTTAGTGGAAGTAGCAGATTACTTTGGCCGCTCCTTGGCCGACTGCCAACACAAATAAAATGGCTGTGTTCACACTTCTTAAGCACTTCTTCCGTGCGCAGAGAAAAGCCCCTCAGGCTTTGACAGAGCTGCTCCTTCAGCAATGAGTAATCATTTGCTATGAGAAAATATTAAGGCTGCGCGGGAAGATTTCTTAGCACAAAGCTTGGGATTGTGCAACAGCAGAAGAAACTTTTTTTTTTCTTTTTTTTTTTACTGTGTGTCAGAATTTTCTAACTGCATGTTATGCACTGTGCTGCATTTTCTCCCTCTTCCACACCCTCGTAGGACTCACTTGCTGAGGCTTCTGTTCAGCCAAAGTACTCCTTTGCCCCCAGCACAACCATTAACAAGATGGCGAGGCCATTTACAGCAGGTGGTGGTAGTGCCAACTCAGGACCTGTTATAAAACCTGTTGCCTACTCGCCTAAACTTAACACCCCGAGCTCACAGGGCCGTGCCAGTATGCAGCAGCCACAGAATGGGTAGGTGGATAAATAAACACTTTTACCTCTGAAACCACAATGTGACTGATGTGGTTTTAATGGTATTTTTTGACATTTCATTATTCCAGTTTTACACTTGAGAGAAAATACCTCCATGGGAATTTCCAGTCTTGCATAATGTTAAGGCTTTCACTTCAATCACCACTGCAGTTTATTGTCAAAACCATGTCACACATTTAAAGACGCATTGCAGGAAAGAACAAAGGAGGAAGAGTAAACAGCTCAAATGTTTGCTGCCTCACTGCTGAGATCGACTCAATGAGTCCACTGTCTGACAGTAATGTAATACACAAGATGGCAAGAATGTGACTTTTGACTCGTGGTCCTAGAATAATTTAGGCAAAGGGGAGGAGGCTGTCAAAGCTTTTGTCATAACAGACCTAAACGATCTTGTTGACCTTAATCATTTTTTGGCTCAGACACGTGAAAGCAAACTCTTTTGTTAGGAGCAGAGGGAATGTTTAGCTGACATGTGCAGTTCAGGCTGGTTTCCTCCAGCTCGCCGACGTCTGCAGTGGAATTTATCGGATGAAAAACAGTTTTTACAGAGATTAGCAAGGGGGATGTGTCAATAATCACTTGCAGTTTTATGATCTTGTAAAATCCGTTTTATTTTGTTTTTCTGGGTGTGTTGGGGTTTTTTTGTTTTGACCGCTGCAGATGTTATGATTTATTTTCGCAAATATAGATTTATTTTCCGTGTGTGCGTGTGTGTATGTGTGTGTGTGTGAACAATCTTTCATGTCCTGCAAACAGTCAAACTAGCAGATTTGTTTTACCAGTGAAGTTTCACTTTGTATCAATGACGGAATTTTCAAATCCATGAAAATATGGAAAAACTCTCTCCTCTAAACTTTGCACTAAAGATATATCTCAGCATTTAGTGGCTGTGTTTTTTTGTCATGGTGCTCACACTGTGACCCTCAGTTTTTCTTTATTCAGAGCATTCTAACAGGGGTCAAAATGATACCTCCCATAATTAATTTAATAGCATCTCTCTTTTAACATGATGCTTTAAAATAATTAACTTGGACGATGACCTCAGCAGGGACAAATTTATTTTAGAGGGATTTTTTAAAGACTAATACCATGAATCTGTCGGCAGTTACCGTTGCAAAAATTACAGGGCTGTGCAGATAGTTACAGAGTAATAATGATGGAAAATCTTGATCATGGTGCATATTTTTTTTACTGTGTTTAACCAGGGAAAGAACTAAATTATCACTTAGACAGAGTTTATGAGCCAAAAGGTGAAATTAGTTTTTTTTTACCAGCTCCAAGAGAGCAAGGCCTTCTCTTGTGTAATACCTAAATGTTTTTCTGTTGGATTAGAAAAGTGAATTGAATGCAGTTGCTAAAAAGTTACTCTTAGTTCTTGAAAACTATCGATTTGGATTTCCACACTTTGTTATAAATTGTTTTGAAATAGTAAAACATGGCTTGAGGGATTATGTGTGTCTGTCTGTTTCTCTGCCATTTCTGCAAATGTGATTAAAATTCACTCGGACTCAGAGATGATGAACTGATCAGATTTTGATTGTCAAAGGTCACTGTAACCGCACAAGACTGCACACATGCGTATGAAGTGCGACTGGACTGGTTTGGGGGAGGCGTACAACCACGAGTCAGGGACTTTAGTTTTAAGGCTGTAATCGTTTCTGATGTGTATTAAAATGAAGTTAATGTTCCCATGACCTCTTGCTGCTATAATTACAAGAAAAGATAAATGGCTGTAGTCTCCATTTTTTTTTATTTTTCCACTAGGTTTTCAGATTTAACAAGGACTCCAGGAATGGATTCAGATTTGAATGATCCTGAAATTGACAGTATGGCATGGAAATGCTCTTGAAGCATGTGCCAATTTGGGTCCTTTAATTTGGGTCATGGTAGTGGTCTGACTGCAGCCATTGGTGAGATACGGTCTGCTGCTGTATTTAGCCTCACTCGTAAATTCTGCTGACTTCTCACACACCCTTTACTGCCCTGCTGCTGGATTATTTAAGCAGCTGTACTCGCTTACTCTAGAGAGGCTTCACATGCCTGCAAAGTTTCTCTGTCAACAGCCCGAACTCACTCAGTCAGGCCATCTTTGAAAAGAATAGAGGCTAATTACAAGTGTCAGCTCAGTTTGATGGAGACATTGTTGGATTTCAGCACAGTAAATGGTTTGTTGCAAACGATGTGTGTTTAATGTGTCCAGGCCTGTTGTCTTGAAACAGGTTTTGTGTGATGGTTTTACAGAAGTTAACATCATCATAGGTCACGGCCGTGGCATTCGTGGTTGTAGGCGGTGTATGAGAGCACAATGAAAAATTAGAGGAACTGCAGGGACAGAAATTAGGGAAGGTTGTTTTTTTTTCTTGGCAAGTGCACAGGCATTTACATAATACTGAAAAGCATTTGTGCACATGGGAGAGAAGAGTGGAACGGCAAAGAATTTGTGCCAGATCTAGGAAGTCATTTTGGGTCAGGGTGACAATAGATGATTTGACAAGCAAACAATGTCGTCTTTCTCTCACAGAGCCTGTTGACAATAACAGCATGTCTCGTGTCACCTCTTGCATGTTTTTTTTGCATCCTGCAGTATTTTTGGTTTTCTGTTGTATAAAACCTCTGTCATACATTGACATGTTCTGTCTATCCTTTAACCCAAAGCTGAACTCTGATTCTCTCTCTTGTTTTCCTCTCTTCCTTTAACTCTGCAGATGGAAGCTCTTGACAAGTTAGTATATTTCTTTTCCTTTTTTCCTCCAATTCCTAATAGACTGTTTGCCTTTTTTAAAAAGTTGTAATTCACACTTGTATACAATCATCCCCATCTTTTAACAGTGTTAACAACCTTTTTTATCTCTTGACCTCCTCAAACAAAGCAGTGTGTAGCTTTGTTGCAGAGCATTGTGGCCGACCGTCGAGTGGAGAGCCACTGCTCTGTTAGAATCCATTTCACCATTTCACATTAATTCACCAGTTTGCATCTCAGGTTTAATTGATACATAGAAGGCCAGAATATATTATTAGTGTTACATCTAATAAAACCTCTCCCTAATTATTTAGTCCCCCTCTCTCCTTTGTCTGTGTCTTTCCTCTGTTGACCTCATACAATCTGTCTTTGTTGATCTTTGGTCTGTCCTACAGGGGTGAAGCTACTTACTTTGATGAAATGTACCTAGAGTCCAAGTAAGGGGCAGCTGCATGCAGGCTGGTTTGTTGGCTTCTGGGTTATTATGGCCAGGCTAATAATAAAGAGAGAAAAGTGCTGATGCTCCTATAAATTTGGTTTACAGAACAAAGATGCCAGGTCATTAATAACCATCCATCTTTCATCCTCTGCTTGCATTTTGATGAATGCATGCTGTGCTGGAAAAAAATACATTATAAGAAGAGTCACGAGAAGCGTTTTTTTTTCTGTGCTGCTTCGTGAGTTGTTTATCAGAATCAAAGCTTTAATATGTTGTAATTTTCCTCTACAAACAAGGCGAGCTGCTGCAGTCTGACAGCTTTTCTCCCGTTGATTCTAATGAGAGTTATAAATGCAATTCCTAATGTGGTAATGTCCATTTATGAGTCTACAGTGTGCCCATGAGAAATCTCAGTAATGGGTTCCTATTAGATCGCTTAGTGCGTGACTGCGATACTGATCATTCCTCTTTAGTGTTGCATGATCTGTTCAGGGTGTCCTCCATTTTTAAGGTCACCCGATTAGCCTGGTTGGTGTTAGTTGGTTTGTCCCGTGATGGGACAGTGTTAACCGTGCCTGCTGTGTTTTGCTGCTGGGTTTGTGTGCGTGCAGGCACGGCCTCAGGGTGGAGAACATGGCCTGTTTTATCCCCAACGACCGCAGCAAGAAGAGGCTGATTGAGGACACGGAGGACTGGCAGCCCCGCACCGGCACCACACAGTCCCGCTCCTTCCGCATCCTGGCCCAGCTCACAGGCACCGACTTCAGTAAGTCAGGACTCAGGCCTGAGGAGTGAGACAATAGAGAGGGTGGTGTAGCAGGGCTGAACAGTTGATCTGATGTGATCACAGTGACTATCAGTTAGACTGACAGGAGAGTGAGTGACACAGGAAAGGTGGAGACAAGGGAATCCATTTTTCAGCTGTGGAGTGTTGAACTGTCAGGTGGCTGCTGTCATTGCTGACAGCCATGTTTTTTTTTTGTTTTTTTTTTGGACTGTAACCAGTCTGACAAATCATCTGCACATGTACAATATGATGTATATTATTACTTATCATGTTGGGGTTGGCATGTGCTCAACTGGCTATTTGTCACAAGGTGTGTACAGTAGGTGGTGTGTGTGTGTGTGTGTGTGTCAACCTTATCAGTCAGACATGCTGATGTGTGTGTGTGTGTCTCTCCTGGATCTCTCAGTGCAGGACCCAGATGATGAAAACATGAAGAGGGCCAGGTAAAAAACCTGAGTGCTATTGGTTTGAACACAAGTGTTTGTGTGTGTGTGCAGGCTTCAGTTTGGCAATCCTTTTGAATAATAGCTCAACTTCTAAATTGGCCTTTGGTTGTATTTGGCTATTTGCTTCTTCAGTCACTGGCATTTGTGGTGTGATTTTTACATGCTTTGTATCATTAGGACAAGAATCTGCCCCGTGCTATAATTTACTAAGTGCTTCTAATTAAAATTTGACATTTGCTCTCTTGCCTGTTAGCTTAGCACAACGACTTGAAACAGGGGGAAACAGCTAGCGTGGCTCTGTCTGTAACAAAATCCACCGACTCCCCCTGCATCTGTCTGAGTCAGACTTCTTGGCTGTGCACATTACATTCCTGGAAAGGACTCTGCCCCCCCCACCAAGAAGTAATCTGCCATTTAATCCCCCGTAAAACCACATTGTGTCATTTTTACACTTTTGGTTTTTCTAAGGATTAAACAAACGAGATATAATGTGTTAATTAGTTTAACTTTAGAGGTAATGGTATGCGGATTTGTAACCTTTGGACACAGGCGGCCTAGCTGTTTCCCGTCTTTGTTACATATGCAGCTACAGCTGTTTTGAGTCTTTGTAAAATACGAAGCTTCGTTTATCTTAGTGCAACCAGATCTGAGCAGTCATGTAATTCTTGGCAAAAACTGTGAAATTATTCCTTAACTTTATAATTCACCTTCCAAACATGTCTTTTTGTGTGTCTATGCTGTTACTTTTTCACCTTTTTCTGCACCTTGCTCCACTTTCTGTTCTCTCATGCTCTTTTTTTCACCGTTTTTTATTCTCTCTCCTACAATCTATTTCCCTCTGTTTCATATCTCTGTTGCCCGTGGTCAGGGAAAAGTTCCTCACTGAGATTCAGAGCCCCCGCTATGCCCGTCTGAGGGATTGGCACCACGACAGGTCTGCTCGCGCTCTCAATATCAAATCCTGAACGACATCTCAGACGCCATGGGATGCAGAGCCCAGCCAGAGCCTGCTAGCGATAGCTACACCGCAACGACTACGTGACAAAGACGACGAAGATAGCCGACCATCCAATGGCAGTTAACAAATTCACCTCTCAGATACACATGGGGTGGAAAAGGAGTTTGGGGAAATAAAGAAAAGCAAAAATAGAAGAAACGTAGCCTAGATGACAAAGCCCAAAGTGGAACCTTGCATACTGAGCCTAAGTGTAAGATCTCCCTCTGAATTTTTGACTTGATGATTGTTGACAACTCTGTGGACCACTGTGTCTGTAGCCCTATTTTCCATTTCACACTGCGTTACTTGGAGTAAATGAGTGGGAAGGTGGGAAGGGGGGCCTCAGCAGTGGGAAGCGCCTTTCTGTTCGTTATTCTTCTTTGATTGTGAAGTTCAGACCCTCCTTTTGATCTGTCTGTCTCTTTCTCTCTCTCTCTCTCACTCTGTCTCTGCCTGCTTCCATTTATTTAGCTCTTCATCCTTTAGAGTTTTCATTTCTGACCCCTTCATCTTGTAGGCTTCTCCAACCATTATGAAAGAAAAGGAAGATAAATCTGTACTTTTTTTCTGCTGTCATCAAAAAAATATATAAAACACCTGAAAAAAAGCAACTCCTGCTTCTTCCTCCTTTCTTCTTTGAGTGTTTCCTTTCTTCTTGTTTGTTTGTTGTTGAAGCTTTACATGATCCATCTCTTTCTCCGGCTAAGTCACAACCAGTTTCTTTGTTTACTTGTTGTAGTGAACAAAAAATGATAATGTAGAAGCAGAGCTTTCCTCAGTATTTATACAGCTCTGAATTAACGAGATGTCTTCTCAAAGATCAGGGTTCAAGGTCTCCTTTTACTGCCTCGCAGAGAAAATGGTTGTGTAGTCAGGCATGAAAACAACAAATGAGCACACACACAGAGTAGCGCACATTTATAAAGCACAGAAGTGCACAGGGAGGAAAATCAGTCTTTTGTCTGTTGCAACTGCCTGTAATACAAATATCCAAGAGTATTTAAAAGCTAATGAAAAGACCAACATCAGATTGGAGAGTTCAGCTGAGGAGTCTCTGCTCTTTACCAGAGAGAAAAGACCTAAGCTGAGATCAATAGTTGTGATGGTCAGGTATTAACCTGAATTAGAAGTACAAAAAGAAAAAAAAAACTTTTAGGGAAAAAGATCTATCTAAGTCTATCCAGGAAGCTGCTCCGTGAATAAGATACAAAATGTACTTTTGCTTTCAGTTGCCCAGGAGAAAAATGTGGAATGGTTGCTTGTTATAAGGTGATACTTCGTAATGGTTTGTGATGGAAACATGTGAACAGAAACCTGGCAGGTGAAACTTGAAACCAACCAAAACAATGTAGGCTGTGGGGGTGGCCGAGAACTAACAAAGAAATAATAAATAATTAATAAAGAATAGCTGTTTCTGCGAAGAAATTAATAAATTACACAATTATTAAACTAAGTTAAGGCTATAACATGGTGATTGATAACTACATGATAATTGATAATATGACCAAATGAATGTCTTAATAGGCAAAACTAGAAGAAACGTTTTGTGTTTTAAAAATAATGAAATACAGGACAGCCTTATCATTTTGACACATGAGCTGGAGTTAATCATCACAACCATGTGGAAAATATTCAGTGGTAACAGAAAACAATAAGTGATAAACATACTTTGTAATAGTATAAGAAAGAAAACTAGAGATTATGTGCAAATTTCCTGTCGTTTTCTTTGTAAATAGTAAGGAACGACAGGAGGAGGTTTTAAGTGAAAATGTAGAGCACTCTGTAGAAATACAGACTCTGCTCTCTAAGACATTTGCCACCTTTGTTTGACATTTTGCCATCTGACACACTCAGGATCTTGTGGAGCAGCATCACCTCGTCACTACGGAGGCTTGACATATGTCAGTGGCTTCCTCCTCCATCTGAAATCAAAATCCTGCTCCCCTCTCTGTTGGGTTTAGAGCTGCCAACAAACTCCTCATTGCTCAGTTCAGTGCATCCCACAGGAGAGGAAGCCCAAAAAAATAAGCAAAAAAAAAACAACAACCAAAAAAAAACATGGGTGAATCTGAAATCTAAGGTGCAAAGAGTGAACAGGAAATGTCAAGCAACTATTCCATGGGGTGCTGCTCTGCACCATGTCCAAAACTCTATGGTGAAGGCAAAACCCCTCCTGTCTTCACCGTCTTTGATTCAGGAATTGTGCACCTGCAGCACACTGAGCCTCTTGCTGAGCAGACAGGGGGGGAGGAGGATGTTGAAAGCAGTGAAAATGTCAAGGAAACATGACCCAGACTGCTCCAGCAGGGAATAAGCTGCGGTAGAGGATGCGCTCCAATTTGCACCTGCAACCTTCACCGTAGTGAGGTGCAGCCAAACAAACATCTCAAAGGTGTGTGAGAAGTCTGTGCCACAGGCCTATTGTCATGTAGGGCAGCGTGCCAAGGGTGTGTAGCCGAAGCAGCGGTGCTGACCAGGATGTTGTTTTGTGCGTCGTTAGGTGGGGTTCCAAAGATTAGGTTTGCCGGCCTGAGGGGTGGAGGGCAGCTGACCCAGGGCCTGTGACTGGAGGCTGAAAGAGGTCTGTTGTGTCCTTTGTTTGACCCGACTGCCAGAGATCCATCTCATCCTGACTGTTTTGTTGTAGCTTCTTACCCAAAATCTCCTGGCAGGGGGTTTTACCCTCCTTAATTTAGACAGATTTATCTTCCTCTCCCCGTCACCAGCCCTGCAAGCCATCTTATTGCTATTGCAAAGGGAGTTAATGTCCTTTATTATTCAGAGTACGCTGTTTGGAAAGTGGCAGACTGATTTTCTTCTTCTTCTTCTTGCTAGATAGCTCCCAGCTGTATTTCTATAACTTCTTCTGCCTCTCTAACTTCCTGCGTTTAGTTGTATGAATACATAACGAGTATAATTGATAGGCAGACTCAACCTGATGCAGGCGATGCTATAGAACAAGGCTGTTGCGGGGTAATTCATTTCACATCTTCCTCTTTTTCTTTGCAAATGAGAAATGATTTCATCATCTTTCATTAGTGCATTGTAGATGGCACAGTTGATGATGTAAACATGATGGATGCCTAAGGCGGTGTTATATTTTTTCCCCAGATAAGATGTCTCCAGAGCTCACTGTCTTGGCTCAGAAGTTGTTTTTCCGTCTCAGTCATGGTTTGAAGATTTTCTGAATATAGTGACGCTTGCTGCGGGTAACAGAACTTTGAAATGTAGAAACATCTCTTTATTTCAACACTTGTGCGCATGCAGTCTTGATGCGAAGCTCGTCTGCATCCAAACCTGACAGTACAACGCTTGTGATGAGTTTCTCCACCTCAAACTTTGCCTGTGAGTGACATCAATCAATCCAAGAGGATTTCTTGTTTTTTTTCGTTGCTCACGTTACAGTAGCAACTCTTGAACCATTTCAGTGCAGCGCAGAGCACAAACGATAGCTGTCGTTCAGATTGATTTAGTAAAGTGACAAACATGGCAATGACAAATATTTTATTTCTTCAGGAGAAAATTGCATTACGGTGAATTTCCTAAACATTCAGCTGAATTTACCCACGAAACCAGCTTATCTCACCACAACAGGTGAGAACACCACACTGCGGCCGTTGATGCTGTTTAATATTAATGATGATGATGCTAATGATCAGTCACACAGAAGGTAATCTGTGGCACAACGTTATGGAGACGGCCACGGCTGCTGATACCCAACGCCGAGTCCATTCATTGAACAGTAACCATGGTTACTGTGTGTGTGTGTGTGTGTGTGTGAGAGAGAGAAAGATGTGTACCTTTACTAATTAGTCATTTTCTCCCCACAGCCTTGAGCCAACTCCCTCACCTGCCAAGGCCCAGGCAGCAGATAAACCAGATGGTGAGTTTCTGCTCCTGCTGATGCGTAAAAAGAAGCCCAGCAGCATCCAGCAGAGGTTGTGCTAATAGATTCTTATTAAGTGTCAATACGTGAGCATCAGCAGCAACAACATGGCACACAAAACTGTCACAAAAGACATCTGGAGGGAGCGCGCATATTACATAAAAGTGTCCCAAGTTTGTGACATGATTAAGTGGTATGAATTATTTCATGGCCAGAAGTGCAGCAGCTCCAAAACAAATCACCTCGCTCTCTTTGGCTCAGGCTCCAAGACTGGCGCTGCAGCAGCGGCAGCACCAATAGCAGCAGCAGCAGCAGCGGTAGCAGCACCAATGGCAGCAGTGGTAGCAGCACCAGCACCAGCAGCGGCAAGCAGCAAGGGCCCTTCCTCTCGCCCGCCGTGGGTCACTGACCCTGGTTTCGCCGACCGCTTTCGCCCCGACAAGACCAGCACCGTGGTTACCCAGCACCAGCAGCCGGTGCAGCCAACGCCCATGCAGAACCGCAGCTCCATCCTGCAGGCGGCGCAGCAGGCGCCCGAGGACAGCGGGAGGACCCCAGTGTGCGGCGCCTGCAACAAAATCATCAGGTAGGACCGCACGGCCCCGTCCACACTGACAGTTTGATTGATTCCTTTTACCAGCATGAAACGGTCCTGATGTTTGCTCCCTTCAAAAGCCTGTTAGAGAAAAATGACACATCATTAAAGATAGTTAATATACACAAACTAACACATACTATCCGCAGCAAATAAGTTCAGTCAGCATAATTAAGAGTTCAGAGACATTACATTATCTCTGGAGAGACAAGTGTTGCGCTGACTTTGACATAATTTAAATCTCATTTCATACATTTCACAGATAACAGAGAAATCTCACTTCTTATTCCGGTCACTGTTGTGAGCAAAACGTTGATTTGTTTTTCCATCCAGTGAAGGCAGAAGAAGTAGAACCAGACAGGTGTCTGCTCTTGTGTCCACAGCTGTTTGTGTTCAAGTCTCCTCTGTGTTTGAAACAGAAAACTACTTGGCAGATTTTAATAAGGCCTCTGATGTCTTCGTGTGTGTGTGTGTGTGTGTGTGTGTGTATTATCCAGGGGTCGGTACCTGGTAGCGCTGGGCCGTTCTTGGCACCCGGAGGAGTTCACATGTTCACAGTGTAAGGCGGTCCTGGACGAGGGGGGCTTCTTTGAGGAGAGAGGGTCTGTCTACTGCACTAAGTGCCACGATAACCGATACGCTCCAAACTGTGCCAAGTGCAAAAAGAAGATCACAGGGGTAAGAGCTGCTTCATCGTGTCTCATACGTCAAAACGTAGAAAATGAAATGAAATGGTACAGTTGGATAGAAGATATAGAGAATAGAAGTATTTGTAACACTGTGCTGGGAAAAAAAAACAAAAAAAACCCTCTTCTCCCCTTTTCAGGAAATCATGCACGCCCTGAAGATGACCTACCACGTTCAGTGTTTCAAATGTGCAGCATGCAAGGCTCCTATCAGGAACCAAGCTTTTTACATGGAGGAGGGCGAACCCTACTGTGAGAGAGGTGAGTTGTCAAATTTGATTGTTGCACACAGGTTTTAATATGTGTGTGTGTCTGTGTGTGTGTGTGTGAGAGAGAGAGAGACCACTGTGGTGGAGAATACAGAGTCGTTCAGTATCGTAGACCAAGGACATAAAAACATGAATTATTTGCACCCAGCGCTCTACCAGCGTTACACTCGGTAAAATGTGCTTCTAAATTAAATTGAAGTCGATGAATATGTATTCAGTCTTCTCCACACACAGCAGGAAGCTGCAAATTGTCAAACGCGACAATACAACAGCAGTCATAACAATAATGTGAAGGCGTGATGATGTTGTTTAATTACTGTTAGTGAAATCAACAAAAACCACATCCGAGTTCTCTCTGAATGTTTAGTTTGAATATGTTTTCACTCGAGGTCCCTGTCGCTCATTCATACTTAATAATGCCACGTTTCCTGTCCCACATTCTTGAGGCTTCATAAAAGAGATGAAGGAATCACCATGGTGAAAAATCCGCTGCCGCAAATAAAAGGAAACATGGTAATATGTGGTTTCTGGAGGGAGAATTGAAGAAGAACTCGGTGGTTAGCAACAACAACAATGGTAACAGCAGCAGCAGCAGCAGCAGCAGCAGCAGCTGTAACCGCCACAGAGATGCCCACAGAAACCATAGTTTTAATAGGAAATTGAATCCTAAACCTGAATTAAACGCTGGCAGTATTTAAAGGTAATGCTTTAGCATTAGCGAAGGAAAGCGTGCTCAGATCTCAGTGTGAAGATTGATTAGCTGCACTGCCAGCTGCGAACGCCTCAACCCATGTAAGACCCCCTGTAATTCTCCACATGGATCTGGTGGATCCAGCCTCATGTATTTATCGTAAATCTGCACTGGGCCCTGAGTACACGAAGGAACAGAGGGGGGGACCGACACCCTGCCACACAGCATTAAGTGCGTGATTGAGCATGTTTGATGAAAGATGTCATATTTTGGGGCTTTAAATGGCTGCTTAGCTAAGTACAGAGCAGTGCAGGCTTCAGAGCAGACACCGGGGTACTAACAGAGGAGAACAACACAGCCACTTGGTGGTTTAGAGGGTTTTTCAGAGTGCGTGTTGTGATCAAGTTATTTCTTTTGAAATAAAACCCCTCAGCACGTCCCCCCTGCCCAGTTTAGCCACAGCCGTTTTCATTTTTTGTAATCAAACTATTTGTAAAACAAACGGCATTGTTGTATTATTGCTGTGGGGTTTGGCATGGGCCTACATCATGAATCTCTTGGCGCGTTGCACAGTCAATCATAAAGTGTGATGTTTTCATCTGCTGTAATCTATTTAGCTCCAGTTTACTTCATACATTTCTCTATTGGATTTTATGAATGGTGTGTGCTCCTCTATTATGCTGTAAATGATTTAGCAGGGCAGCGTGCTTCTCCCTCACTACCGGGGCTCTGACGTGGATCGCTGCTTTATCAGAGGCAAAGCCAGAACCTGAGTACTCATACTCTGACTAATGCCTTTAACTCTGATAAACATTCTGCTGCCTCAGCATCTTGCAGGGATTGTGCCGCTCTCACCCACTCACTCTCAAGAAGCGGCATTATAACCTGACACTTTACCCAGAGTCCCTGTGATGAAAGAGACTGGCAAATCCAGTTAAGTATCTGGAGCAATTTCCCCTCATCCTAATCCTACCCTTACACTCTGGAAAGGCAACGTGTACAGTAGGCGGACAAAGTAACGCAAAACGGCAAAGTGATCGAATGAGAAGAGCCCATCATTTTGGCTTCGAAACACCTTCATCCATCGTTATTGTCGTCAGAGAGCCCTGAAGTCTGTGTGTGTGCATCTGAGTACCGGTACATGTCTTTATATGGTTGTGTGGACAAATTCTATTCGAAACGATCGACATGACAACATCTGGCCCAGTCCACCTAACTTTACAAAAAGCCGTTTGAGAGTGTAGACTTGGTTTTATGGATTCAAGGTGGAATCAGTGGTGGGTGATTTATCTGTGATGCTCAAGGTTAAAGGGATAGTTCAACATTTTGGCAAATTGGCCCATTGCCATAATCGCTATAGTCAGAGCAGTAGGTTCGTTGTGTTGTGACCTGCACATTCACCACGCTATGAGATAATAACAGAACATTACCAGAAGAGTCGTTTTAGAGGTAAATTCATGCAAAACCGCTGATGCGCGTTGCCTTCAGGGACAGTTTTTCAGCAAGCAGTCTCTCTGCATTTGCCTCTAAAACAACTCTGTCTGGTAACGTTCTGTTATTATCTCATAGCGTGGTGAATGTGCGGGTCACAACTTGTCCACGACAGCGTTTTGGAGTTGTTGGATTGTGTATTTGATGAGTTTGATGAGAGAAACCAAGAAATCCCATTAGCCTCGGTAGTGTAGCTCTGAGCAGCTCATGGCTCTGCTCCGCCGTTCTAAAAATAGCTTGCACCGACAATTAGGTAACGAACCTACTGCTATGACTATAGCGATTATGGCAATGGGCCAATTTGCCAAAATGTTGAACTATCCCTTTAAAGTGAGGGGTTCGGGAATGCATGATGTCATGATGTCCTCACACGGATGTAAGACAAGTGTGAGTGCCTGCGCGGTGTGATATTGCTGATCTTCAAGAGCAGAAGTCTCCAGTTCTTTTAAAAGATGAAAGAGGTGAAAACCTATTTTACAGAACATCCTGTAAGTGTTAAGTGATGTTTACATATGCTGATTCTGGAGGCTGTGGAGGATGCTTGACCTGATCTTGAGGATGATAAAAGCTCTATTGAATTTATAATTTTAGAGTAGGCTACAGTGTCTGTGCCACTCACCTCCTCTGCTCCTTTTCACCGTTCTCTCTCTCTCTCCGCAGACTACGAGAAGATGTTTGGCACCAAATGCCACGGCTGTGACTTTAAGATTGATGCCGGAGATCGGTTTCTGGAGGCCTTGGGCTACAGCTGGCATGATACGTGCTTTGTCTGTGCTGTAAGTCATTTTGATTGATACGGCTCCCTGTGGTGCTCTCCCTTTGCCCCATCTCTTCTGACTGTCCCAGCACAATGCCACCTGAAAAAAAAATCTGCCTCCATCTCTCGACCTCGAGTTCTGCCCTCTGTCTCTCTCTTCCCTCCTGTCACCTGCAGCCTGTCTCTATCTCACTCTCTCATTTTGTGAGGACTACTGAGAGTAAACGCTGTCAAGTAAATAATATTCTCTGGCCAGGAGAAAACTCTGTAAATTCACAGTGGCAATGTTGAGGACTGATATCTCCTCTGCCCTGGTTTCTAAATCTGTCTGTCTCTGTCTGTCTGTCTCCTTTCATCTTTAAAGCTCTGCCAAATCAACCTGGAGGGGAAGACGTTCTACTCGAAGAAGGATAAGCCCCTGTGCAAAGGCCATGCTTTTGCTCCAGTGTGAGAGATCAAGCTTCATCTTCAGAGGAAGAGACACATCTCTCTCTCTCCCTCCTCTTTACCCCTATCCAGCCTCTGGCACACTCGCACACACTCCACAACTCCTCTTTGCCAACCGCACACCTAGTTAAACGCAGTCTGTTTTCCTGTTGTGCAGCTTCACATACTTTACTGTGCTGTTTTTTAAACAATACGATCCAAATGTTACTGCCTGTAATACCAAATGCTGAGTTGTGTAACTGGAAGTAGTCAAGGAATTATTTCATATCATGCCACAACTTTAGTTGTTGACTTTGAAGCCATTTATAGATTGGCTATTAAAAATGCGGCTTGGGCTCATCTAGATTTGAACATTTCTCACGACTGCACTAATCTCACCCTTGTTCAGTCTCAAGTAAGATCAAGTCTGGATCTTCCAAGTTGGAGGAGCCATCAAGCCTGTAATGGTGTCACATTGCGGTAATGATCCATTACTACTCCTGCACTAAGTGTGGAGAAGTGATGGCCTCATTCAGGACCCTGGCCCACTCACTGACTCTCACTGTGGTGCCTGTTAACATAATGGGGGTCCAGTCAAGCAGAAAAGGGGGGGGGGGGCATCCCGTTCCCGCTTGACAGGACCTCTCTACAGAAGGACTGACTACTTAACTTCTCACTTTAGCTCTGGCAAACCAGAGCACATACTGTAGGGTAAGAGCTGTAATTTTCAGTTATGTAATAATCCCTAAAATTGATCTAGTTTTAATAGTCACACGTGTGGGTGTTTGGAAAGGGTGGTGTTATTTTTTAAATCTTTCACGCTCCTAAACTAAGAAGATTTGTCAAGGTTTTGAAATGATCATTTATGTGACATTTTTTTATGCAAAGGGAAAAAAAGTCCTTAAAATGTGTGTGTCCTTTTGTTACCATGATATTGTTATTATTCCTTAGAATACTTTCAAGCCATTGTTGAATATGTATTTATATTGCTTCAGAATGGGCCTGTAAGTGTTGTTTTCCTTGTTGCTGGGTGGTTCAAATAAAATAATTTTGTAATGCCATGTGCTGGGGCAGAACACTGTGGGCTCAAGTGTTTCTAAGAAGTGAACCCATCTGTAAGAGTTTGTGTGGACTGAGGCTCTGGCTGATGCTGCTCTCCCTAACACCTGCACCCCAACCAACAGGACAATAGACTTTCTAACGTGCTTTGCTCTTATTTTCGTGCTGAGTGCAAGAATTGGCTTTTTAAAAGTCCTGCTTTACAGAAAAAGCTGTCTGACCTCAAGACCCTTGTGAACACCTTAACTGAAAACATCAAGGAGATGTGGAGAGACATGATTTATTTAACTTGTGTGCATCAGTATATTACTACTGTAGCCATTTAATTACTAAAGTAGTCTGCTATAAGTGCTCTTTTACTTATTTGCTTTCATAACAAGAGTGGTTCCCAGTCGGGGGTTTGGGACGCCTCCGAGGCATCAAGAGAAAAAAAAAAAAAATCAAGTTAGCTAATTCATGCCAGTTTATTGTGAAATACTAGATGTTTTTTTTTTTTTTTTTTTTTTTTATCTCAGCCCATTAAGATGATAAGAATAAAAATATGTGAGAAAGAAACTGAATTTTCTTGAGCATGGATATTCTTTCTTTAGCATCTGAACACGATTTTGTAATAAAATATTGTCGACTCAAGCTCACTTGCTAGCTTTTTTCACAGTTTTCAGGTCAGAATTCATTCATTCACTTTGTCTCTGGGCACCATCACAACTCAACATTTGTCACCTGTGAAGACAGGACACAAGCTGAAAAGGTCATTTCACACTTTTTTTTTTTTTTTTTTTTTAGAAAATAGCGATTAAGCGTACTTGACATGTCAAACTATTCCTTTTCTCCTCAGAAACAAGGTGAGCATTTGATGTCACATCTTACCTTACTACTAGACCTATGGAAATCAATCAACAATTAAATTTTTCAAGCAAAAGACTTAGTCCTTGATTTAACAATATATAATTTATTTACAACAATTTCAGGTTGAATTACTATACATACCTTTCTGAAATGTCATAGATAGATATATATATACATAAGGCCAAGTAAATACTTGAAAGCACTTAGAAACGAATTTCCAAAATTCTACCCACAAATCCATATCATTGTCCAAAAAGTACAGAAAATCTCCCTTAGCAGAAGTTTTTCCATTGCCACAAAAGTTTTGACAACAATTTACATTGACGATAAGGAACACAAAAGGTTAAAAAACAAACAAACAAACAAACAAAAACAATAAAAGGATTATACAATTGCATAAGCGCTGTGGCATGTAATAAATACAGCATTTTTGACTTGCAGAAAGGCAAGGAACATTGAATCAAGGAACTAAATAGAAAAAACCGTTCACAAGTACAGAAGTCTATTGTTCTTAGTTCAAAAAGAAAACAGTTCAGTCAGAGCGACGGGAGGTATACACACACCTGGTCTCACTCTCGCACACATGCACTCTCACAAACACGCACGTCCTTGACACTGAATAGTAATGAGTGACACAAAAATTACAGTTGGGGGATGATACAGTTTTTCCTCCATCGCACAGGGGTGAAATGATAAACCCTCGAACAAAGCATGTATGTTACCGACACCAGTCTTACACAGAACTATCAGGCCCAGATTTTATCATGGAGGAAACTGTATTCATCACACAAGCACACGCACGCACACACACACACACACTCACACACAGTAATTAGTTGGACAAGTTAGATGTGAAGATAGATGCTGAACATCCTGGCGGCTGGTGAATTACATTACTGAAATGTGCTTAGACAACACATCCAAGACAATGACAGGGTGATAAAATTTCACACACAGTCTGACTGTACAACTGCCATGGCTCATCTAAACATGCTGTGTCAACACTGGCTTGTCAGTGTCTCAAGAACTGATGTCCTTCTTTCTCCAATTAGCCTCCACACAGTCCCAGTGCAGTGATTCACTAAGCACCGGCGACTGTTTCTCCTCCACCTCGTATATAAATGCTTACAGTTGGAGAAATAATCAGATAGACGAATGCAATGTAAGGACAAACAAAATATGTATAGAAACTCCTGTAAAACAGTCTCTAAACCCTTAACACTGCAAAAAGTCTTCACTGCTAGATCGCCAAAGAACAGTATATAGGCAAACACGTCACGGTTTAGACTTGACAAATGCTGCGCCAGTTAAGTGTCTTTTTTTGGCTTTATATTAAAATATAATTTACATTTCTTTACAAAGTGATAAAATTAACCGACACATATCACTGCTCGAACAAACAGCATTAATTTTTGCCTCAAAAACAACAGTGAGGAAACGAAATTGTAACGCAATGATTTGGACGTTAAAAGTCCGCAGTCCAGAGGAAACAGCAACTCTTGACTTGTTCTACACTAGCTGCAAGTAAAACAACGTGAGGATGTAGTGGCCTAAAATGATACTCAGAAAACTTTGGTTACCAATTCTGCTGATATACAGTATGCAAAGTGACAGCACACGGCTGGTAATAGAAAAAGTATTTACATATTACATGTGACGATGATCCATTTCAACATGAAAAGGTTCATTTAAGGTGACATCACCGTTTTATCTGAAAGGGGCTTGATTCAAGGGTTTTGCCATAATAATCAACAAAAATTAGTAACATTTTACTTCATGGCATCTCTACATGAAATGATGTGTAAAAAGCGCTGAGTGGGGAGGAGGCGTGTTTCATGTGATGGCAGAGAAGCTTATGTACTCAGATGCCTTATATAAAAAAAAAAAACATGGACAAAAGAAAGACACACTTTCCCCCACTACACAGAAACACAAATGTACATTCCAAATATCTGACAATCATAAAAGAGGCTCCAGTCAGTGTTAAAGGTCGAAGCCACAGGAGCTGGTGGGATGCGCTGTGTTGGAACTGGGAGGGGGCTGGATGAGAGGGGCTCTCTTTACAACTCTGAACAGACAACTTCACATGCAACCCTGAGGCAGACGGAGAAGACAACTATGGCTAATCTGGGATTGCTGACACCAAGTATAATTACTGAATCAGTGGACTTCAAGGATACTCTGTGTTTTTGTTGCCTGACATGACAGATCCATTAATTATTAACAAAAACGAATAAGTGTAAAATTAGCAAAATATAAAAATAAGCAAATGCGCAGTTGCAAGTTAATGGTTTGTTGCAGGAGTCTACTGGATCGTTTTTGCCACGCTGGCTAAAAGTAACAACAATAAAAAAAATAAATAAAAAAAAACCTTTCAAAGCATCTTTTGCGAGCAGAGGCGTGACAGTATGAATAGGCTACTCTTAACTTTCTGTGAGAGACAACGGTTTCTCTGATGTGGAAATGCTCTCAACCACACAGCAAATATAGGATTCCCGCTGCCATTGCTTTATGAATTATATAAACAAGGCTGCACAATTACCCTCTGCATGGGAGTAACCTGGTGAGGATATTGAAGAAATAGCTGTCATTCGATTTTCTGTGGGGAAAGTGCTTTGCATTATTCATACAGGATAATAACCCTTTTGGCCACCGTTTTATGTTTAACATCTTCTCTGCCGCAGAATTAATGTAATCAAGAGGAAAATGTAATTTAAAGAAATTAGTTTTGACGACATTCAGTGTTCACGTACAGTATGTGCAGCTGGAACGCCTTTCGGCCCTATGGCTCCTTCATTAGCTGTGTAATTTGAAAGAGAGAAAAAAAATGGCACAATGAACAACTGGAGGAGATTTGAAATGAACTGGACGGATCAGAATCACAGGCTTTAAATAGACATGGCTTCTGCAGTACGACTTTAGTGAAGATATTACTCACTCCTCCCTTTAAAAAAAAAAGTTCAAACAACCCAAACCCCACATATATTGATTTAGAAGCAGGAAAGCTGTGAAGCGTCTTGCTGAATCAAGATGTCAAGATGTTACATTCACAGTAGTGATACCGGCTGGACTAAAAAACACACAAACAAGATGAGATGGGGTGTTTTTTTCGGGGGGCCTCTGACATACAATCTGCTTGAAACCTGTTAGTCCACGGTGTGCTACAAGCCGCCTGTGTGAGAGTGTGTGTGTGTGTGTGTTTTTTAAAGATACAGATAATGACACACAGTAGACGTCCATCTATACGGTGTGACTTGGGGGGTTTGGGGAGTGGACGGGAGGGGGAGGTTCACGGACCCTGATGACCTTGTTGAAGATGTGTTCAGTGGGATAATGTCAGATATAACGAACCTGCCAATTGCATATGTCGCCTGTTCTCTTGAACCTGAAATGGCTGGCACCTTTTGTCGCATCCCTTTTATTTAATATTTAATAAATAACTCATATTCAAAAATTATTCATTGAATTTGCAATATTGGACATTAGTAATAGCATCATGTTTGCATATTGCTCCTTGTTAGCCATAAATGGCTTATTTGTAGAAAAGGCATGAAGTTAATTTAGAGTGATCTTTAAAGTAGAACCCGGGTGTGGACTAATTTCACTTCAATCATTGATGGAAAATAAATGGGGATTTTCATTGACTGAGTTCATGAATACATTTCCCCACACACATAAACTCTACCTTCTCCCTCGGTTCTCCCTCTGTCGTTTAAAGATTTTTACTGTGATCGAAGGAAAAAAGGGACTCAATCCTACACAAACCCTTTAGTACTATCTTCTAAAGTGAAGACGAGGGACACTGGGACAGCTCTGCTCTTCGATTCCTGCTGCGGTTATTGTTCTTTTTTTGTGTGTGTGTGTGTGGTGGTTGTTTTTGTGTTGTGTACTTTTCCTCTACATCAGTCTCTCCCCTTTTTTCTGGGTTAGCACTCGCCATCGGAGACCAGGAATATCATGGCTTCCTGTTTGCCAATGTCAGCCATGACTGTGGCCAGCTGGTTGATGTTGCCGCTGTGGAAATGTTGTGCCTCCCACAGGTCCAGGATCACAGAGGTTGGGCTTGCTTTGGATGCAAAGAAACTCATGTGTCTGCGGAGAGGAGGAGAGAGGAGAACACAGGAATATCAGTGAGGAGACATTTTTATTAAATCAAACAATGTGCTCGCATCAAGACGGACAGTCTCTCATTTTCTCTTTGCCGACGCAGTCTCAGGAAAACCTTTTCACACACTGTTTTATTGTGCTGCTGCTTCTTGTAACTCTGTCAATGTCAAGTTTTATTGTGTTATATTGCTACATCCTGATGTGCAGTGTTGGAGCACTAAGTAAAAAAATGATGAAAGGTATAAAGAACACAGTGGAGCTCTTCAAACCGCCATCAAATACAGAATCTCTGGCAATTTTCATTTGAGGCTTAACAGCATAAGCCTCATTCTTCTTTATTTGATGTTGAAATTGGCCCTAAATCCCATATAGTAAATCCTATATGGACTTTCACAGTTAAGTCGGAAGTGACCTTTTCCATTTTAGGAGCAGGAACCTTTACGATCAAACCCAATCAATGACAACAAAGCAGTGGCCCCAGCCAGCTGTATATTTGATGTTGAGTGGGACCCGATCTCCACAGTACCTGAAGATGCTTGTTTGATTTAATGGCCTTTTTCTGTTCTTCAAATGTCTGGGGTCTTAACTGTTACATAGACCATGTGACATTAAAAAAAAGGAGAGAACAGTGTAAACTCTTGGCAAAAAGGGGGACAGTGGTGCTGTAGGGAGTGTTTTTTTTCTGGGTGGGAGTAGAGAGGGGTGAGACAGGAAGCCCAATACACCACCAAGTCCTTTTCACCTTGAGAAAGGTCAGGCAGAGTCCATTACTTCCTCACATCTTGTGTTTGCCTAGTGAAGCATTCTGTGATGGTTATAAACATGTGGCTGCTGCGGCGGGTGCACGAGCAGAGAACACAGTGTCACTCTGCTATTTTTGAGTCAATTGGATTTTATAGCGCACGCAGCCTTCCCTCTGCATCGGGAGAGAACAAAGAGAAGCGTTGGTCAAAAAAAATTGTCTGGGAATGAACCTCAGTGTCATTATTCAGATAAAAAAGACAGAGCTTAGTGTCCGACATGTCAACCCTGCTTATTCACCTCGCTGTGTGAAACACGAGCTTATCTTGTATGGCTCAGACACAGCCGTGCGCGCAGTCTTGGGAGGAAAAGATCAAATAAAAGGTTCTTGGCATTTTTAAGTTTTATAGATTGGTCCCGTTCCGCTCGGTCACAACACTTTATCCACACAGAAACAAACGCAGAAATCCAGCACGACAGAATGCCAAGGAGCTGCTGCCTTTTCAGGAAAACATGTTGTTAAGGACGGATCAAACAACAGAGCAGTTGTTCCTTCCTGAGGCCCAAATAAGAATTGATTATGGTGGGCAAAACACTGCTAATTAAACCTGTAGTGCATCAATTCAATTTGTGATTAATTGTGGTAAATAAAGTTGATTGGACAAATTAAGTGTACCTATTTGATTTGATTACAAAGTAGAAATTAAATTGGAGGATAATGGATCAATGCCTGGCTCCGTTCTGTTACAGGTACTCCAGTGATAAAGAACAGTCACTGCGAGAACCAATTGGCTTGATGTCGGCACGGATCCAAACCTATTCCATCTTTTTCTTTTTTTTGGTGCTTCTGATGGGCAGCTAGAGCGCTACCTTTCCAATTACAGCTGTTAAGCAGAATGTAGCACGTACAAGTTTAGCTGCAGACTTTAAGCTGCTTACCTGTTCCTGAGGAGAGTGAAGAAGGGTGGAGGAGAGGAGGGGGGTCATGTTTTCTTACAGAAATGATAGCTGTATCCATCAAGTCCACATTAATCCTGTAATGTTAGCTCCGTTGGAGGATTAGTTTGCAAAGGCAGAACCTTGTTTACCTGAACTTTAGGAAAAACACTCCACTGTGGCAGTGCACTTTACACTGATTGTATAAAATTGCTGAGAGTTTGTAGTTCCTTGTAGACCCTTCACAATCAGTGTGATTGTTCATTATTTTACACACGCTGTGTAAATACATGCATTGTAAATACACTGCGTTCTCAAGGGAGGTCTGGATAAATGAGGCTCTGCTGTATTTTTTAAGAGTTTTTGTGTAAGCTGTCTGCTCCAGCTTGCTCCAACACTCCACACCAGGAGATAAGGCTCTGTGGTGGTGTACAGCTGGTATTTACCTCTCAAGTTTAAGTCTTTGTGCTAGCATTCTCCAGTCGGCTCCGTTGGGACAGGGGGCATCCAGGCTGCTGCAGATCTTCTGCCTGATGAGGTACGGGATCTGAAAGGCGCTGGGCCCTGCCAGGGCTGTGGCGTTACTGTCCATTAACAGGAACTCAGAGTCCACAGCTCGGGTGTCCTGGTGGGGAATGGCATAAAGAAAACAAACCTTCTCCTCAGCACAGCATTTCAAAAAAATCAATTCCTCTCCCCCTCTAAGAACCAGTAGTTATGCTCAACGTTACCTTGGCAATGTTAAAGTCGAGGCTAAAGCTCTGCCCCTCCCCCTCCACCTGCCACACACACAGCTGGCAGGTGAGCTCACAGGTGCTGAGGCTGAGCCGCTCCAGAGTGAACGTGCAGTGCAGGTACCGCTGGGAACCGTTCCAGATGTGGTAGAAGGGGATCTCCTGCAGGAAAAAAAGAAAAAAAAAACATGCAGCAAATACCAAACGGCAACTCAGCAGCACAGTCAGTGCTGCATGTCTGAAACACGGCATAACAAGACCGCCTGCCTAGAATACACCAAGATCTTCATTAATTACGCTGACGTGAGCTGCCATCGTTAGGTGAAAACGGCTAAATATATCTGAGGCAGCAGACTGACAATGCTTCCGCAGAGGAAGTTAACAGCTGTTTGACTCCCTGCATCCGAGGCATTTAGGTGGCAACAACCTGCAGTGTGTCATTACCGTCCAGTTACAGGTACAGATGATACTGATGGTGTACAAGCCGAGGCATCGCAGTACTACAATGTGCGGCACTGACATCTGTCTGGGAAACGGCTACCACAGGTGTTTGTTAAACTTTATTCAAGGCTGACAATTCCTACATTTTCCTTTCTCTTGCTCTATATTCATGTCTTATTTGCATATCCCAGGAGGAGCAGACAGGCAGCACTGAAAAAAAAGTAAAAAGGGAACAAAACACACACACACACACACAAAAAGCTCGCTATCTTCACTTCACCTTTGGCTCAACAGCTGACAAGAACTCAGTTTGAAAGTGAAGCAGGGCTGCAGTTCATCCTGCCAACCAAACGGGGGCACTGTTATCCAGGCAGACATGTGACAGAAGGAGCTGGGTGAGACACACAAAAGTCTTCATGGGGCCCCGGGGAGACTAAAGGCCTTTTTTGACCGCACTGCTGAGAGGGGAATAACACTTCCAAATGAACAGGCACAGTCCAGAGTAATAAGCCTCTGTTCTGGGTGCATTGTTGCTGCTGCTGCTTGCTTGGCACAGCCCGTGTGCTCTCTTTAGGGACCGGTGCTCAGTGCTTACATAGTTACAGCCAGAAACATTTTTACTGTCCTCTTTGAACAGTCCCGGTGTCTCCGTCGCCGGGCTGCAGTGCAGAAGACCACGCAGGTGTTGCGGGGGTACAGTAAGGGTGGAGAGGTTCCAAGATTCGGGGGTTGTGAAGTTCCAGATATTTACATACTGCTCTATATTTCATCTGTGCTCCCTTTGAGAGAACAGGCAGCTAGGATAATCAATCAGCTCGCAGCTCTGGGTTAGTGCACACACACACTCACACACACACACACACACACCCTGGCTACAATATGCACACGCAAACACCTCATGTGCACGAACAACTGCACAAGAATACGCACACTCTATCCACAGGGGTGCACACACACACACACCAATACTGTTCCCTCGACTACTACAAACGACTTAAAGTTGCACACTGTGCCAAAAAACGGAGAAGTTATTGGACAGAGCAGCCCTGCACTAAAAAATACTCCTTTCTGTAAATCTTTAAAGTGATCAACTGAAGCCAAATCAAAACATGCTTAATTAAAACTCCGAACCAAGCAAAATTAAAGCAAGTTTCCAGAGAGACGACTAGACCATGAACCCTCATTAACAATAAAAAGTTGCCCCTGAACAACTTTTGACTGCTCAGTAAGATTGCTTTTGCCGGCATGTGCTCTGTTCTTCTGCAGTCTCTCTGCATGGTCAATTTGAAATACCTCAAAACTCTAAATTGAGTCCATAAAGAAACACATTAGAAAGCCCGGATGACAGCTGATTCACAAATTTGACAGATTCAGCCAGGCACTTTTATTACATCTCTGATCTGCAGCGACTCCCTGCCCCTGCGTCTCCCCACGGCCGCCCAACCTACCTGGTAGCCGGCTAGCAGCTTGCTCCTCCAGTGCGCCTGGGGCATGTCATGGATGGACAGGCGCAGGTTGTGGTAGCTGTCTTTGAAAAGCAGGACATGAGGCTCGTCAATCAGCCGACCCCCGAGCTGCCGTTCCATCTGCATCACCTCCTGATGAAAGAGAGACAGCGGCGCAGAGAGGAGAGGAGTCACGGCTCAGAGGAAACACATTTACCATCACGGTCACAGAGGTAAGTGAAAATGTGCAAAACAAACCATAACTGTGTAGATTTCCTGTTTTCACTTTTTATGGTGCATCACTCAAAACGCAAAAATGTACAATTTAAAACAATTTGTCTGTACTCACACACCCTCACACACACATATGCACGCACAGGCACTAAACGGATGGTGGTGGGGAGTGGGGACATACAAAAAGATTTGACTCGACCCAATGAACCCAGACACACGCTGACAGACACGCAGCATGAGCATGAGGCAGGGGGACAGTACATCTTAGGACAGGGAGCTATAGTGTCCCTGCATGTGGCCGCAGCGGGCTGGACCGACTTGTCCTCACAGCGATTTAATGTCACCGCAAGGTTGATCCCACTGCCTCAGTGTGTGCTCGCCCAGCTTTCAGCATCTGCATTAGCATGCAAATACAGCTGCCATTTCGGCCTACTAGCTACCTGGGCTGTGATGAAGTCAGTGAACGAGCCATTAGTCAACTGCTCATTGTTCTCGCATGGCGACTCTCCTTAATTTCATTTTTGTTTTTGTGCCAGGAGAGATTTGTAAAAGCATGCTTAATATTTTAATCTCTGTGGGACTTGCTCAGTGGACCATTTGTTGCCATCCAAATGACCATCTGGAACAGGATGATAATATCCGCCCGCATTTTCTTCTGATCTATCACTCTGGGTTTGAGCTGGATGCCTCTGTGCTGAACGAGTCCTCAAGAGTCGGGTGCTTTGGAAGGTGTTCACACATGTGCTGCCTCACAGAAGCATATTACAACAGACGAAAACAGACCTCTGAAATTAGGAGTGTGAAAAGACCTCAAAAATAAGACATGTTCCTTTAATCTGTCTGAGGAGGGAGACAAGATGGCAGCAGAGGGAAAACATGCAGCCGGAACATACCTCGTAGCCTAGGAGACATATCTCAAAGACAGAGGCTCCAAGAGGGAGATGTGTGTATAGATAACGGCCATATGTTGAGCGCTGCATGCCAGCACGGTTGCCCATGGTACGATTGCAGCAAAGACATCTAATTAAGGTGGAGAATGGCAGTAATTTCTATCTGCACAACACTGATTCAATTTTCTGCCCTCTTTCCCAGGAATGGGCTAGACTGATTCCAATTATAATGGAGAGAAAGCTGTTAATTATCCATTTGGAATCTCTACCTGCCTCTGTTAGTCGACGTGCTCTCTCCTTTACTGAATGAGCACTTTTCAGTTCAGCACGAGATCTGAATTTCTATGTTTGTTCATCACAATGCTAATTTCCATGTTTGCTTAGTGCTTATCTTCTTGTTAACATGAATATTATGCCCTCCTGTGATCAGCTACCCCAATTCCTGCATTTACATTAGTTTATTCTTTGCACCTTAAACGCCACCACAAGACATTTACAGTAGGATCCACAATGATCTGACTGTGTGGCCACCTTGAATCATTTCCCTACTGTACTGCCATGCTGGAGCCTTGTGATGTTACCCAGCCCACTTACTCAGAGGGAGAAGGTCAGACAATGGCTCTGAATCAAAGCGTCGAGGTCTAATGAGTTAATAACAGGGGGCAGTGCATTCTCCACAGAATTAAAATCCCTCTGCTATTATGTCTCTTATGCAGACAAAAGGCACATTAGGAGGGCTTCCAGAGAGCTTCATTTAACACAGTTCTTAAGCACAATTATTTGTTGGGGGCTATTAGCATTGCAAATCGGGGCTGGAGGACTTTGATCGGGTCTCTGACCTATAGCAGCAGATCTATGGGCCTGCTAGCAAGAGAAGGAGCACAGAATGCCAATTATCTGATTATCAACATCTAGCGACTAGAATGAATACTAACTGGCCTGTCTAGCAGTTTGTCAGGTTCAAGCCTGACACGGCAGGATTACAATCAAACAGGGTCCAGGACAAGACGCTCCTGCCACTGAGCCAGCTGAGGATGAAACTACACAACATACACGTGCTCTTTTACAGTGTGCACATGTCCTCACTTTCAAACGACACTGTCCTGCTTGTGTGTTGTTTGTGTGAGCCTGAGCGCCCGGGACTGTGTGTGTATTAGAGTGTGTTCTTGTGCAGGATTTCAGCATATGTTCTGAACTGAGAGAATAATGGCCCTCTTTACGCCCCATTATCCTGTTAACAAATGACAGTGGGAGCAGGCTAATAGATGAGAAGCTAAATGTGACCATATTATTTACTCTTTCTGGGGGAAAACAATGCAAGGTTTGGAATTAGTTTATCAAATCACATATTTATCATCAACTGGGAGCTAAAATGGTGCCTCAATTCAGTAAAGATAAGAGGAGCAGTTTCTCTTAGACACCCTGACCCTGTACAACTGTGGAAACATTAAGATGCATGAGATGGGCAAGAAGTTCAAGTACTGCAGGAGAAAAACCCCTTTTGTTCTGACGGAATTCGAGATAGCCTGTGGTGTGTGTGAAGACTGTGAATTTAGAGTCAGGCAGAGCCAAGACCACCCCCTGACATTCAATGAGGCAGGCTAAAGAGAGTGAGATAGAGCAGGATGGAGTGAAAAGAGCAGGAGCGAGAGAGAGAGGAGAGACAGAGGCAGCTTAACATTTGTGTCTCCAGGTCACTAGAGTGGCCAGCTTTAGCAGGAGAGATAACAGGATTACCGCAATCATGGCCACAGTTTTCTATGACTTCAGCCCCCTTTTTTTTCCCACCCTCACTCATCTCTCCCACCCCTCTCCTCATCCATCCCCTCATCCTCTCGGGTTGGACCACAGCTGGGACTGTGATGGACTGGGGACGGGCTCCACCGGGAAACAAGAGACACTCACACAGCTAATCTCTCCGGGGCTGGTGCTGACAGAAAGAGGTTAGTGGCTGCACCAAACAAAAACAGCCAGCCGACGGATGCACGGAGAGAAACACACTTTTGAAAAGACGGAGAAAAAAAAAAAAGTATTAGCAGAGGCCTACATATACAAATTATATATATATTTAACTGGACTGGCTCAAAGCTCTGGATTAAAATATTCTACTTTCCTCATAGCAAGGTCAAGCTCTTACATGTGGTCTTTGTTCTGGTGTGGTGTGTAATAAACTGATTAACTTAACGGGCTCTGACGGGGATTAGGACCAGCGTTTGATCAGTTAATTAGTCAAGCTACACGTCATCGGAAACACAGAGCGATACACAGGCTTTAATACTCTCATAAACTTGTCTTCAACCCTCTACTCTTAGCAATGTTGTGTCCTCATGTGCTTAAAAATGTGCATTCATAGCGATGATCCATTTTCAGAGCTGCTCTTTTCAGGCAAATGCATTTGTTTATAGAGAGTAGCCTGGCTATGTGGGCTCCATAAATCTGTGTATTTGTCAGCAGGATGTGACAGGCTTTTCCTCTCTGACTGAGAGTCTATCAGTCTGAGCTCCAGTGGCCGTGCCTGCTACAGTCAACTCTGATTAATAACTACAAATAGAAGGGACTTGTCTGCTCAGTTATAAATGGGGACTGTGTTTGCTAGGGAAAAGATGCACATTCTGCCTGATAAATCACAGAGCAGTACAGGAGAAAACAGCACACAGGAACAGAGAAATATAATATGGAAACAATTTCTCAGCTGGGCACAGTGATAAAGCTGACTGTCTTGTTTAACTTAATGCCAGAAATTACTGGGCTGTGCTCTTCTGTGTTTTCCTGGAATGCCTTGCCAGTAACTATTCTGATGGAGGGATCACAAAAGCTGTTTGTGTTTCACTATGTACATGCTGCTCTCCTCTGACACATAAAAGCAATACGTTTCTGCTCAAATGTAGCTCGTTGCTCAGGAGGTTGCCAGCACACGTCATAGCGGAAGCACATAACCATTTTACGACTCCTTTTAAACGCAAATAAGAATAATAGCTTCAGGTCAAATGCTGCACAAGAGAATCCAGGAGCCACTATTTAACCACCCAGGCATCAATTAAACAGCTATTTAACAATGGAGCATACATTTTTTACAATCAAGAGATGAAAAGCTGAATGTGTCGCCTCATTACATTAACGAAAGGGTAAATCTTCTCGTCTGAAACACAGAACAAAGGGAGTTCTCTTGTCTACAGCCATTGATAGCAGGTCTGTGAGGCTATAGGCTGCTGCACAGGTGTGATGTTTACCATGTTAACTGCTAAATAGTGGCTGAGGTTGTTGGCGATATCATTAGTTCTGCAGGGATTTGGTCATATACCTAAATATTGAAAACAATTCAAATCTGAGCTGACGATGGCACATGAGAGGAGGTCAGAGGATGACCGGAGTATCTGCAGGTCGTTCTGTGGCCATCACAAACACTAAACAACCATGGAAATGCTGCCAATAGCCTGAGGGGATAAATCACCCTGGATCACAGTGGTGTACCCACAGACAGACTGGGAAAAAAAATCCCCTCACAGCACACATTTTATTACTACTACTAGTAATATAGCATCTCAAAAAGTCTACTGCTCATGACAGAAAAACTGACGTGCTTCAAACTCTGTAAAAAAAAAAAAATCTGACAGAAAGTGGGTGGTTTAAAATCATTCTACATTCTACATGTTTTTTTTTTTAACAACACTACTCTTACAAAACACAGACACGTGGGTGTGATGGAAGAACATTTAGTTAGACTATCAATAAACAGCAAAATATTTTGTTGTTGTTCCACTATTCAAATGTGGATTATGCTCAGCTGAAAACATGTTTTTCATTTATCGTATACTTTATATCCAAAGCTGACAGGTTCTGAATATGAAAAAAGGTAGCTGCCCCATATTCCTATCGTAAAAAGACACCTTTGTCGGCACCCTTCCAGTTTAATTTGATGTTGGTGTCTGGTCTATTCCTGTATTGACTCTGAGGTTTGGCTCCCTGCAGGTGTTTTCAATCAGTGGTGGGATGGCAGAACATCAGTGATGCTAACCCACAGGTCTAGCTGGGAACAACCGAGTGCACAGTGAGGGCGCAACCAAACGCTGATCATGTCTCATCTGCTGCTGTGCCAGTCTTGGCTGGGCCCATCAAGAGTGGGACACACATTAAATATTAACTTAATTGGTCCCAGCAGAGCCCTGCTAACATACGCCAAGCATCAGACGGAAATGTCACTGTTTCCCCAGAGCCCCCGCACACTTAGGATCAAAGACAATAACATTGGTTCTAATCTGCTGTAATTGGGAGATAAGAGATCGCATGGTACAGCGTGCATGCTAGTGCGCCTGTGTTTGTGGGTGTGTGTATCTGTCAGTCTCGCTGATGGAGGCTTGTCAGAGCAGACTGACAGCCAGCGATGGGACTGGAGAGAAAACCTGCAGTTCTTCCTGCCACTGAACAGCAAACAGAAGAGGCACAGAAATGCCTGTTCGGAAACTTCTGTTCTCCTTTTTCATCTCCCATCAAAAGTACAGCCTGTTTAATGCATGGAAAGTTGACTTCTGTCTGGAAAAAAGAGGCGCACTGCCGTAGCAGGCTGCAAGCGCTGTCATAAAAATGTGCTGAAGGGGTACTGTACATCTACAGATACCTAACTGTGCTGTTCAACTGTACCACCTACTGCTACTCCAGCACTGTTACACACCACAATTAAGTCTAATGGTAGCTATAGTGAGACTCTAATCATAAATAGCGCATTTTAAAGATAGTGATTAGTGATTAGACTGAACCTCTCCAGGGAAGTTTAATCTCCACTCAAAGTGGTTAATGTACTTGCAAAATGAACTGCTCCCTCCATAATAGCTCCAAGAGCAGAGTGAAGTCGAGATTACTAAACAGCGTGGGCCCCGTTCTAAATCACTCACTAAAAACTACAAAACCCTGGAGACGCCGTGGCTTACCACAGGACCAGGTTGTGTGAAAGATGGGGAGCTAATGCACTCAAGGGCGTCGGGGGAGCTGCAGAGTATGGCAGCACAAGTGCTGGAGTCAACAAGCTCAGATGTCCCTTTCCTGGCTAGGAGAGCAGGAGGAGAGCAGAACAAGAGCTAGCCAGCGGGAGAGATGGAGAAAGAGTTTTTGTGCTCCGGCAGCCTTCCTGCATCCAACACAGGACACACAAGGTCATTTCAACAATCACACTGCAGCAAAACATCACTGGGTCACTCGATGATCTGAATATATAGAGGTTCCTATTATTAGAACTGCGTTGATAGCAAGTAAACAAAAAGAAACAAGGCTGTACAGCCTTTACCTTGTGTATCCCATATTTCACATTTATTCCTATATTACAACACAGTTGAATGTCAGCCAGTAGTTTTCCCGAATGCTCCTACTCTCACGCAATAACTGTCAGAAACAGAGAAAGATAGCAGCGGGGGCAGAATTGAGCCACAAAAAAAGACAGATGTAAGCTCGGAGGTTTGGGTAATTCCCGCCCCACAGGTTCAGTCTATGCACAGTTCTCATCTCATCTTCAGCTCCCTGAATGAGGGCTAATTTCAGCCCGGGCCCCTACTCGGCTCATTGTTTATGTCCCACAGCCACCCATAGATTGTGCCTGCTGGCGAACTTCACCGCAAGGAGGTCAGCCATTACAGCCGGCAGAAGTGGACTCGAGTGGGAAGTGGCACTTGTGGCTGTGGGTGGTGTCAGACGAAGAGGAACAGCTTGGAGAGCGAGAGAGAGAGGTGTGGAGAGAACGAGAGCGAGCACAGGGGTTGCTGGGAAAAGATTGGGACGGGCTCTCCTTTTAATTTACTAATTAACCATGCAAATGAAATCTTAACAGGCTACTCAGAGGCAGTCCTCGGGGGAGGGAAGAAGGCATTAGTGCTTGATTATACTCTGTCCATGTGGAGAGCAAAAAAAGAGAAGCGAAATATGCTGTTGAACAAAGTGATGGGAAACTTCTTGGCCCACGGCAGCCAAGCGGAACCACTGACAGCAGGAGAGGAACGAAACGTCTTTATAGGCATGCACACAAAAACACCCGGAGATTGTACATTATGCCACGATTCACTTGGACATATGCATTGTTTCAGCAGACTCGTGACACATCAGCTCCACAAATCACACATTCTTGAACCGCACATGGTGAAATCAAGCCTGCAATATTGTTCAATTTACCATGGCTATGCCTAACTCCTACATGTCTGCAGTGATTCCTACCAACCTCACTTTGTGACAGACAATGCTGTTACACATAATAGTCCACCTATCACTCAGCTGGAGCGAAACCACCCCGTCCATGCAATCTCAGGCCTGAGAAACTGCCAGCCAAACACAATCACAGGCAGCGCTACATTTGTCACAATTTACCTTGAAGACATCCTGCGTGTCGTCCATGCAGTACACCCTGATGTTGTACTCGAGCGTGGAGCAGTACGCGTCGGAGAAGAGCACCAGCCTCAGGCGCTTGGCAGCACCCATGTGCAGGGACTCTCCCACCAGGGCGAAGGTGCCCAGCTGCTCCGAGAACAGTCGGCACGTCTCGGCCTCAAGCTGGCAGTAATAGGGTTCCGACACCAGCTCCTCCCCCATCAACAGGACGTCCTGGAGGAGGCGAGGGAGACAAGAAAAACAAGGTGTGGATGGAAGGTCAAGCACCCAATTTATGTAGGAGGGAAGGGTAATGTGTTTGCCTGGGAACCTGATGTGTGTTTGTGTGGGTGTGTGTTTGTGAACGGGCTGTTAGGGAAGCAGTTTGGTGCAGTAGCAAGGCCCCCACACTCTATTCTTCCTGCTGTGTGACAAAGTAACATCCAAGCTAAAGGTCTTTAAGGCAACGTCTGGGTAACAGTTCAGATCAGGAAAAAAGGGAAATACTTTGTCTTGTCTTCTCACTACACTGCACTTACTCCGTCCTGACATAAAGACACACATTTCCTCATACAAAGACACACATCCTATAGAACACCATCAATTTACTTAATAATGCATGAACGAGGTGCTCAATTGACATGAAAGGAGACTCAAATAGATTCCTGGCAAGAACAGATGGTTCTGGAGAAAGAAAAGACTGCGGAGGCGCGGTAAATATCGGATTATTGGGATTTCTGGAATTTCCTTCAGCCTTTGAGGTTTGTTAAAAAAAGGTGAAAACAACTTGCCAAATTATCTGCCAAACAACATTGTTGTCTGGTGGTGAAGTGTGTTAAAAAAATCCAAACAAACAAACAATAAAATGCCAAAAGTCAGCGCTGAGAATTAATTAACAAAAATAATAAACAAAAGAGACATCTCGTGTCCTTTTTGATTTGCTACACTGCTGACGACGTGCTGTATCTCTGCATCTCTACTGAAAAAATTAAACTGGCAAAAATATGCCATCCCATCCCAGTATGGGTTAGCTTTATGAGATAATTCCACTGCTCTCTGGGCTAATTTGATGGGGATAAATTGTACCCAAGGTGACAACATTTTCTCTAAAATCCCATCATGCCAGTTGACTGACTCCTCCCATTATCCAATCTAGCTGAAGAGAGCATTCTGCCTGCCAAATGCCCAGCGAGGCCCTCTAAGATCGATTCAACCAGACACCACCTACATCAATAGAATTAGTATTGACACAATTCATTTGCTATGCAACCACAATGGAGTCTCACTTTTTCATCATCTTAATATTTCTTGCAAGAGGAGCAGAGAGTGAGGTGGCTCAATTACACCACTGAGCGCTCGCTCCACCACCAATTCATTTCTCTTACTTCTCCTGCCTCTGCATGTCCATTTTAACAATCTCTTTAAGTCTTTCTATTCCTTTTTCCAATATCCCACTCTTTCTAATCATTCCTCCACTTCTGCATTACCTGCTTGTTCACTCTGCCTTTCCCTCTTTGTCTGCTTTCTTTCATTTTTCTTCACACTCTCTGCGCTTGTTTCCACTTTCATTCTCTCGTCCACCTGCCACTTTTTTCCGTCGGTGGCCACACACTCAGGCCGTTGGGCTATATTTGGTCCGGCCGATGATTAAAAGTGCTGGTCTAACCTCTGCCTCAGACAGGCCAATCCATCGCACAGACACCCCAGCGCTGCCACACACGGGAAGGATGAATAATTTATGCACAATATCGAACATGAAAGAAGACCTACTAACACTGTAAAGCCAACCAGCACCCTTTCCAATCTCTCAGGATTGCTGAGATGGGTAGACTGCCTCAAACCGTGTTTGTTTGTCCAGGTGTGTGTGTGTGTGTGTGTGTGTGTGTGTGTGGACACTGAAGGGTCTTTCCAACTTTATCGTGTTGGAGTTCGCATTTCTGGTTACTTTCAAATTTCATAGGCAGAAAATGGGGAGGGGACTCTGTAATTGGGAGCCGTGGTCAAAACTGGTCAAGGAGCACTCAGAGGAGTACTTTGAGGATCAGTAATTTGCTTAGAGAATTTCTGTTTTGAGAAATATGTTGCCTAGCAACTCTTGAGCCAGAGAGAGAACCAGCGCTTTCAGGCTTTTGTTCCAGCCCGATGAGAAAACACCTGATGGTCACAATAATTTAAACCCTATGGAGTGGTTGAGTGCTGGGCCAGAACTACCTCTGCTATACAGCACAAGTGTCAAGTCACTGCTGAGCAAGTTTGTACTTTTTCAAGGAAAGCGCTCAGTAAGTTCACTAAGACTTAACAAATTCTCTTGGTGGCAACTTAGTCTTTTTCTACAGAGGATTTGTGCTGGAGCTATAGTGCTGTCTCACCTCCCAAGCGCCCTCATAGTTCTGCTTCTTGAGGCGGACGGCCCAGTTATCGAGGCATGCGTCAGAGCAGTGGTCCATGCTGAGGATAACTGGCCGACTCAGGACCACCCCAGGAGGGCCACAACTCACAACGGGGCTGAGCAGGGTCTGGCAGCCGGCCAGGGGTAACCTACACCAGGGAGAGAGGAGAGCGGGAGGAGAATGAATCAAGATGAAGAGCTTTTACACATCCAGTTATTAGTGATAACTCATTTACTTGCCTGTTGTGAACAGGATATGATACTCTCACCTCTGTAAATCTAACAGCTCTAATAGAGAACAATGAAATCCTACGGGACTCATTGACTAACTAGATCAGGCACGGGCAAAACATTCCTCAAAGGGCCGTGTGGCTGCAGGTTTTTGTTCAAACCAACCAAGAGCACACAGTTTGACCAATCAACTGTCTGAAGACTGAGATCAGTTGATTAAATGAGTCAAGTCTGATGTGCTGCCGTTTGGTTGGAAAGAAAAGCAGCAGGCACACCGGCCCTTTGTGGAAGAGGACGCCTGTGCCTGAACTAGATGGACCGAGTTGTGATGACTGAATGTAACAGTATCACAGTGTGCTACAGCCACTCTGCCTTCAGAGTGAAAGCAGCAAGCCAGATAAACAGTGTTTTCCAAACAATTCATTTAACTTAAATAGTGCACATCCTGGTAAAAGGCTACGTTATTTATTTACATGCCTCTTCCACAGCGCTGGCACAGACTCTTAAGCCCTTCCTAATGGAACAGTAGAGCATCAAAACAAACAGCCGAGTGGAATCCAGGGAAGACTGCCAGTTAGGCAGTGTTAAAGAGACCCACCTTAAATCTTCCTTCCTCTGAACAGTGAGATAAATCTCATAGATCTTTCCTCTGGGGATGGCCTCGGGAGGGATGAGCAGACTGATTCCTAATGCAAATAACAACAAAGGGAGAGAGGAGGGGGGGTAAGGAGAAGAAGGGGGGACAGGCTCATTTGTTCTGACTGAACAACGCTTTTGTCATCTCACAAAGAAAGCCGGCCCACTCAACAAAACTGTATGGCTGCAAAAACAAAAAACAAATCTATCCTGAAGGTCAGAGGCAGCCTCCGTCAGGTGCAGTAGATGCAAATCTCTGCACTGGCAGACGCGGCGACACACATCCCCACGGTCAACAATTAGCTGAGACAAAAGCGCACACTGCATCGCAGTTTAAATGTCCTCCGTCTGCCACCAAGTAGATAATTGAGACCATGGAACAGACAACTCCAGGAAAATTGCACTTCCCCAGGAGAGAAGGTACCTTGGAGGATAGAGAGCTATTGAGGTGGTTTGAGTGTTGCGGTATTTATGTTGTGATTCTTGTGCCAAATAAGCCACTTAGGATCCTATTTAAAATGTAGCACAAACAGTGAGGATGTGACACAATATCAACAGTGTGTGTGGCTTGCAGACTGGGCGCTGTTCACCATAAAAACATCTGTTTGAATAAAGCGACAGTGCCTGAACTCTCACAGCTTTGTCTCAATCTATAAACCATGTCTTCCATGTGCCTGCTCTGAAACTGCGTTAAATGACAGTATGGCGCCTATAAGTAGATGCATGCAAGTACTGATTTATTTATTTTTTATTGTGTGTCTCAATGACAAGATGGGTGCCAAGCCAACGCGTGGTATAGGCTTTGAGATAATCTAGGCATTAAATATCTGTAAGAGAGCAGAAGAAAGACAAAGGAAAGACACCGACAGATAGAGAGAGAGAGAGCATGTGATGGCAAAGGAAACAGGGGGAAGAAAAGACCTCGTCTTTGATAAGATGCTGGTGCACCGGCACTGTCATCAGCTAATCTGGACAGCCTACAATGAGCCAAGTGAAAACACTGTCCTCCATTATAATTATATAAACTCTGTACTCTGCTAATGTGAAGAGGGGAGGCAAAATGATGATGGTGAACTCCTTATATCTTTTATAAAGACTAATCTTTAATGGACTACTTTTATTCCTCTGTCTATGCTCTCAGCACACAACTGACACCGGTGGACATCGGCTACAAATTCAACCACCTACGTCACAAGCGAGGGGCCTAATTGGAACAATTTGAACTGGGTCTTATTCCAGGAATTTTAGTAGAAGAGTAGAAGGTATTTGACACACACTCTTCATTTTATAGCTAGTCTTCATACTGTGCAGCGCAGATGGAGGTTATTGTCAAAACACAACTAATTTAGATACCTGCTTTTTTGTATGTAGGTTTTAAATTAGTCCCTAGAGGTAAACAAGTGACACACAATCCACCTTCATCACAAGCCCTTTGTGAACCTGGTGTCTCATCTTGCTCCTTATAACGACTATAAACTCATTTGTACCACAGACACAAGTGCAGCCTGTGCCCTAAGCTCTTTTGTGTTTAATGCTGAACCACTTTAATGTGTGTTATCCCGGTGCAAACCTATTAAGAAAGCCACATACACCAGATTTAAAGGCTGAACGGTCTGGGTTGGTTTCAACAAGACAGTGAGACGTTTATGGGACTCAGCTGTTACTGATAAACTCTCCTTGTTAATGTCCAGTCAGGGACATTAAACCAGGTGTAATAAATATCCAGCAAATGTTCTTTTTTATGTAAGACCAATGACAATGTATATGCCATTCACAATATAAATAAAACTGACTTGTTCCCACAGTATTTCTCAATTTAGCAGCAGATGTTAAACTGTTTGAAGTATAGAGGCAAACGCAGCATCCCACAGAGGACTGCTGAATTCTCCTTGTCCTTAAACAACACAGACTTCTGCTGAATGATTCTGTGTCTACTGAAACAATATCTAAATAACACTGTTGTAGTACTTTATCCAGCTATAGGGTTCCTAAGAGTTTTTATTCATTGCCATTGCCACTGTCAAAGCAAGAAAACGGTTTATATCATTATATCCGTATTCTGAATAAACCAAGAGCTGTGAACAGAAGCTCTTGGCAGGTACTTGGTTAGTTTTGGGGATTGTCGTCTACCTTTTTTCCGTTATTAATTTTTGTCGTCTTTATTGCAACAAAAAGCTTGCAAAAAAAACAAAAAACACACACTCACACCTCATGTGTCATAAAATATTGGACAGAAGAGTCTTGTTCTTTAATATTGTACTGCATAATGTTTTGTGGGGGTAGTTACAGAGCGGCCTCTCTAATGTGCTAATGAGCATACATGTTACCATGGTAACCAAATGATCTTGCATAAATTCATACAGATGAGTCACAAATTGAAGGAAAAAAAACAACAACAATAGAAACTGTCTCAGTAAAGTGTATGTGGTCTCTGATATTTAATCAATCATCACCATTCTTCCAAAACGTATTCCCTCATCTGGTGATTTGGTTATTGCGCTGGAGAGCAGCTGTAACTACAAGATCCCTCCTTAAAAAGGAGATGTAGGACTTTCACATGTTAATGAACATCAGTTATATTCAAGTCCTCACCAAACAAGTTCATATTAAGCCTGCAGTATCTGTGCAAGGTAAATGGATACTGGAGTCTCAGATCTCTGTGGAAATATCCCTGCACTGCGCCACCAGTAGCAATATGTTTTATGTCAACCAGCGATGGTTTTTCCAGAGCTGAAGACGTAACCGTAGCGACAGAGATGGAGTAGGCTACAGCAGATAACAGTATGGCAGAGTCTAAGGGAGCACTGAAGAAAACTTTCTGATGCTCCAGATAAAAAAGAAGGACAAACAAGTTTCACCATTGGCACGTCTTTGAGTGCTGTTTGTGTAAATACTCTCACTGCCAGAAGGGGGAGACAAAAGTTCTGCATCGCAGGTTTTGTATCACGCAGTTCAGTTGTGCTGAAAACATATTCCCCTATCTTTCTCCAATCAATTATTTAGGTTTTTCCTTTCATTAATCACCCGTCTGTATGTTGTGTGAGTAGAAATTTCTTTGCTGCCAGCTCTGACGGTCAACAGAATAATTTAATGTTAGTCTCACAGTTCGTCAGAACCCTATCAAAGAGGTTATGTGCCGATATAGGCAGCCTTTGTGTGCTTTCACACATTGAATGTAATGTGTGAAAGCAATGCCAACATACCATATAATTTTCTATATAAGACCAATGTATAGGGAGCATTAAACAAGATTGTTTGGTGGTCATAAATTGTATGTGGGGCTTTATGACTTATGAAAGGAGTTCAAACAGAGGTGACGAACTTATGCCCTACATTACAATTTGTCAGCTCCTCATTATGAAGAAGAAAATCATGGCGACTACAGAATAACTATCCTGATGATGTTATGGCGGAAAATGTCTGTTTCGTCAATAATTGTCTATTATTTCTCATGAACTCTTTGTGACCACGACAGAAAGCCATTTACAAAGACCTCACATACTACACATAGGCTGCTGTATTGTGCTCTATGACCTGCTTTCATTTCATTTTCCTCACATGGTTCCATTATGATGCAGAGAACTGTCCATGAATGAGTTACCAGTCGGTCTGTATGACTTTATATCTGCAGCTCATGGCTTGTTTATGAGAACAGGAATTGAAACATGAACATGAAAACTGAGAGGCAGCATCTTATCTTTTTCTGATTGCTTCAAATCGACTGAACTGAACTAGAACCTAAATGAGGAACCGACCTGTGTTGGGGATTGTCAGCCTCCCTCCCAGGAAGTTGAAGGTCCCATACGAGGTGTTGGCCATGTCGCGGGGCAGCGTTTTGAAGTAAGTCTGAGTGGACAGCCTGCTCACAAACTCAGCAGGGTCTGAGTTAAGCTTGCCATTGTGCAGCGTGTGCGAGCCGTTGGGGAGCGGGTCCAGCAGAGGCCCGTTAGTCATGGAGAACTTCCCGGTGGTGTCGTGGCGAGAGCGCAGGGTGCCTTGGTAACTGGTGGTGGTGGTGGTTAGATCCGGTTGGATGGTGAGCAAATGGGAATTCTCTGTTTAATTAAATAATAATAATAAAAAAGAGAGAAAATGTGCGTGTGAATCTCCATGAGTGGCATGTGGAAGGGGTGGGAGAGTGTGTGTCTTGGGGGGGGGGGGGCAGTCATACATCACAGAGACAGACCTCACACTCTCTAAAGCTGTCGCAACACACACAGAAAACTGAAACAAACACAGGAAAAGACACATGGTGCTGAGAACAGAGCACTCACACGCACAGACTCTTGACAATACACAAACACAAATTCCACCCAAAGCCAGTCAATTCCCCTCCCCTCGCTCTCTCCCTATCTCTGTCTGTCTCTTTAGCAACCACACAATCAATTCCAAACAGAACTCAGATACAGCTTAGCACCCAGAATGTATAAAGGCTTTTTTTCACGGTGAATCACAGGCAGTGCAACCCAGTTCCCCATCTCCATCCAACTCAGACAGTTGTATTTCTATTACTTGCTGGTAAACCTCAGAGGCTCCACACAGACAGCAAACAGAGTGGGTACATTTCCTGACAATGAGGCGGTGGCGAAAACATAATGTGTCAGGCAAATAAACAGCACATGCACCACACACACACACACACACACACACAACATAATACATCTTGCTCAGACTACAAACCACTGTAAACACATTCCCACCACCTCCACAGCCACAAACACACAGGATCAGTGGGACATGTAGATGAGTGCCGCACGGTCACGGTGGGCAGACGCACAGACCGATGGACGCACAGAGGAGGGTAGAACAAAGAACAGTGTCCTACTGCTGTGGGGGGGAGGCCTGCGTGGCCGCGGTGCCCACACACCTGGCTTGCTGGGCTTGATGCCCATGGGCTGGAAGCCAGTGGTGAGGATGGAGGAGTCGGCCACATCGGCATCCAGGCCTTCCTTCTTGCGCCGATACACCAGGATCACCACGATGAGCAGCAGCGTCAGACACAAGGCCACCGCCACCATGCCAACGTAGAGCGCCACGTCCTCGGCCCCGCTCACTGCTACAACGGGAACACAAAGAAAAGAGAAAATTAATCACGACTAGAAAAAGAAAAAAAAAAAAACCCTCAGGTGAGTGGTAATATGTGTGTGTGCTTCTGCCACATCCTTCATTATCCTCTGTGCAAAGGTGTCACCACGAGGATCTATTTAACAGAATGAAATGAAAAGCTCCACATTCCTTGGTTACCACCTAATGCTGCTCGGCTTTGTCCCTGACTCTTTGATGCAGAGTTAAGAGAGCCAACATTAGCAAATGATAATAAAAAAGAAACTGTCTTGATCTTTAAAAGTTTCAAACTTCGATGTCAACCTGTGGACAATTGAAAAAGGGAAAGAGCCAGTTTCTGTGGGAGTTTTTTTTCTTCTCCGCATTACATTACTTCATTTCTGCTCTGGATAAATATATCTTATGCTAGCATGTACACTCTCTCTCCTCTGTCTTGTTCTTTCTCTCTAAGCACACAACACCCCCAAGAGAGACGGTGGAAAAATGAAGGTTTTGCTTATGAAATTCTACCACCTCTCACTGAATGTCTCTCTCTCTCTCTCTCTCTCTCTCCCTCAAAAGCGTTGCAGCATCTTTCTCCAAAAAGTAGTACAGTATGAAGATGACAGCTAAGCTCAGACAAACATCAATGTGTGTGTGTGCATTTGTGTGTATGCATTGTGTCCATACGCATGCGTGTGTGTGTGTGTTTTGCAGGAGAATGGGATTTGCTACGGCTGTCTCCCTGGGCTGGGGGAAATTTGGTGGCGGAGGTGGAGGATGCTCCTGGGGCCTTTGTGGAGGGCCATTGTGCCGGGGAGCCACGGGGGCGTAGCGCTGTCAGCTGAACACAGTCAAGGAGGGGACGCATTGAGCACTGCAGCTTTGAGGGATGGAGAACAACAGCAAAGGTTAAAGTGCTGCAGGGTGGCGTGTGGTGAGTTGACAACAAAAGGAGGAGGACAGAAGCAGGGAGAGAGGAGCAAACATACAAGAAGGAAAATCTGAATTTAAGGAAGGACATGGAAAAAAGAAGACTAGCAGGGAGACAGCATGTGCCTATGACTGACAGAGTGCATGATTTGCATTTCGGCAATGAGCAGCAATAACACGTCCAAAAGGTTTGTGTCAAAATCAGGCTGATTATCATTAGACACAACATATTTTGATGAATATCTCCAGACTACTGTAGTAGTGTGTTTCCAGCACTGTGCCATCCTACCACTTGACAAGAACTGTGCTCAACCCTGGAAACACTGATTTGACAAGTTTTAATTGGTGTTAGTAAATCTGTGACATGAAAATGACACAGGAGTGCTAACAGTAACATTTAAATACAAGAGAAAATGGTCAAAAAAGTGTTTCTTTCTTCCCTTCCTTCTCTCGGCATCTCACTTATCACTTTTCATCCATTTTGTCCTCGTTTTCTCCTCTTCCCTTGAAAAATCAATTTTTCTGGACAAAGCCACCTGACATACCCAAGTCTTTAAGAGAAATGCCAGAATCTATTTCATGGATGATTATCTCAGTACAATCTGATACCTTAAGTAGCGGGATTATATGCAGCCGAGCTCTGTGGCGGCCCTTCGTAATGTCGGGGATCTCTTGACATGTAATCAATTGTGAAAGACGGGCTGAAGATAAACACAAGATTGTCTGTTTTGTTCCTGACATTACATAGCATGCCTGTACAGCACATACATGAGGAGTGTTGTTGCTGCTCTCCTCCTCCTCCTCCTCTCAACTTCTCCATTTACCTGCCTTTGCCTTTCTCTCTCTCCCTCTCTCTCTCTCTCTACCTGACTCCTCTCTCCTTGGGGAAGCATAGAGGTGCTTAAAAGTAAGCAGCCTGGCTAAACCTTACACCTTTCACAATGAGCTGCAAAAAAGGGGGAGAGACTATGGCTGAAACTCTCATTAAAGTTCCCAAATCCAATTGTCTTGGTGAGTCAAAGGCCAGACAAGCCTGTGATATTTGGGCTTCTAGCGCTGCAGTCTACTGAGGGATGTGTAGTCTGACTAAAGACTAAGCAACACCCGTCAGCAAGGAGACAGACCGACTGGGTTCTGCTGATTGGATAAACATAGCCTTAGATTGGCCAGTTGCTGTTTACTTTTTGAGGGCAGACCAAAGGCACCTCTCTAACCTCCGATGCAAAGATCCAGTATCTTGACTTCCTTTTCCTCTGCACACACAATTCTTGCACCCAGACAATAAAGTCAGTCAATCAGACATCTCTCTCTCTCTCCCCCTCCCCCCCTTCCTCCCTTCTACTCTCTCTCTACCTCTATTCTGTCTGTAATCTCTGGTGGCTTATCGCAGCATCACTGAGTGAAGTTTTATCTGACCCACCAGGTGTCACAGTGAAACGATCCCGATGCTCACTGCGGACCCTGACCAGCAACTGCACTCTGCTCATCCTGGCCTCTCGCTCATTGATTTTCATGATGCCGGCCAATAATTGAAAGGACATCCATCACACTTTAATTGACATAGCTAATCAAGTTTTATAATTGGATGGGCTTTACTTTTAGTCTCCTCTCTCACGCACACTACCAATTTACCTCTCTTCCTCCCTCTGTCACCCATCACTCGTTCATTTCCACTTGATGTAATTGTCGGCTAAGAACTTTTGATTCTCTTTGTGTGTGACCTCTCTGCATGATTGACACACTGCCTGCGGATAATCTATGGATGTCAGAGTTGACCCCAGGCCAATCTCTGTTTGTTCCCCTCTCCCTGAGCCTTCAGTTCTGCTCCTCAGACTCGCTCCAGGGCTTGCTGGTTAGGGATCAGTTTTTCTGACTTGAGATGGTCCGGTGTGGACTTATAATTCATCTCCTCTGAGGCGATGTACCCGGCTCCCTGTTGAAGTTTGGACTCTTTGCTGCATTGGCAGTCAGCACATTGTCTGCACCTGATAGTACTCAACTCACTCTACCTGCTCCTTTCTCTCTCCTGCATTGATAAATAAAAGCTTTGCAGCCTCCTGCGCCACTTCCCCAGGCATTTATCAAGAGACCTGAGAATATATTTCATCCCATGGCCAGTCCCAGTCACTCGCCTGAAGATTAATAACAGCGGAGTTCTTAAGGTCAGGGAAATATGGCTACTAAAACTCTCAAAGTGAACGTGACCATTACTATCTCCACAATACAGTCGTCCCATCCCTCAGACGGCGCTGATGAAATATGGCCCAAAATAAATGTTCGGCCATTTTTCACGCAGCCCCTGACCCCACTCTGGCAAACAAACCCATGACGAAAACATCAGCCGCCTCGCCACCAAATTAGCCCCCAAATTCAAAAACAGATTAAGACTGATTAATAGTTTTATAGGCTTTGCACAATCATTTGCGACACCCCCCCAAAACGCGATTCTGCTGCAAATGAAGTTCATTACCTTCATTACACACATTAAGCCAAATAATTGTTTTTATGTTGTCCTAATTTCCTGTCCCTGAGAATACTCGCACCATTATTTTCCCCCACTACCCGTTTTGTGCCCTCTAACACCTGTCTGCCATTTTGGCTCTGGCATGCTGCCAGCGTATTTATGATTTCCCTGCACAGATTTTGTGTTGCTTCATCTTGGGCTTTGCTTGTTTGCTTTACGAAAATGATCCTGCCTGGGTCAGATCTGTTGATTTTAGAGCTGTAACACAAAGCTCACTGCTGCACATTGATTCTCATTCATACAATACCCAAAACAATAACCTCATCTAATGTATGCCATTTCTGTCCTAATGAGGGAGATTAGAGATGTTTGTGAGGTTCTCAGACAGAGGACGTTTTGTAGCAGTAACTACGGCTTACTCTGCAGTTGCATTGTTCGATTACACTCGAAGCGTAGGGTGCCTTTTGTTTCATGGGGAAGTTTTCCATCTCAGCTAATGGCCTGCAGACGCAGTTGAAGTATGGGAGTTGCTGACAAGCCAAAACCATCTTGCTATTTTGCTTATTATAATACTTCACACAGCAATTGTCTATGGAAACACATCTGCTGGGAACAGATTGGGACAGGCATTCTTCAGAGGCCAGTGCTCCGCTCTGCGCTGTCAGTGTAAATACTGAGTGACTCTGTGTGTATGTGTGTGGTGTGTGGTTGTGTATGTGTGCATATGAGGAACAATGACTGGCATCTTTGTGTATATATCTTGCCTCTCTGGGGAGGAGCTGCTGACCTTTGATGATGGGCCGACCGAGCTCCCTGGTTCACTGCACCAGCCAAACTCAGCTATTGATGCGCACACACACATACACACACATAACGCGCTAACACATATGCACAATGCATCATTCGCATACAGTGGCTTGCAGCCCGCCGCATCAGTCTATCTGATCACATCAATCAGTGTAAAATACATAATTCAGTTTATTAATTCACTGGCCCATGTCAACTGAATCCCCATTAAAACTCAGTGTTTACCATGCAGCTCGGCCAAAGAGCCAACTATTTATAACATTTTCTCTATGAGACGCCACCCTGAGACTCATCATCTTTGGATGGGAAGCTGCAATAGCTTTCTGTCTTTGATATCTGTGGGGAACAACAGAGCTCTCCCTTCATGTCCATCTGGTCTGCAGCGGACCCTGCGGAGCCACTTTCCACTCAGCTGCCGGCTCGGGCTGTGCGAGCGTCGCGGTTTCTAATCCTGACGGTACGTACGTGCCCTATTAATGAAACATGGGGAGCTGCAACCACAGCACTGGCTGACTTACCTTTGTATGCAGACCAAATCAAAACAAATGCATGCTGAGAACAGCCCCAACGCACATGCACATGGCCCATGGATCCATGTGCGTTTTCGCGGCTGATTTGATCCGTGAAACTTTATCTGGCTGATTGTGTTTTTCGAGAGATGCTTAATTCTTTTAGCTCTATTAATAGGTCAGAGAGCATCACAAAGCCGACACAGGTGAAAGGATTGCACATTATCTAAGCAGCAAGTGCCGTACCAGTGTTAATTAGAGCTGGCTGTCTAAAAAGGTCAGACGGGTGGGAACGAGGCAGAAGCGACCCACCTTCTGTTCCCTTGTCGGTACAAGTGTCGTGCGAGATGGACATCTTTCCTTTATGAACACGTTGTGAGATGCACTCAACATCTATCACAGGAAGCTGACACCATAAAGAGACATAAAAGGTTTATTTGATCTGGTAAAAAGCGGAGGAGGACAGTCTTGCTCCTCTTGCCAAAGTGTAAACTGTAATCAAAAATGCGAAGGTAGTGAAGGGAGAAGCCTTTTTCTTTCTCTCCTTCTCTTCCTGCCTCGGTTCAGCGGCTAATTGACGCTAATCCTGTACACCTGTTTTGCATGTTTTGTTTATGATCTGCTTGTTGCAAGGCTGAACCATCATGCTTTTTATCCATGAATACATTTTCTACCTTGGCCTTAAGAGTGTCACGCTTCTTTTTATTATTAGATCGGTCGTGTCTTTCCTGGCTACAGCTCTCAGAAGTTGTTTCAGCCACATATATTGATTTGAGGAGGTTCCTTTGCACCTTGTCAGCTCTGTTATATAGGAAGCAAACATATAACTTAACAGCTTTCTACTGGTCCTGTTGCAAAAAAAAAAAAGTATGTCTACACGGACAGTGCATCTTTTCTATCGCTCCACTGAGTAAAGCAGTGACAGTGCGGTTTACAGTATGTGGGTGGTAGGTGCACTCACTTTGTGGACACTGCTCGCTCGTACAGTTGAGAGACTGGAGGTCGGGCCCCTGGCACTCTTTGCCCCCGGTGCCAGGCGAGGGCTGGGTGCACTCCCTGCTCCTCCACATTGAACAGTCTGCGCCGCACGCCGACCACTTGCTCCACTCGCTCCAGCCTCCATCAACTGCAAAGACACATAATATAGAACCATGACTGAGCACAAACCCACACACATACAGGCTCATGCACACTAACATACTGTACAGTAGGGCCACAAAAACTCAAACTGATTCACTCCAAACACTTTTCAAAGATCTTAGTCAGAAACCATGGCGAACAGTTTCAATAAAACACGCTATAACTTCTTTGTACAAGCAGTTATACAAGACATACTGTACACATGCAGATTATACACAATACGTTAAAACTTTACAATGTGAAGTTCAGGTGCAACGGTGGTGTTAAAGCAGTGGTGTATTTGCGTGTGAGATGAGAACAACTGGTGGAATACTCTATTGCCATCCTGTGCAAATTCACTCACTCTAAAATGGAAACCTGTTTGGGAAAGCATTATAAAGACATGCAAATCCACTTGCACACACTCAAATCCAGCAGATGCACAGGGAAACCACAGCGTGTAAAACTGCTGAGGAGAGCCATATTGTCTCTATTCTGCTCTCTTTGTTTATTTTCAACATGGAAATCAGATGCAACTAAGCTAAACCCCAGTGGTACAAGGGTGCTGTGGAAGGTGTTGTGGCCTGGTAGACCCAGCTGTCAACAAAATAAATCTGTACAGAGAGAAGAATTTGACCCCTGGGAAATTGGCCCTCTGGTCTTCTGTTTACCATGTAAGCACACAGAAATATCTCTATTTAAATATTCCCATAAAAAATGAGCATTTGTGAGAACAAACAAATCTGCCTCCGTTTGATTTCTTGGTCAGAAACTAAGAAGGAAAAAAACAAGCCATTACTGTAGCAACACAAGCACTACCTGTAGTGTGTTTGAATTCAAGACACAATGTGGCGTTACTGTGAACAGAGATTAATGTATATTGCACCTGCAGCCTTAACATCACTTCAAACACACCATCAAGCACGGGCAAAATGAAACAAATGGAAATGGAGCGGTTATAGTTCTGAGCGTAAGAAATATCTGCAGCTTTACTACATGCAGAGGAGGAGGCCATTTTGCAAAGGTGGGGGTAATTTTGCACAGTGGCCAGGGGGGTGGTGAAAGATATTGAGAGTGACACAGCACTAGGCCTGGGGAAGGTTGCCATAGGGCTAAGGGGAAAAAGAGCAGTAATGAGCTCTCATGGGGGAAAAACGCCACTGTCTTGCTCTTTCTCTCCTTCCAAATGTAAGGGTGAACGGACACACACACACACACACAGACACACAGACACACACACACACACACAGGAGATGCACACCTCTATGACAGCAGCAACCGTCCTCCTCCTGACTGACCTAAGGGCAAGGAAACCTTAGTGCTCATTAATCCTAGCAATAAAGAGTGCAGGGGGCATGACCCCCAGAGAGGAGATCTGACCTGCTGCAGGTCTGAGGCTTTGGTTAATAAAACATAAGTTAGACTGTGACATGTAATTCAGGGTGAGATACCTACTGTATTATTGCATAACTGTGCAAGGTAATGATATCATTTGGTTTTTAGAGCGAGTCCCCAATTAGAAAACCAACTAAAAAGCCGCTGTGAGCATTTCAGACTGCAGGCACAGGTGTGTGAATTAGACCCTGCTCCCACACTAGTCTGCATGTTTGTCCATGTGTGTCCTAAAATGATTGCTAGAGAATGCGAGAGGGTTTTTGTGTCCATGTGCATGTGTTTGTATGTGTGTGTCTGTGCTGTGATGCTGACACAGCTCGGGCCTTTTTGCAGTCAGATCCATTTGGCAGAGAGAGCAGAACCAATCAGATAATTGTCCTTGTTTGGCATTGAGTGGACCCATCCGTGGGCCAGTGGGCTGATTATCCAGGCTGGGAATGAGAATGATTGAATAGCGAATTACATCCTAATGAATATATTATGTCACCCCTCAGTTTATCCACAGCACTGTGAAATAAAGAGACGAGATCAACATCTGCCCTGATGAGGTGATGAAATTCAACATCTCTTTTCCACCACAAAGCAAGACTAATAGCCATGCAAATAACATTTTCAAACAAGGAGATTGGAGTGGAAACAGGGTGCTGCTCATGAGACACAAGCACAGCGACAACGAGGCTGAAAGAAAATCAAAGAAAAATGAAGATGCATAAACAGTCCTTGATGGCCTGTCTGACTCAAGACATATGTTGTAAGTATTTCAGAAACAGAGGAGGCTTTTCACAGGAGCAAGAGACCAAAGAAATGTTTGGACAGCATAAAAGGAAGTAGAGAGATAGCAAGTGGATTCAATAAACGCAGTGAAGCAAGAAAATTGACACTTCCCTTGATATCCTTTGTTTCAAATTTAAGGCTGAATCAGAAACAAACCTCATCCTTTGTACTTTTTCAGAATCCGCATAAGAAAATTGTTATCCACAGCCACAGTTTTCCTTATCAAATCCCCAGAGAGAGATTGTTAGTGCTGCTGCAAAAGGCACCATAGCTGATTTTCAATCTTACAGCACCGCAGGTTTTAGGTCAGGCAGGTCTCTGAGGAGGGACAGTAATACAATAGCCAAGTGGCAAGCCCCCATTTGGACATGTTGTCAAGGTGAGAAGCAAAAAGGAACCCGACCATTCTTCACAGGTCGGTGGGAGGGCGTGTTTGAGGCTCTGCTGTTCAAAATGACAATGGCTGCTGACAGACACAGTCTGAGATCATCGGACACCCATGGTTTCTGTGTCCTTGAGGGAAGCATGAGGAGGTAGACAAGTAGCCTACCACTGAGACTAGCGGGCTGCCCCTCTGCTCCCACTGTCCTGTCAACACACATGTGTGCAGAGTAACCACCTCTAATCCTGGTGTTCAAAGGCTGATTGGAAAAAAGAAAAAAAAAAATCCACCGGCCCATAGAGGGGGTTGATGGTGATGGCTTTGCCAAGGAATAGGGTGATGCAACAGAGATTAATCACCAAATATCATTCTGTAATTCAGACACACTTTATATGAACCTTTTTTCTTCTTCCTGGTTGTATGTAACTGATAAAGCACAGTCGACTCCCTTATGTTAACTAAACCACTAGAACAAGCAACATGAGACAGAATGAGAGATGAAGAGGGCGAGCCAAAACAAATGGCACCAAATGATTAAAAACAGCACTGATGCAAGGCTGTCACCAGATGGCCACCGTCTTTTCACAGTGAACTAATGTGTTTTTCTGTCACATTTATTAGCCATCGCCTTTATTTATTCCTTGGATAAAATATGTAATCTCCAGAACAATCTCTGATAATTTCCAGAGACACACAAATGCTTACTTGCAAAGCAGAATCAGACATTTGCCTGAAGTGCAGACAGTAGACATATGGGTGCGTGCTTGCATGGGTACAACACATACATGCACAAACACACACTTGGAAGTACATGTGCGCAAATACACCAGCCCCGAGTCTGTTTATTTTCCATCTAGCAGAATCCTCACGACTCCCCTGGCAAGCCTGAGGGATCAATGCAATATTTAAATCATTCACACAAAGTTAAAAATTAGAAATCTCTTCAGGTTGTTTGCTGTACCCCAACGCATCAGACAACAATTCAATTTGTTTGTGTGTGTGGCAGGTGTCACCGTGCCGCTTCCAAAGCTGCGGACTAACTATTTGCTGTTGGCCCGGTTTGAGTGTCTTTGTTGGAAATGTTGGCATGACTTGACATTTTGCCATGACTGTTGGCTCAGACCACAAGTCAGTACAGGGCAGAGTCAATGTACGGGTGAGGGACAGACTGCAGAATTATGTGGGTTAGTCCAGCAAGGGATGCAACGAGACGGAGACAAAGGGAAAGAAGAAGGCAGAGTGAGGAAGGAGAAATCGAGATTAAACTCTTGCATAGTTTGGCTACTTGCTGTCTCAAACGTTGATCTGCACCACTCTGAGCCTCAGGCTTTAGCCTCAGCCTCCTCCTCCTCCTCCTCCTCCTCTTCCTCCTCCTCCACAGCTCCGTGTATCTCTCCCAACATGGAGCCCATCTGATCTGCCACACAGGCCTCCGCCAACTCTCATTAAACACTTTGGAGACTTAGACAAAAATACAGACCAGCCTCTCTAGCTTCACACTTTGCTGATGTGAGGTGGGAGCTAACATTTATATACAAGAGTCATCGTGAGCAGACATGTAGAGAGCTCTGTTACTGAGCAGGCCGGTGTAGATGGTGTCAGTCGTGGAAGCTCCTATCAAGTATGTGCATAAAAAAACATGCCTCTGTGACTGCAGCGAAGCACTGCTCTGAAGGAATCATGCTACTTTTTAAATTTGGAACGACACATGGCCATCGGCACTTCGACAATAAATATATATAGACTTAGCTGGGTGATGCTGAGAGAAATTATAGCCTTTGCATGTTGTTGGCTCCAAATTTAAACTGATTTGATTCCAGTAAATATTCATTCAGTTGACAGCATCTTTTTCTTTCCCCCAAAGGAGGAGTACAGCAAATCCATCAGTGTGTTTTAGACAAAACAGAAACAGACTGCAACTGCAAATTACACAGAATAAGCAGCGAAAAGTATTTCATTAAATATTTTCCTGTAACCCATTTCAGAGATCTAATGCTGTAAGTTAAATACACCAGAGAGCTAATAATCAACAAAGAATCTTATTCTAGATAATTAATAAACTCTTGAAACAAGACCAGCATTAAATCATGCAATTTTTACAACGCAGCTCAAAAACAAAGGCACAGTAGAGGAAAAAAAAAGCCTCTCAAGGCTGATGTTAAAAAAAATGAAGAACGCTAGTTCTGAATCCAAATGTCAGCCATGTGTCTAAATAAATAACATGATGTCTATCTGCTGCATTACAGCCCCCCATGTAATTCATTCCTCTCAAGTCTGTTTCTTCTGAAATGAGCTAAAATCACCATCTATTGTGCATCCATTGGATTTGACCTGTGAAGGCTATCAGCACAGTGATAATTAAAGTTATTATCTGGTATGTAAGGATGCATTGTGCGAGCTGGTTTCATCTGTTCCCCCTCGCTGACCGCGTGTGACTCTTATATGAGTGCTTCTACTCAGGCTGATGATTCATACATGTATTAATCATGTATTTGATGAATCAAAGTGAGGATTCAGACGTATTTAGGGGTTGTCGTTGCTGGGCTGTGTGCGTGCTGGGTGACAAATGATAGGAGGAGTCAGTTCATCTTCGGGGACTTCAGAGGCATGTCTGTGAGTACACAGCAGGGCCGCAGTGCCACTTGTGATTGGAAACAACAGCCCATCATCCCCAGGCTCTGGCGTGGCGGACTTTGGCCTTGAGGGGAACCCTCTGTGGGTGTCGACAGCTGGGGCTGTCTGTGTCACTGATGTTCTGTCTCAGACAGGTAACGAGTGAGAGAAGGAGGCTCAGGCTCCCCTCTGTTGCCAAACAACAGGGGCGATAGAGGTGTGAGCAGGGTCATGCTGCTGTGGCGTCTCTAATCAAGAGAAAAAAAGGAGAGCTCTCTCTCTCCTAAAGTCTCCGTCAACTGTGTTCACACAGCACAATGAAATTTCTGTCACTGCACCCTAAGGGTTGAAATTACACACTTTCTCCTTGCAGGGCAAAAGAAAGATAGGGTGGGGTTCGGTCTAACAATAGCAGCTTGGACTGACATTAATCTCTTTAAGCTCATGGAGGTCAGTTTCCTGCTTTGCTATGGGGGAATATCAAGCATCCCTGGACACCCCTCTAATTCCATTACTCGTTGCTCCAGCGCTAATAATTCCAAATCCATCCAGATAGCGTCCTGTATTTCTGTGTTTCCTTTGTCTTCCTCCTCCCGCTGTATTCCAGCGGGCCATGTTACTTACACACACGCTTGACATCTAGTGATGTCTTTACATGGGATATGTGTAACACAACACCGTGATTCACTGAGGAAGATAACCTTTGTTTTAGACAGGGAGAAGCTGCCACTGCCAGGGGTGTTCGATTTCCCTCTCTGCTATTTACCGAGCGTGGGAGCTTTCTCATGCGGTCAGCATGGCTGCAGCGGCCCAGCTATACAGTATGTCCACAGACAGATCTGCTGGCAGCCAACAGCCAGCTCTTGTACACACTCAGGCTTCCTCCGCCTCTTTCTCAGTTTTCCTCTTCTCTCTCTCACTCTGAGCTTTGTTGCTGCCTTCCTTACACTGTATCTGGTTCCATCTGTTTCTATCCCTGCTTCCACCTTACACCTCCCTTTTCCTATCCTGCTCTCTCTCTGTCGCTATCTCTCCCTCTGTCAGGGGGCTAATGTGCGACTGCAAATGAAGCAGCTTGACTTGCATCTCAGGCTACTGGCGATCGATACGTGTTGCTCAGTATCAGGCAGGACACTCTGCCTCTCTGACGCTCTCTCAAGGGAGAACGGGCAGGCAAATGAAACGCCCTCGACTCCTCACAAGCAAACATGGCACCCAGACAGCCATAATTCACCTCTTTTATTGCCCATATTTACTACATAGCTTGAGCAGCAAACAATAACAAATGTACTGGCTGGTCAGACACAATACCACGGCTAGGACCATGTCTCTTAAAGCAGACAGGTCTTTCAAATAAAAGCAGGGTTTGCGTACAGCTCGGTGTGATAATGATAAATCACTCTCAGGATGAAGCCTTACTACTGACATTGCTGTGTAAGCGGACTAATTGCAGGAAAGAACAGAAGCACTGACATCTAAGAAAGACCTGGAAGTGCTGGTACAAAAGGGCAGCCAACATAAAGATGAATTGATGTCTTCTAGATGCAAAAAAATGCAAAAAGGAAGCCACAGGAAGCCAAGCGCCACAGGACAAACAGGGTTGCCTGGGAGTTACCTGGACAGGTGGCCACGCAGGCACTTTTCTGGACGTTCTGCCCCTCACAGGATGTGCCTCCATTCAGTGGCGTGGGGTTGGTGCAGCTCCGACTCCTCTTCTGCCAGCCACGCCCACACACAGCACTGCAGGACGACCAGGTGGTCCACGTGGACCAGCCGCCGTTGACTGTGAGACCAGCACCGGAGTGGGGAGTGGGGGGGGGTGAGGGGGTGGAAGGGTGTGAGGAAGGGAGGGTGGTTGGAGGGAGGGATGGATGGATGAAGGGACAGAGCAGCCAGGATTACCCGACATGCACTAAGGAAAAGAGGAGTGTTACACTAGAATAATTGTGCTTGCTGTTACGCTCTTTGGTCCAGCACTGCAAGGTAAACTAATGGAAGACCGAGAGCAGTGGATGGCTGCTTCCTGTGTCTAAGTTGGAATTACAGCCAACTTGCAGTGGAAACAAAATGGCTTCAACGAGGAGCAGAAAATAACATGACAGCTTGCCATCTCTGACTTCAGACGCAGTCGCTGCAAAAGTAACGAGCGGACATTTGAAATATCCCACCAAATTTCACCAAGGTAATGGCGGGCCATTATCCAAAAGTCTCATAATACAGTCAGAATATAATAGCTGTAAAAGAATGCCATTTAAATTCCAGTGCTAACAGTCAAAAATGCTCCTCATAAATGCCAACACGTCACTAAGAAAAGAAAAAAATATATATAATAGTATATTCCAGTATTTCAGATTGTGTCCTTCACACAACCAACACTGATTTTCCACCATTACATGACATTCTTCAAACTCAAGTATTCTTTCAATTGCAGAGATCCATACTGTATAATTTATTCCTCTTTTATATCTGAGACTGAAAGTTCAAGCAGTTCAAAAAGTCTGCAGGCTGAATTCCTATTATTTGCTGTACCTGAGACCGTGTTCTGAACCTTAACCATCTATTGGCACATAATTGGAGGTGTATTGCTCGATCATGGCAGGTGATTACATCAAATCGCGCTGATTTAATTCTCAGCAGCTCCTTCCTGTATGTACTGTGTTTGACTCAGCTTACCAGATAGCAAGATTCCTGATTTATTGACTTGAACAGCACTGTCGTTTCTTCTCTGTACATACTCCCCTCCTAATTTCCCCCTAACTCTCTCCTGTGCTTGTCGTGGCTGAATCATTTCCTTGCCCTCTCTATGCGATTGATTGCTCGCCACGGCGGGGTAAATTGCCAGGCAGCTCGGCCTCTGATTACTTCTTAGCACAGAGTGCAGTCACACCAGCTAGGCCTTGTTAAAATGCATCTCTGGCCCCCTGTTGAACCCCCTTTGAAAAGTAGCAATTATTATGACTTGCTAGAGTTAGCTACATCCGCTAACATGCTGGACTGTGAAGAGTTCAGCAAACTGATTTTTTCCCCCCTTTCTTCAGCTTTCAGGAACTTAAAATAAAAAATGGTAAGTCTTCTTTTGAATATGACCTCTCCTGTTATGATTAACCTTATTTAATAGTGCAAAATTTTAATAGCTGTCATTTTGTCGAGCACATAGTGTGATGGGAATAAAAAGAATCGCAAATGTAAGCACTACAGCAGTTTGTTCAGAATTTTTGGGCGCCAGAGTGAAAATGGATGTTTGACAAAACAAAAAGGGGCCAGACAATAGGAGTGTGAATGTTCTTGCCTCCACAGTCACTCCAACTCTAGATTTAGAAATCTTTTCAAAAACATGTTAATCAATTATAATCAACACTAAGAATAATTGTGCTCCTGTATTTATTATGCTGGAGGCTTGGGGACGCGTATGATAATGTGTGTTTTTGACTGCATGCTCCAAATTAACACAATTCATTTGAAACAATTCACTGCGAAAGTGCACGTGCCTCAGTTTTCAACTACAGCCATACACTGCTATTTCATTTGGACCACCTTCTGGGTTTGCTTAACTACGAAATTACACTGAAAGAAAATGACTTTCAGGTTTTTGTTGAAGATCTTAAACGCAATGATCTCTTTTACTGTCTGTTAAATTTTTATTGTTGAGTATTTGTACCGAGAACAAACTGAAAAAACAAATCAAATCAACACAAAAGTGAATGCATGCTGTTGATCCACAGTGTGCAATATACAGTAGAAGACTTCTTCTATAAAATATCTAAGGTTCACCCACATATTTTTTTGGATACAGGGGAGGGGGGGACCAGGAAAATGCTTTCTTTTCAACCAATCTAAAAGCTCTCCATACAAGACCCTCACGTTCAACACGTTCATATTTTCTGAATCTGAATTCATCTTACACCCTGAACTCCACTGAGAGCTTTTGTTGGCTGAAAAGGCAGAGTAACTGCAATCTTAAGTGGTAATTAATATTCAAGTACCTACAACCTCAACATGAGAACTGCATAAGATATTGAATTTTGATCAAATAATTCCCACACTGACAAGCTGATTCCACAAGAGATGTAAATACTCACAGTGCATACCCTGTTTCTCATGTATTTCCAATGACTTAACGTGACAAAAATAACCAGTTCAATTTGGTGTGATAGATTTGTATATATAATAAACACCTGAAAGCAACACCTTTCAATAATTCGTTATAAAATATTTTTTATAGCAGGACAAACTGTGTATAAGCTGAGGGGGTGTGCAGATGTCTACATAGTGCAGTAGATTTGTGGCATATGGTGCGTTTTCTCCACTGACATGATAAACAAGAAATGCTGTTCTGACTTTACAGCGCATCGTAATATCGTCTTTTTCTGGCAGCCTCAACAGAAACAGACCATGTGTCAGACACTGTGCCAGATTATAAATTTCTTACATGCACAAAGTTGCTTTCAAGATGCGCTCCCATGTGATTTCCATCTCCTGATTGCATGTTGCTGTGAATTAAAACAGGCTCTAATGTATGCAAAACTTTAGTAGTGCCAGTGCCCAAGGAACCCTCTGTGATAGGAAATATGCTGTTCCTCTGCATTTTAACAAAGGTCAGTCTGCTTATCAAGCCAAGTCATTATTTACAGTTTGCTGCTAATTCAATTTTTTCCTCTCACATTGGATCCACTACAGAGGAGGAGGAGGATGGCAGACCTGAGATTGGAGGCTGCCAGCTTCGGCAGAATGGCTGCCAGTAACATTTAAGTCGTGCTTACTAATGTGCGGATACGCTACTATCTCGTTTTTTTTATGATTATGTAATACACTGGTTGACAGTGAGAGATCCGTTATGCAGGTTGTCACCATATGTCACATATATGTAACACTGCATATTATTATTACTACAACTGTACTGCAGGATCTGTATATCACAGCTTCCCTCCCAGGTATCTCCCATGCGAGAGAACATGCAGAGGTTAATGTGGAAATGTGGGAAAACAGAAGCAACATGCAAACAAAACAGGATTCATTTGAGCCAATTGAACGTTTGCATATTTTGAAGCCTTTAAGTCCAGACCTCTCATTAGCCTCTGCGTACACAGAGCTTTGACATCTGCAGGAAGAAGTGATCACCTACCATAGACTAGGACCGTGGCAGAGTTGCTTTTGCGGCGAGCGACGATGTTTTTGGCCACACACGTGTAGTTGCCCGTGTCCGCCAGGCGGGCTTTTTTGATGATGAGATTATGGTCAGCAGTGATGAAAAAATTGGGGTCGCTCGCTGGGTCGATCACATCTTCATTTCTCTGCCACTCCACCTGAAAATATGTTTCAGTGGTCAAAACTTTGCTGCATCTCAACAGAAACCGTTCCCCCTTCCCGTGCAGCTCTTCAGTGACCAGATATGCTGCAGATAAGAGAGTTTCATATGAAAAAAAGCAGTGCATGTACTTCTTTTTTGATGCAATCAAACATACAAAAAGAGGAGCAAATGTAGCTTGGTATGATACGGATACTGAGATGGAATCAGTTAATTTATACACAGTCCTGAGTCTAATATTCACTCTCTTTGTGTGGAGGAAATATAGCTTTTATTTTCGAGCAGCTGCAGATCGCTGTGGCTTTGGTGGTCTGTGAGCGTAACCCATCATGCTTTGTGTAGTTTCTGTGCCCTCTTGCCGAAGCCAAAACTGATGTTATTCCTTTTTTTGGTGTACTCTCAGATTGGCTTGCTTGTTTTCTTGCTCTCACTTGACCTGGTGTCGTCTCGAGAGTAGCTACGGTACGGCTGTATTGTTGCTACTGCCAGTTGCGATGCCGCATATAATTGGGCTTTCTTTCTCTTGTGTGATATCCCTGTTTTCTGCCACGGTGACTTCTGCTCTGATGTTCTTTTTCTGCTGAACTGCGGCCGGCACCGTCCTTCCCCGTTTCTCTCTGTAAACTGTCCCTGCAGCTGTGATTGGCTAGTCTGCTGCTCCTGGTTGCTGGACTGTTTGAGTGGCTGGCCTAACCACCTTGTGTTGTTATTAGAGCAGTTAGCGCCTATCTGGGACTGGGATGATGCTGCAGATGAGGTGAAACAGCTGGCCCCAGTCTGGTCCTCTAAACACAGACACACACCACACAGAGATGTAGAGAGAGAGAGAGTGAGTGAGAGAGACTTGAGCAGAACAAGAGTGTATGAGAGATATAGTACATGGTGAGATGGCAAAGAGGCAGAATAGGATAGGAAGAGAGTGAGGCAAATAGAGCCATTAATTATGGATAGGCCTTTAGAGATGCCAAACGGGGAGTGAAGCCTCCAAGCCTATCCTGAGTGATGTGACGAGACGATGTGATATACGGCTTCTCAGAGATGTAAGAGAGATAATAAATCAATAACAGGGAATAATTAGAGGTGTAATTTATCCGTACAGGGTTGTCTGTTCCCCCGGTGGAGCAGCAGGGAGAGCAAGGAGGAAGCAGAGGAGCTGATCCTGAACCGCTTCTTGCTCTTTGTCCTTTTGGTGAGGAAAGGGTAAATGCATGGCGCTAGATGTATGCCTATAAATATCTGCTGTATCCGTGTCTCACCTCAGCTTGTGGCACTCCCTCAGGGGGGTGGCAGTGCAGTAACACCTCCTGGTCCAATGCCACCTCCTTACCCTGCGGCTCATCCTCAAAGTTCTTTCTCAGGTCTGGTGGAAGAAACACAACCAATTAGAGTATTTGTAAGAGCTTGTGAGGCTTGAGTGAGAGACTTCTATCCACGAAACTTGGCTTGGTGATGTTTCTAAATTTTCCACTCTCGAAACGTTCACCCACGGCCTCGCTGAGCATGTCGCACTCCAGTTGGCCTCTAAGCCACATGGGGATCGGTGGCACCAACCATGTTGCTTATTACAGGCTGCCTGGCTGGTTCAGAGATGCTTGTCTGCTGCCAGAGGGGCCCGGCATCAAGCAAAAGCAATTGCATTACCCCTCACTCCTCCCCTCCCACCCATTCTCCTCTCTCCAGCATCCGCCAGCCTCCAGCTTCCATCTGTATGAGAGCTTGGAGCAGCCGCATGAAAATAAAGCCCCGAGGCGCCTGGACAAGAGCTCCTGCAAGCCTGGCTGCCTGCATGGGGCTTCACATTGCGTCTCATTGAATACTCTTACTGTGGTACCAAGTTCTGCAATATATTTGTCCATAAGCCCTAGCTGGGAATTACACAGGTAATACTGGCAATGCTTATTTCTTGTGGGGGAAATAAATGTAGGTCTATTTGTATCTGATGAGTTAGACAGACTGCCCATAGCTGGCAGGTGGCGCAAATTTGATGTGTTCACCTCAGGTTTTGGACTCAGGGCGAAGCAATGTGTTATTAATTTGCAAAGGGGGCTGAGGGTGTGGCTGTGAGCCACCGGTGAGCCACCGGTGAATTCCTTTAAACAGATGTTGAGCCTGTCCTGACCAATCACAGGGAAAGAAACATTAAGACAAGCAGAGAGTTTCACGACATTCAATTTAATTAAAGTCGATACAATGGGACTGGAGGAGACTTAAGGTATAACAATCCTGGAAGGCTCTAATTTATGCGACTGTGAATATGGTGAATGTGAACCTGTGCGATTGTATTGTTATTGAAGCCTGTGTGTGTGTGTGTGTGTGTGTGTGTGTGTGTGTGTGTGTGTGTGTGTGTGTGTGTGTGTGTGTGTGTGTGTGTGTGTGTGTGTGTGTGTGTGTGTGTGTGTGTGTGTGTGTGTGTGTCTTTATCTTACATCTAACTGACTTTGTTGAGCCCTCAAACAAGCTTGGATAATGAATTTGTGTTTTCAAAACATCTGGTGGATCAGAGACAGCGCTGTGTGTTCAGCTCTGTCTGGAATAATGCATATTTATGTGAAAATTAATAGACAGAATGCTTTAAAATACTCAAATGTAAAATGGCTTCTTCTAATAAAGCTTTCGAGGCTGCAGCAAGGGATGTGTCTGTGTTACCCCAGACAGATTTATGATTGCTGCACAGCAATAAATTTCAAATCTGTTTTTATTCCAGTTACTTTCATAGGGATCATTGCTGATATACTGTATCCAGTGAAAAATATGCTCATGAATACTCAAATTTAGTGTTCAGACTGCCATCAGACACAGTGCTCTCTGTTACTCCCAGCCAGCGCCTGATATTTTTTTTATTATAAGTAGAATCACAGGGAGAAGATTTAACTGAATTGTAATCACAGTAATACACAGTTGTGCGTCAGATCATAATGGCCTCTGGGCTAATTGTTAAATGAAACCTACAGTAGTCCTTCCCCAACCACCCAGTGAAGTGAAAAAAAAATCCTCCTGTTAATATCTTACTTCATACTGACATGTAATATGTAAGCACCTAGTTAGGCAGTGTTTGCCTTTGTAATGACACAGTGCTCATTTTGAAGTGCACTCACAAGCGATCTTGATGTACGCCTTCTGGCTCTTCTGGGTTCCGGTGGTGCTCCAGGCGACACACTGACACCAGTACTGGTCGAAACCGAAGGTCGTCTCCACCTGCTGTCTGGTAATGTCAATTGTCACCTGCATGACTGGCAGCGCTGCAAAAAAAAAAAAGGTAAACACAGGAAGAAGTGAGTGCAGGTTTATCCCCGCCAGCTCATTTGACAGCAGCAAAGAATGAAATGACCGTAAATATTTCTCAACGGAAAGAAAACAAACGAGCTCGACTGAATCCTTTGCTGGATTTTGTACCTTGAACTAAACCAGCAAAGTAATTTAAAAAAGCCAGGCAGAATAAACAGGCAGAGAACCATAATCATATATAAACAGGGTGCTTGTTAACTGAGGAAAATGAGAAGAGAGCCTCACAGCTATCCTTGGTATAATTTGGAGGGCGTCAAAAAAGCAACAGTTGGGAAGGAACAAGGAAGCACTACACAAACCCACTCCAAACAAAAATACTCAGTGCAACCTGTTTTCCTATTATTATTATCCAGGAGGGGTAAGACGTTTACAATCCATGGAGCATTTCGACAACATTGTTGATATAAGTGATGCTGCCGTAACACAGGGCAAAAAATAGCTGTATGGCTTTTCATGAAGAAAAGCAAACACAACCCTTCTCGCACAACAATGCAGTGTTGTCAGAGTCTTGTCTTCTTGATATTTGAGAAGCAATCTTTCATTTCATTTTCCTTTGACCTTTCATGTGGGGCCTGTTATCCAGAGGTATTTTTATATATTGAGCCATGACCTTGGTCCCTTCCATGTGTCCTAGTTTCTTTTCACTGATGATGATGATGAGTTTGCCATGTTTTCCTTCCAGCTTTCTCTCTCCTCCTCTCTCCGTCTAATCTTTTCTCTCTGGGGCCTTTTTGGAGACAGGGGTGTTGAACCTTTCATATGAACAGAGCTTTTTACAGTCACAGAGGACACATCCCCAAGACTGACGGAGCAGTATATACAGTGCTGTATATTTAAGTCTCAATGGAGAGCCACTCTTCAACTGCAATTTACATAAAAGCACTTTGTGAGACTCTTACACTCCCCTCACACACTTGATCTGTCTGCAATGATCATTTCCAGTCCCAGACCGAAGCTGACTGAAGCTTGACTAAGTGGCACCTATCAGGCCATCAAACCTATACACAATTACATAAAGCACTTGTGCTGGTACAGAGTATTCATCAAATGAAAAAATGGTGGATTTTTTTTTTTTTTCATAAACAATTTGAGGCAAACTGTGTATGGATTTGCAGAGGCCTGTGTGAGCACAAGCTGGCCCAGCGGTGACATGAGCTGTCGGGGAGGAAAGCAAAGTGGCTTCATCGCCAGCAGCCATACGGTGATAAGTAGCTTGCAGGGCCGGTGGCGGACAGAACCCCTCACACACACACACACCCCTCCCGCTTGTATTAGTGTCTAAATGCGGTAGATTTCACTACTATGTGGTCACAGTAAATGTGAGTACATGTTCAGTGAATCCAGCCCTGAAGCGCCACTCTGAGCAGCATCAACAACACCCTGTGCTACGAGATTTCACCCACGTGCTCTCATATGTGCTTCACTCACAGCTCATTCAAAAAGAGGAAGAAGTCATTTTGTAACATTTACATTAGCTTTGTTAATTCTGACAAAATGCACAACAAGAGGTTTGATTCATTTTTGATTTGATACAAGGTTGGGTCTTTTTGAGGAATGCACCTTCATTTAGTCTTTTTCTTCCTCTCAAGTCCTGCTCTTTTATCAGCGTGCAGCTACAGAGAGCTGTAGCACAGGCTGAGAGAGTGCCTAAAAGCTAAAACAAATGGCTAAAGTAACAAAATGGGCACTACAGAGGACGCACAAATGGAGAAGAAGAAACCCTCCGTCCCTCAAATCAGCAGCATGGCAACATTTGGCTTCCCCCCCACAAAATATAAAATATACAAAATATAAGATGTAAAAAAATAAATAAATAATATGTAGCCTGCTTTATACAACAGGAACAACACCCGGATTCCCTACATCCACAACCCACAGCACAGACAGAGTTACAGTCGCAGTTTTCTCACAGTAACATTTTGTACAATCTGAATAAAAAGTCAGGCACAGCATCGACAGATAATGAAGTTAAGACTAAGGCAGCAGGAGAGTAGGAGTTTTCCTTGGTTAAATATACACTTTTATTGACAGAGCATGCAGCAGTGTGCAGTTTATATCTTGTACAGTAGGCAGGGATCTGGGAGAGGGAATTGTTATATTTGCTTTTTTGTTGGTGTATCTGTGCATGTTTGTTACTATGTTTCTCATTAATAAGATATTTTCTATAAAAAAAAAAGGAAATATATTCTATGTATACCAATTCCAACAATAATACTACAGTTGTGCTGTTGTGGAGGAAAAAACAGAGAAATAAATGTCAGTCTGCAGCATGCCCTCAAACCTGAAAGTTAAAAGAAATTAAATCCTGAGAAATCCTTAAAGGCTCGGATGTAAAGAGCAATGACATAACATATGCAAAATCATTTGGCAAACATTTTTGAATATACATTTCAAATCCAGCAATAAGCCATGCTCAGTGTAGTCTGCCTGCGTGGCTCTACTTACAGTAGAGATCCATGTGATTAATGCAAACCTTCCTCCTTCTTTGAGCTAGAGGGTAAAGGGAATAAAGATCAGTATGGAGATGCAAAGCATGAACAATAGCAACCTGAGGTGAGAAATCCTAAGAAGAGCAATTTGAAGCTCTGCTTGCCAGGGTAATTGCATTCTGTTTCCTTATCTCTTCCTGTCTCCATAATTACCTGCTTTCTGTGTCTGACACCTTCCAGTAACACTGCTGTGAGTCACTCTGTCCAATTTCACTCCAATTAATAAGTAGGACAAAATAATCTCATCACTTTGTGAAAAAAATAGGTCTGTAATTTTATAGCAGTTAATAATAATTGGACAGGCTTATATTTGCTGTTGTTTTCCAAAGTCAATTGTAATGGCTGTAAGTAAAGCAAAACTTTATGCGCATCACTCAAGGATGACTGATACAAGTACACTATTGATTCATAGAAAGCGTTCTCTCTCTGGAAATGGGGCGCTGACACACTTATGACTCAATTATATTAATATCGATTTCTAATAGTGTGCTCAACTGCCTCCGAGATGTTAGGAGCTAAAAAGAAATTTACACTTCCTCTCCTACAAGATACTGAGCGTGCACTTAACATTCCTGTTAAAGGATAATTAAAACATGACACGATTCCCTCAGCCTTCGGTTTGATCTGCAGCCCATTTATAAATGAGTTCATATCCCAAACCTCAGTGAAATTACTGTGAAAATTTTAAAAGGACAATTATGCCATTGACACTGTATGAATCCTGGGCTCGCAGCTGGAACCCTGGTGGGTTTATTTTCATTGGAGTACAATGGGGGAATTTCACAGCTGTACTTCCCGTAAAATATTTGGAAAGTACACATCTCATCTCAGAGCATTGTGTCATTGCATGGAGATGATGAGGGACTAACAGACAGACAAAAGTGAGCATGCTTGCACACACACCTGGGTCTGCAACTGGAGTTTGTGGAACACGCATCACTGTGCCTGTATGTGTAAATATTTCCTTACAAATAAAATGGCCACTGCAATATTTGCACTGGATGTTAAAAAGAAAGTGTGTGATTTGTTGAATTGTGCTCCTTTGCTATTAAAAAGCTGCCAAAAACACACGTTCTACCTTAATATTCAAGCATCCTGAAGCCTTGAACCTTTATCCATCAAATGCTAATTCATCCTTGAGTCCAATCCAGAGGTTTGTGCCAAATTTGAAGAAATTCACATTTGAGGGTTGTGTTCACCAGAGAGAGACAGGTGTACACATGGATCCACAATCCCAAAACATAATGCCTCCAGCCTGGCTGTCATGGGAATGGAGGCGTTAAAAAAACAACAACCCAAACTTAAGTTTTGGCCAAAAGCGCAGGTGTGAAATCTCAGATTGGATGAGCCACACTCACCAATTCCAACTGATGGAAACACAGATTTATCCAGGTATTGCATTAGTTGTTTGGTTTTAGTGGTGGGGTGGGCTGGATGCCCTAAATGCCTTTAAACTATTAAAATGTGATAAAAGTTAAGTATTCTGCTGTTTTCAAGTAATATGAACCATGTAACCTGTTGCATGTGCTTATTTACATTCTTAATAAATTTTGCTCCCTGTAGCATAATGCCATAAAAAGCTCCCTGCATTGCTTGGAAGTTGAGTCAAACTGGGTCATCTGCTCTGCCACAGATCTGTCAAGTCATTTTGGTCCTTCATGTCTAGTTTCATTGATACAGAGATGATACTCGGTGATATGACTAAATAAGTGTTACACTTCCTCCTACTCCGTTTCAGGCTTTTTTGCTATTTTGTCTGTGAGTTTGTCTGTTCATTTATTTTCAGTTCATGCTGTCTTTTGTCACACCACAATTTTATACGTATATAAGCTCCAAATAAATTGTGAAATGAAAATGAAATGAAAACATACAACATTGTATTTCCATGAGACTGAGAGTGCTCTCCTTTACTGTCTCCTATTTGATTGATGGGCAAATTAAGCACGGGTTTAGAAGAATATTAACAGCAATTAAAAACAGATTAGATTGTTTTTTTAACCTAAGATACATGTGTGAGAGGTGACAGTTAAGTTACAGCCGTTTTCAGTTTTTTTTTCCAGTCTGCAGATGGTTCAAACATCTCCATCAATTAGATAAGGCCACTCTTTTGTTGCCTGAGAGATGAAACCCAGGACACAGGAAGAAAAACAACTAAAAACTACAAAATACTAAACGCTGGATGTAAGTGGACAATGTTTAAAGAGATTTTAGTGAGTAAACAAACTGAAACTGAAAGGGGGAACAAACATGATTTTGAAAAGTGAGTTGATCAAGAATCTGTGCAGAGCTGGCAGTGCATACAGAGCCTGGATCTAAGAAGGAGCGTCTCAAAAAAGACTCCTGGACCCGCACTGAGAAACACAAAAGCATACACACTGTTCTGCCTCAAGACTTCCTGAGTTTTAACAAAACGAAATGGAAGGAATCAAAAAGACTGGAAGAGATGCAGAGTGGCTGAGATCATGAATTAACTGACCTTACCATTGTATGATGGAGCTCGCTGCAAAGTCTCCAGGCAATGGAGCACAATACCAGCTATTACTGGATTCACTGGCACAAGCACACACACACAAAGGGACTCACCAACATTTACTGTACTGTGTTTTATTCTAATCTGAGGCAAAACTAGATTATTTACAAGCCCTCCACTCAAACAGTGACACTTAACAATGGGAAAGAAGTCACACTGTGACAAAAGACAAGAGTACAGACGTCTCTCTCTGCGTGAGCGTGTGTTTTTGAGGAGGGGTGGGGGTGTGGGTGGTGGGGGGGTTGTGCGCTGGATGAATCTTCTTCTGAGCCATCAGGGGCTCAACACACACAGGGTAAACAACATTGGACTCAATCCCGGGTGAGTCGATATTGGGCTTGTCTGAGTGCGGGACTTTATTTTTCTCTCCCTCGCTCTTGTTTTCGCAGGCTGTGACCTCAATTCCATAGGGGTCATTTGCTTATCAAAGGCAAGGACTGGAACTTGCAGGTCTTGACTGTGTGTTCATTGTGACCAAGGAAATTCAATTAGGCGGCATCCCCACTGTGTGTGTGGCTGGGATTCATCAGTGGATATAGGAGGATTAGGGTTGGGTGACTCTACATCAGGGAAATGCACCATTTCAAGGGAGAGAGTTCACAATGGTTGAGGGGAGACATCACAGATGAACGCTTTTAAGAATGCTCAGTCTGCACATCCTGGCAACCAGTCAAAAGCAGGCTCTAAGTGTTTCATTTCCTCCTGTGGTTCTTCTTTGTGCTGGGTGGCATCAGTGTCATCATCAGCACCATTGGTGTCCAGAGAGCCTCTTTTCAAGAGACCAACAATGCTCTCCTTCCTCAGACCAATTATTTCACCTCTCCTACATGAAAGAAATCCTGACACCAAGCCAGTTTGTCAAAAAACAACTTTCCAAACTGAATAGTTTCCTGGATTCAGTCGGAGAACAGGTACACATCAACCTGTCCATGTGTAAATAATCCAATATTAACCTCAGGTCACAAAACCAAGGGCATAACTGCTTTATCATCAAGTCTTCAGACTTCAATTACCATGTAAAGCAGTGTGGTGATGGGTGGCCCACTCTACCTGATGTGGAGATCTAAGAATGGCAGGTGGAGTCATAAGAGTCTGTCTTCTAACAAGGATATGGTGGCCTTCTGAGTGAAGCATGGCTCTATTAAACAGCAAAAGAGACGGGAGGAGTGGGGGAGGCGAAAAAAGAAGAAGCCTTGAGTTCACAGCAGCCGGGCCTCCCATTCAGGGATGTTGGTGAGGTTGGGACTCAAGTCAGTGGGACAGTGTTCTGGGTCAAGGCTCTGCCTCTGGTTATGACCAGCTTTTCAAGAGCTTCTTTTGATTGAGCTGTCCATTTTCCACAATGAATGCACGCTGCAAGGCCCCCGCTGATGCTCTGAATGTCGTTACAGATTATTCATGGCTGACAAACAGGCGAGCAGGTAGCTCTCCAATCAATCCGGCTAGGTTCAGTCCAATGCCACTCCAAGGAGACTGAGGTGGAGTCCCGACAAACAGAGGAGTGAGAAGAGTAAATGGTGCAGGACAGACGAGATGCTAATGAAAGTCATAGGGCAACATACCGTTTTTTGAAATTCTGCTTTTTGTACGAAACGAAGTACAGGGTCCCTCAACAGCCCAGTTTATTCAGTGTGTGTGTGTGTGTGTGTGTGCGTGTGTGTGCGTGTGTGTGTGTGGGGGGGGTTGAGCGAAACTCAGCAATAATAAGAAATAATGACGTACAGTACACACTTGGAATGCCCCAGGAGAGTGAGATCTTCACTCGGGAAGGGGTTTTGCTGCCATATTTGTCAGCGAAACAACACCTTGCTAAGTGCACACAGGATCTCACAACAATGCGCTGTGCAGTGTACATAAATGGCACTCAAATTGTGTTTTTAGTTGCACAGGTGTTCACAGGTTTGGAACGTGATAATGAATTGATGCACAAAACTTCAGAATAGCTTATCCGTGTCACTGAGCACAGAATATCACATGTCAGAAAATCACATTTCCATTTACGCCTCACATTTATATCAGTTTACAAGGCACCGTACAAAAGCCACGAGTGACTGCATCAAATAGATATTAATTTAAAGCAATGGATTTTTCTATTTACACCGTCCCACCATAATTAGTTTGCCTAACCTTTTCTTAATAGCACACACACACACACACACTCACAGACACACAAACACAAACGCACGCACACACAGTTGGTGCTGTGATTTACCACTGTGCCCTTATCAAAGTGCCCTCGTTGTAATTACTCTCCATCCAATATCCTGACCCTGGTGATTGGCAAGAGCAGAATGTTCTAGATGCCACAGCGTTCATGCTGGGGAGTGACTGGGACCTGCTCCTTTATCTCCCGCACACACCTTGTCCTACCTCGAATGAGAACACATCAGAGGTGAAGGCCTTGAGCACTTTGCTTCTGCTTCCATTACATTCTGCAGAGTGGGAGGATCTGATAGAACGTTAGCCACATGAAAGCCGTGATAATTTGCTCGGCTAACATGTTTCTCTCTCCCTTGTCTGACATGGCCTTGGGCGCTGAAGTAAATAAGGAAAGCTGCTTCAGGTAAGTCAGCCTGGCTCCCATCTGGTTGCCGAGTGCTCCGCGCCATACAAATTGCATTAGGGTTTTCCCTTCCCTCCCCAGGATCGGTGGGTCCCTCTCGGGCCTTTGGCCAGCAGTGTTGTCTGAGTTAGAAGGTAGAGGTTTTTAATAATCCAATGAAGGTGCGTAGGCGAATGTAAATATTCAGCACAACAACAAACAGCATTCAGTAAACAGCCTGGGGGAACACTTGGGCTACGACAGTCTTTCTACAGAGCTCAACCCAATTTTTTCACCTTTGAAATACTTCAATATGCTAAAACTTCATATTTGTTCTTAGAGTAACAGAGTACTTCTGGATAATGACTCAAATGGTAACTGTTATTTAAAAAACAACAACTTTTTTTTGACTTAAAATATGCACCAATTATCCCACCACGTACAAGTTAAATACAGTGGAAATCACTGATAGTCATCACATTGACTGGACCCACGTGATCACTATAAGCGGTTTCCACTGTATATCTATTTTTTGTTTTCAATGTTCTAGTATCAAATTATACTTTGATTTATTGCATCAGCAGTGATTGTATGACAAAAAAATAATAACAGAAAAGGGTTAACTTACAGCATATGTCAAACTTTTAGAAAGAGTGAATATTTTAGCAGGTACCTACAGTATCAGTTACACTTCAAACTTAAGTTTGATCTATTACTAAAAAATTCATAGCACTTAACCACTGTGACACCTTCCTGATTTCCAAGTAATGAGCTGCTTTACCTTGTTAGGAAATGAGGATATGTTAACAGTTTGTAATGTCACGGCTGAGCGGACATGAAAAACAATGTTTTCTAGCATCATGACAAACCTCTGTATGCTCTGTGTCAACACCATGCTGTGATGTGGATACACAACACTTGTGTGACTCTGAATCAATCGTTCCTGAAGGTCTGTGGGGCAAAGTAAAACCCTCAAGTCTGCACCTACCACCCTCGCACCATGACGCACAAAAGGTTCTCTGGCAAACAGCAGCGGCTGAATTGCAGTATGTATAGTACTATCCATACTGCACTTCAGCCGCTGCTGTTTGCCTTACAGTGGCGAAAAAAATAAAACAGTATCTTGCTGATTTTTTTTCCCCTTTCTTTCTTTTTCTTCCAACTGAGAATTATGACTTAAAACAATTTCCTGTGACGAAAAGCAAAGTCTTTGTATATTAGGGCTGCACTTTTTTTTTGATATGGGTAAAACATGTTATTTGTGGTGCATTGTGAGCACCATGAATTTTGTGTTGCTAGAGAGACACCAACAAATCATGTTCTCAAGAAATAAAGGAGAAATCATCATCATCTTTTAAGTGAAAATTAAAAGCAATAATCACCACACCAAGAGAAATTGCTATATTTGCCCATGTGATGGCAATATGATCTTTTTTCGCACAGTGTGGAGCCCCATTACCTATCCTGTAGTATAATACATGGAGGCCAAATCTTAAAAGTATAATGCTTGTGAAATGTTCACAGCATGTGTCTGTAATCTGTTCAGCTTGTGGTCACATGACGTTGAGTCTACATGGTTCCATCTCTACTGTGGACCGTGTTGTTGTGTCCAGAGTCAACTACAATGTGATGCATGAGGGGATGAAGTGCTGTAGACCGAACACGGATTGAGCCTTTAAATATTAATTTCTTTGTTCAAATGTGATGTATTTATTATTAATGGTGTAGATGCAAGACAGAGAATTGTGGACTTTATAAATAACCTGACGCTGAAAACTGGGAAAATGGAGTCAATGCAGAGTGGACCCCTGAGCTTGGTTTGATATCACAAGCAGCAGATGTTAGAAGGAGCTGTTGAAATAATATGCACAGATGCAGCAGAGAGGGTAAAACTGCTTAAAAAGGAGAAAAATATTAAGTGGTGATTTAGAAATTATAATTATAAAGACAAGAGTTGTGATGTTTGCAAAAATCACAAGAAGGGCTGCCTCTCATTTACATCCCATTTTCTATTACAGATCCATCTGTCTTGTGTTTCATGATTAATGAATTGATCTAGTGCATAAAATGTGGGGAAAATGGTGAAATATGCCCCAAGGTCCAAGGTGCAAATTTACATTGTTACTTTTGTTCAACCAAAACCCCAAGTGATACAGTTTACTGTCACAGAAAAGAATAAGCTGTAATCAATGAATATTTGGCTCTTTTCCAGTCCTGAAGTGACTCTGTTAAATTTCTAAGACACACTAGCTGACTGTAAAAAGAGGAACGGACACAGTTGATGCCAAACAAATACCAATATTTTGTTTCCTGAAAACAGCTTTTTTGGTTCTTTTTATTATTAGGTTTTCAGTTATACTGGAAATTAACTTGAACAATCAAAATCTCTGCCCTTTGTCTGCCCTTTAAGTACATGTTGCTCTGAGATCGCATGAAAGACAGAAGAAAGAAAAAATAACAAACATCTTGTGAAAACAAACACATGGTCTAAAACAGAGCCAATGAATGAATTATTAATTTGAATTGCATACAATCCTCAAGGTTGCCTTCGGATGGCTCCCAGACCAGAACTGCTGCTCTTGTTGTTGCGAACACGCCTCATTGAACACCCACTCCGATGCATGTGGCCGGTGCCTCTGAATTCTCTTCTTTGTGTGTTAGTGGTCGACACACTGGCCATACAATGCAGATTACAGATGCATTGGCATGTAGGCAGGAACATGCTGATGATTGACTTGGACTTTTATTCAGCGAAACACGAGGCAGAACACATTTTCCAGGCTGTTTTTCACTCTGTCACCCACTTGACCCAAAGTACACTGGCCTGCAAATACACGGTCCATCAATTGTAAGGTTCACTTGAGACTGTGCAGCAAAATTCTCTGAGTAAAATACAGACGACTGGTTTGGATACCACTGGTTATAAAAGCTGAATCCCACCTGCATGTGACCTCTTGTTTGTGACACTTCCGTGGAAGATTTTCTGTTTTCCTTTTCACATTTAACACAGCACTTCATGAGAAGATTGAAGCTATTCTTCTTTCCTCGCTGCATAAAATAGTTCTTTCACTTCACCACCACCATCCCATACCCAAGACACCCTGCAGCTTCTAGTTTTAAAAGAGGAGAATGGAGAGTTGATGTTTGTTGGAGGACTGTGTAAAATACCTATACTGAAAGTCTCCTCGGGGCTAAACACACAAAGCATTAACTGTCAGCTACTGAGGAGCTCTGCCTATCAAAAATCTCCATGGACTATTTATCTGTCAGCTCCCTCACGACACCTCCCTGCTCCACTATTTTTAAACGAATCTGAGCAGAACAGGTGTTGATTGACACCCCAAACTCCCACTCTGTCTCCCTCTGTCAGCATAACACTCATGTCTTTCATTTCCGAGGGACGTGCAGGTAAGCTGAAAGATAAAATTACATTACTGTAAAAAATTTAAAATGAGAAAAATATCAAAACTTCATTGCCTACAATGAAAAATAACAAGGCAGGACGGAAATTCTGTGGCTCTTCTCTGCTCCATTCACAGTCCCACCGTGCTAAAAGGGAACATTTTGAGGCACATTGTGAAATCCAAGCACATTTGCAACTTTGGCCTCTATTTGCTCAGCACAAGGGCAGTACAAGTGGCCTGAGTAATGCATGTGCTGCATTTCATTGCAGCATACAGACCTCATTTTATTCAGATGTCACGGTTAGGGAGCAGGAAGCTTAGAACTACGGTTAGACAGATCTAAGAAAATATTTCCATGTAGCTCTGAGGACCAAGCTGCTTTCCAGAAAAGTACACAGACTATTGTGTGACTTTGGAAATGCACTGAGGAAATTCTTATCATACGTTCATGAAGAAGAAAGCACTAGCAATCTATTGTCATCTAAAAACGATGAATCACCATGGACACAAAGATGTTTAAACACCTCTGCTGCACGTACTACTGATTACACTGCAAATGCAGGTTTGAGACAATATTGATAACATGCCTGCCTTTACGGTAAATAACATCTTTATAACTCCACTAAGATCCACCAAGACTGAATGTATTTCAACCAGCAAGGGCACAGCTTTTGTGGAACTGACAAATATGAAAATGACTTTAGAAAAAGCAAAGCACGAGGCTGACGCTGGATACGTTTTGGTGGGAGGACAAAGGCTGTGCGTGTGGGAGATTGGAACAGCAGTGCTGTTGTTTGACAAATGGTAATTATCTTTTTTTTTCCACTTTTGTTCCACTAATTGCAGTTAATTTTGAAGTTCATTATGCCTACATGTCAAGACCAACTTCAAAAGCAGCAGACCGTATATGTATGCCACATTTCCAAATAAAAATATGACTTGCACAAAGTTGGAGGCTCCTCCTAGAGGTGCTGCCTTTCTCGGAGTGTAGCGGTGAGATCAATCAGCACAGCTGGTTGGTGTTTAATTCTGCCTGCCTCACTTTTGTCTCACTGCTCCAAAAAACACTTGCAGTTGTCTCAAGGCCAGACAAACACAGGCTTCAATTAAATTCACTTTGACTCCCTCCTCACTCTGAGGTGTGTTGCTTTGCTTTCAGAGAGGCCTGCCTCCACACAGACACACACACACACACACACACGGATGCAGACACCGCGCTGACCTGCCTGCGAAGCCTAATAGAACACGTTGGCAGATGTGTCACGGGAACAATTCACCTTGCCATCTGTTTTTCGGTGCTTCATGGCCAAATCCTTCCCCCCTCAGTCCTGCAATCAAGGACAGGATGAAATACAAGTCCCATTATGGGGTAGCAGCTAATAATGCATTATCAATTAGTCCCCTTGGCTACTGATCGATGCTTAGCAGGTGGTACAAGGCCATTTCGTTCATTTAGGACTATATTGTCCTCTTCCCCCATGATTCTCTTATTTCCTTCTGTTCATTAGGCCCTGGCCGTTAGACCTATCAGGTTTTGCTTCAATTGCAGTAGGACCGTTCCTTCAGTATTCCATTAAAGATCATGTTTAATCACTGTTGTGTTGGCCCGACACTATTAGGAAGACTATCCTGAATTAACCTGAATTTTGACAACAACAAAATCACGGTGAGCTCGCCGCTGCTTTCACATTTTACTAAATGTCATTCACGTAACAGGACCTTTTATAAGTCTCCTGCAAAGGTAAAGGTGTATATCTACATCCAAGCTGTTGACCTATACGTGGCCAGAAAAAAGGGGAGGAAAAGATGTATACCACAGGGACAGAGAGAGAGGAGAGTGGGTGGAAGCTGGTGTGAGAGAGGTGATTGGCTGCTATAATACCATGGATAAGTATTGAGGTATTAAAATAAAGGTTACAGATCATTTCAGCTAAGCCTAGCTTATCTCCCCCTTAGATCAGAAATTAAATATGTCATCACATTACAATCCAGGATCTAGTCAATCAGAAAATACATATTTTATACAAATTAATCTGCGCTGGTTTGCCTGCATAGGGGTTAGCCCTGTGGTGCTATAACACATTATTAGTTCTATTCAGAAGTGATAGATGGTTTTAAAAGATTTACTGACTACGTCATACGTGGTATTTAGTCCTCAAAGGATTGACGGAGGACAGGGGCAGGTGCTGATAAATCGAGGGGTAAAAAGTAAGAGGTTATATTCCTTTATAGCAGTTTGAAATGATGTGTAGGGTTGTTGAAAAAGGAATATTAAAGAGCATATTAATATTGCATGTGTGATTCCACTGCCAACTCTGAAAAATGTACTTTCATTAGGTACAAGGCACATGTGTAGCATCTGATTATTTTCTCCATCATCTTCTGTTTTCATTGTAGAGACCATGTCAACATCCGCTTCAATCAACAAAGAAAATATAATCTCCACCCATCTTTATAAGGCAGTTGGCGAGGTTTATTGAAATAGGAATGTGAAATGCATGTATTTTCCACCTGAGAGGGTTTTGCTGCTCCGGTGACGATGCGACGCGTGGATCAAAATCGTTTCCATCAATGCTGGCAGATGAAATGCAAACAAAATCAAATCAGTCTGGCCCATACAACAGTCCTCCGCTCAAATGCCAATCTCCCTTCTCCTCATCATGTGTCTGATGAGAAATCATAGTGTGCGAGAATCTCCTAATCTATGCAAACACACTGTCAGCATTGATTTGTTCGGAGGGGATATGTCTTTATTAGGACTCGCCAGACATCTCAGATTCTCCTGCTCTATAAAGGATGACCTGAGAAAGACACAGAGCCGACTGGGGCTTTGGAAGCAGTCACAGCCATGGCAATTGAGATAAGTTACTGAGGACAGGTAATGAGAACCGATAGACTCGAGGATGGATCAATATCGGACATTGATACGAGGAGAGGAAGGACAAATTGTGACATCTCTTTCCTTTTCCATGTTCAAAGGGGCTTTTGAGACAAGTGGCCCTGTCTGTACCCGTGTGTCTCTGTGTGTGTGTGTGTGTGTGTGTGTGTGTGTGTGTGTGTGTGTGTGTGTGTGTGTGTGTGAATACAGAAGTATGTGTGTATGTGTGAAAGGGGGCCAAAGTGTTGGCACTGTAAGTCCAACTGTATCTGTACAGTGAAGCTCCTTTGTCTTTCTTGCACAGAATCCGTTTCAATAAACAGACCTGTCCGATGAGGGCAGAGGTCACAGCTACTGTAGGTGGTTATGTCATGTCTTCTGCTGCCTGAGCTTTGAATCTGAGCAGCCTGACTGAGACACGTCTGCACTTCAGACCTGGGTCTGTTATTAATTTAAACCCTTCAAGTTACTTTGACGTCTGCCTCAGCCTACTGGGAGTGAACATGGATGCCGTTTGCTGAATATCGCCTTTGCAGTGCAGGTCTAGGCTCATTTAATCTCTGAAACATGTTTTCATTTTCTGATATAACCTCCACTCAGTTCTTCCACTTATAATGGTTATTGATTACAGTTTCTGCTCTCTTTGATTAGTTAGTTTTCCCATTTGATATCCTTTGGTCATGAAAACATGCACCAAATTCACTGGGACTGTGGGAATCCCTCGATGTTCTTGCAGCAGCAGCTGACGAAAGGCAAGTGCACTGGTTATCAAGTGTGTATTTGGAAACAGTGTAGTTGGACTTTCAACTTATGCTACAGACAGGAAGCTGAAGTCTGATTCTCTCGCTTCTCTAATACTCTCTAATAATAATACAATTTATCAGATGTAATATTTTATAATCACTTAGATAATAATCATAATTGTTTCTTAAGTACGGTAAGACTAAGTTGACCATGTGGTATACTGATCATAAACTTCTGAATATTTGTAGCTTTGAGCAGTATGGATACAACAATTTTCATTACATTATTGTTATTGTATTGCAGTGTTATTTAACACTGTTGTATCAGTATGTTGTGATGCAATCCAGAACAACTGTATGTGTTTAGTACATCAATTACTTTTAATCAAGAGGCTTCTTCACATGGAAGCCAAACTCATACAAAAGTCTTGTATTGCCATTAAGTAGTTTGAAGTTGAAGGGGGTAGGGAACCAGTTTCATATGAGAACTGCTTACTTATTGGCTGAACTATTGGAACTGTAGCCTACATATTGTATATATACATACATATACATATACATATACATATCTCATCAATTCATTTTATTGATGCTTGGAACCTGACAAAGTTTTCAGCAAAGTTTGGTTTGTCTTGATTAATTCATTATTCCCTGGCTGCTGCAGTATTTTAGATGTGATTCGATAACTTCTTGTTTTGATTGGTCATGGATATTCTTTAAGGCAATATTTAAATGGTTTTTAGGATTAACGCTTTAGACATGTTTTTCATTATATTTACCTCATTATTATTTCTGTCTGTCTTGGCCAGGGAACATCATTATTCCTAATGAGACTGGTTAAATAAAGGTTACATAAAAAAGACTGAAATACTGTAAATCTGTTTTACTTTGACACATTTTATTCGCTGGTTGTGACTTAAAAGTTAGATATTGAGTATTAGACAAACTCAGAAAGGCTTGTGGAGCTCACAGCAGCGGCTGTTTCTCCCCAGTCTGTCATGAATATTCAGGTCTCATGTATGTGAAGACAAACCAATGCAATGCCTAATGAAACTGTATGTGTGCTTTATAGTTGATGAACCGCTAATCCATTAAGGACTGAAGGAAGGATTATCATGTTGAACAAAGGACAGCAGAACAAATGTGTGCATCATCTCCAGCAGTGACTCTTGACTCTGATGTGTCTACATGCCATTTCCATTATTTTACTAGTGGAATTAAGAGCATTAACGCTATCCAAAGCTTGACTCTTCATTTGCATAACAAAGGAACAAGGTTCCTTGATGAGAATCCCAATCAGCTTGAACACACCAGCCAATGACACTGGGGCTGATGTCTCAGAAGGTTTTTGACTGTTGTTGCCCGGTCCCATTGGCTCGTAGTACTTACATCTCTGTCTTTGTTCATGAAGAAAACAAGCTTGGATTCTGCTCACTGCAAAGCATGGGCACAGACAACAGCTCAGTCAGGTAGAAAATCTCTTGGAGAAATGGGCTATTTTTAGTGGGTGATTTTTCACTGTTGCACTGAGTCTAAATTGTCAATCAATTTTTGTCAACTTGGGTACGTCTCCCAACTCCTCACTCCTCCCTCCTTAAGGCGTCGTGTTGATATCGGGTGGCTTCTTCTGTGACAGAAGTCCTGGTTGCTTGGCAACAGGTACGAGTTTAGAGTCCAGCGTGACTGTGACAACCAGGGTGAGAGGACAGCTTGACAAGCCTGTGCTGCTCCACACACACACACACACACACACACACACACACACACACACACACGCACGCACGCACACACGCACACACGCACACACGCACACACGCACACACGCACACACGCACACACGCACACACGCACACACGCACACACGCACACACGCACACACGCACACACGCACACACGCACACACGCACACACACACACACACACACACACACACACACAAGCACACACACACACACACACACACACACACACACACACACACACACACACACACACACACACACACACACACACACACACACACACACACACACACACACACACACACACACACACACACACACACACACACACAGAGGATGGATGTGTGCACCTCACATGTTTTTTGCAGGAAGGGGGATTAGAGGGAGCCATCAGTAAACTCCTCGGGGCAGTGCTGACATTAAACAGCACAAGTGTTTGAGAGATCGATGTGGGTACCTTGGAGCAGCCATACCTCTGGACAACCACGTGTCCTTCATAACTGCACAGCCCCACATACGACACATTCATCATCAAAGGCAGCGGGACCACAGAGCGATGTGGAGAACTGCGAGGGGGGCCTTGGAACTTCACAGGGTCTGTAAAGACGGAGCCCCTCGCTGCTGCAGGGGTTCGTGCACCCGGCACGACAGATTTCTTTCATGGACAAATAAATGCTGACTATAACGGCTCATAACCACATGGCAAATGGTCCATCATCATTAAATGTTGGCAGAGCAACGGTGAATTGGTAATGTGATGTTCCCATAAACTCTGCAGTTTATGGGGCACATCGTGTTCTTGACAAAACTTGCTATTGACAAAACGCGATTCATATTCACTGAATCAAAGTTAAGCTCCACAATGTCACCAGTTTGCAAGCTGCATAAAACTCAGAGCTGCAGATAACATGTCATACAATCAGTGCGTTTACACACACTTGAATAAGCAGGTTGCACAGGGAAACTCCACTGAGCAGACAATCAGAGAATGTGTTTAGTAATCTGTAGTAATCCGGTTCCAGACCAATATCATATTTTTCCGTGACCTCTGACCTCAATGTGGAAGCGAGGGATAGTTAATTTGAGATGAAGATGCTGTACAGAGACAGGCAGACTAAGTGGAGCTGTCCCTCACAGTGCCAGTGTGTCGTCAATGTAAAAAATGGCCAAACGTTGAGTGGTGGAAACACACTTAGAACTTCTTCGGACTACTTTTCTGTTTATTTCAATTTCACTCTTATGTTGGATGGATTTATTTTAAGCAAACGAGAACAAATCACTTGTGTAATTGTCTCCTCTTTCATCCTGCCACTTTGTTGTCTCCTGTATCTGCAGTCCATCCGTCATGCACATGTGTACATGTAAAAAGCTGATTAGAAACCTGGTTACCCTGGCAGAGAACGGCAGAGAAATTGATGTTCTCCGGGAAAAGTTTACCAGGGGAAACCAAATTCTCCAATCTCATGTTCGGATTTGTGAAACCAGATTTATCCGTTACATGACATTGAAGAAAGCAACCACTCACTTCAGTGCCAGTTTGTTCACAGGGAAGTTAGAATAGACAATAATCATGCACTTTTACTGTGTGTCATGGTTACAGTACACCTTGCAGTTTTCTAAAAGGCCGTAAAAACCTATTTTCCCTCTCAGAGGATTGCTGGTATTGGCAACACTTTTAATTTGCATCCCTGCCCTAGACAAAAATGAGAAACCGTGAGAGCAGAACTGTTAATGAAGCAACACAAGAAGGAAGATAGAGTTGGGAATTGATCAAATTTTATCAGTGTTGACTTGCTGACAATTTCTTCTTAATGATCCAAATCCACAAGCGTGCCCTTGAGTGTTTGTTTTCTGTTCTCAAAACAGGAGCTACAATTAACTTTTCATACTCTTTTATTGCCGTTATTCACGAGAGCTTGACTCAAAGATGACTCCAGCATCCAGAAACGGTGCCTAATACACGAGGTACAACAAATCAAACAACTGAACACAGTGTGTGAGTGACAGCAGCGGTGACATGACAAGACGAGGTAGAGTTAAAATACAGGGTGTATTCACTTCTTCCTCCACTTTTAGTCAATGTACTCAGAATAGTGATAAAAACTTGACTCCATGGAACTACAGTCATATTTTAGTCTCTTCTATCTTCTGCAGTACAAGGAAAAAGCTCCTGTGCCTCAGAGAGCTGAAGCTCAAATCACTCACCACGCCTCAAAGTCACTCACGCAACAGAGAATTTTGAAAAAAAAAAACAGTTTTTTGTTTTAATAGACAAAAAAGAACAGGAGCAGGAGGGGACAAGTCAGCACACACACCAATCAAAGCCTCAACATGGGAGGATATCTGCGTTCATCATAAACTAGATCAGAAACCTTCACCTACAAAAGCATCAGCTGGAATCGACATTTAGTTAATCCCATGGCATTTTTTAGACAGTTTTTTCCTCCATGTGCTGAGCTGCTGCATGTTAATGCCAAACCCTGTAGACCAGATGGATAAAATGTTCGCACTCTGAGCTCTTTATCTGAAAACAAAGAGGCAAAGTGTGCGTATGAACTGAAACATTCCCGCTCAAATTAGCCTTTAGATTTTCCTGCTTTGAACACCGTCCATCTTGGTGCTTTGGTGTGTGTGTGTGTGTGTGTGTGTGCAGGATTTGAGGGACGTCTCTGTCCTTTTGTGCTCAGTTGTTGAGTCCAGTATCTTTTTTTTTTTTTCTAATACATTGTTATGTATAGTAGCAAATCTGAGCAAGCATTTGCATGTGTGTGTGTGTTCCTGCTGCCACAGAAAACCTGTCATTCCCACGTTTCCCGTTCCTGATCACTTGTCAGGCTGTGAATGGGTGGTTTGAATACGCAGATCGCTGCTGAATCACACCACATCAGTGTCATACATGTTTATGACACTGATGGCGGAGGCGGGGGAATGCAGCACAACAGAGAGAAAAACAAACAGGTCTCCAAGGTGATTGAGAAGATTTCTGAGACTGAAACCAATGTGCTTATTACGAGACTGGCAGGCTAAATAGGCTGGAGGATGAGCCAAGAGCCTGATGGAGCACAGTAATCACTGGCAAATTGCAAACCTTAGTTTCAGCACGCAAACACTTCACGTAATGTATCTACGGAGCCGTACATGTCAGACATCTGCAGCAAACCATCCAAAAACGGCTGAAATAATTACCCAGCACTAGATACGTTAGCGCCAAAATAAAAAGCAGATTAATTCTTTTTTTTTTGGTTGTTTGTCTCGGAGTTTGTCTCACGTACCTGTGGCTGGGTCGACTGTCCGCTCAATCAAGTGGTCATCCTGGTGAACCCACTCGCCGTTGCACTTGAAGTAGATCTGTGTGGCCGGGCTGGAGCGGCAGGTCAGCGTCACCGGCTTGTTCTTCACGATGAACTCGTCCTGCGGCTCCACCAGGAAGTGAGGTAACAGATCCGAGAAGGCGGCAGGAAGTGTTGCTGTGGCCGTGTGTTCGGAACCTTGGGAGGAAAAGAGAAAAAAAAGAGAGAGAGATTTTACAGCGATGCCAAAATATAAAAATAGAATGAAGAAAAAAAGCTTTCAAATACTTCAAGTTGACATGAGGCAGGAGTTGAACCTTTCCTGCTCTGCTGTTGTGACTGCTGCAGGACTGAGTGAAAATGCAGCTGACACCGAGTATCTAATGTAGACATTGAGTGTCCTTGGTGAATTGCTGCTCATACATACGCATATGAAAAGAGACAGAGACAGATGGACAGACAAGAGTGAAAGAGAGAGACAGAGCGGTCTGAAGGAGAGTTGACAGTGACAGAGCTTGTCCCTGTGTACTCTTGGCTGGGTCGGATGGATAGTGGAGTCCATGTCTTTACTCCAGCTCTTAATCACAGCCCTTTAACATCACTGCCGATGGACCGGCGGCTGTAAATCCCGTCTCAGCTACTGGGCCACTCCACACTGTATTTTATGGCTCTTCAACCAGGACTCTAACTTTACCCACATTAAGCCCAGAAAGGGGAGAGAGACAGATTGGTTGGCGGTGACTGACAGCCAGACAGCCAGTTAACTCAAACTCACATCTCATGGTGTGAGTGAAGATGCTGGTTTTACTCCTCCAGAATCTCACATGACACGTAGGAGACGTGAGGAGAGGAGAGAGGAGACACATATCCAACGCGTGGAGATAACACAAGGCGTCCTTCAGGGGGGACAATGCCGCGATTTACAGCCAACTTTTTTTTTGCGCTCGCTGAAAAATGTTCAACACAAACGCTGAATGACACAATGGAGCCTACAGCGCACACACGCCCCTTTCTCTGTGAACACAGTTTCTCTCTCTCTAAACATATTAGCCTTGTGCAAGTGATAGCGAGAGGACAAGAGAACGGAGTAGAAACAGGGAAATAACCTCTTTACACCACTGGCACTCAGGGGAGACCAGTAAATCCCAAAATAAAACCCTTTTAAAAGGAGAGTAATATTAATTTACTGCCCTGAATCCAATATGGCTGACAGACCAGGCATTAACAACCTTCTCCATCACTCCCTGTGCAGCAGGAGAGGATGGGAGTCTACATCTCTCATAATGAAACGGCAACACTCATGCTGACCTTTCGTCTCCCTGCTTCTTCTCCTCCCTCACACAGCCTTCGTTCATCCTTGCAGCTTGCGGACACCCAGGTCAGGGATAATATTATGTTGCGTCATAAACACCAGTCTTTGGATAAAGACATTATCTGTCAGTTCCTCCCCCACCACACATTATATTAATGTCTCTCTTTATTCTCTCCTCTTTTTTTTTTTTCTCTCCGGGTGTGCTGAGTTGCTAATTTATCAGGATGAGATACAGTGAAGCACGCCGCTGCTGCTGCCGCTGAACCCCATTAATGTTTTGTGTACATGTTTAACTCTTAATGAAAACTAAATGTTCTGTGTCCAATGAACGACATACATCACTTGCTGACACTTTGCTCTTTTTCCCCCCATTTTCTAAGCACTCTTTTATTATTGCAACGCATTTGCAGAGAAGAAAAAATGTCATTAATATGGCAGCTCTCTATTCAGGACGACACAACTGCCTGACATTATTTACTATGTATGCGAGAGCGTGTTTCTCATTTCGTGATGTCAAGGAAAAGGCCACAGTTCATCATGAATGGTGAGTATAATTGCTCTAACTGGGAGCGAAAACTTTGCTAATAAACAGCGTGGGACCGGTAGGTCAGGTTATTTGAGAGTGTGTTGGTCCTAATGACGGCGGCTTCTTCTAATGGGCCGGCTTCCAGCTCTGTGACCAAGGCTATTAGCCGGGCGGGCTGACCCTCTGTACTTCCTGCAGACTGAAGACGACAGCTCAGTAAAACAGTGGGCGAGACTCACCTCACACCTGCCGGGTTAATCATCTCATAGAGAACAGATGATGTTGAAACAGAGACAGAACCAAAGCCACCTGAGACACCTGACGAGTTGTGAGAGCGGCTTGATGAACTCCTGATGCTGTTAACTCGCCACTGGCTCCTCATTTGCAGGGGTCACATTCAACACGATCCCTCAACTTTTGATGATGTTTTCAATTTGTGTTTGTGTGCGCTTGTGTTTGTACTTGTGTGTGTCGAAACGGAGTGGGGGGTAAGTCTTCCATTTTAGTACATGCACTTTAGGTTAATGAGGTTAAACACGTAATTTCTTTAGAGAAATAAATTGTCATTTTATGGGAAGGGCATTCTAGTCACGCACTGCTTTATATCAAACCCATAATGGAGGACTGATGCGTAGTAAATTGGCTCAGATTATTGTCACGACACAATGTACTTCAAAGTCAATGTGCACACACACTCACACACACGCACATGCACGCACACACGGGAGTATCAGCCACTTAACAGACTTCTTGTGGGTCAGTGCACAAATCAAATAGACATACAGCAGCACTATGGGCACTGCATTAGGTTCCACTGAATGTGATTGGCTAAAGCTGCCATTAATTGTTAAATGCATCTGAGCCCACTGCCAGCTCATTTTGCACACACAAACACACAAACAACAAACACTGGACGCTAAATGCCTCCCTTGTTGATCGTTGGGCCAATGACGATGACTTAATTGATACAACATGTGTTGCTGGAAGCGTGTGGGTTCCCGCATTTACATAGAGAGAATGGAGGAGAATTATTTCTGATTCTTGTACTTTTCAGAATAAGTGTTACGACCTGATATTTGTCTGCAGCTGCTATTCTCTCGAGAGACATTTCAACTGACCTAAAACACACATGCATACACACACACACACACACACACGCACACACACAAGGGTGCACCAGCTGTCAGTGTGCTGAGCCATGATGTCCAAGGCTGAACTGCTGCAGCTCACAGAACACCCCCCACCTCCATCTCCTCATCCTCATGTCTCATCTGTCCAGCTGGCCACGTCCACTCCCAACACAGGGACCGGGTACAGCCACAGGAGGAGGAGGAGATGATGAAGTGGTTATGATGCACTCAAACACTTGGAAACACATCTAAAAAAATCTGGAAAAAGGCGATATTCCTGTAACTGCTGTAACTCTAGATGTCCTCACCACTGCATTTTAAAAAGCATACAGGAATAGATTTTCACAAGTGTTGCAGCTTTGTACATGTCTTTTGTTACCATCCATCTTCAATATTTCATAAAGATTTTTCCTTTAATGTCACTTGCTGTATCACCTTCCAGGAGTACAGTAGGCCTACAGTAGGTGTTTTTTTTTTTACTTTCCGTACAAACATAATCTCAAGTCTCGTCTTGAAATGGAATTCCTCACATGATTCCTCACTTCTCCTCTGCTGGTGTCACTGTGCCACGTACTGTCAACTTTTCTTATCACCATTTGTGGAAATAAGCATTTATTTTTTAATTTCACTCCTTATTATCTACTCAGGGAACAGAATTGCTGAATGCAACACAGTACGAGGGTGTCAGCGGGGAGAAAAACCATAGCTGGAGAGAAAATAACCCTCTTTTGTGTTTCTCCCTCATGGCACCAACACGTCGTGTGCCCTTTGGAGCCAATTACAATTTTCTTTTATTTATTTATTTATTTATCTTTTTTTTTTTTTATTTAACAACGTCATGTCCCCGAAGGAAAGCATCATTGAGCAATCACTGGGCATAATTTACATCAGAGTGATGAACAGCAGCTATAACAAGTGTTTTATGACACCATCAGCGCCTTACAATGTCTTCTGAAATTAATTCAATTAAAATTACTATCCAGAATATTAAAACATTTCATGTTTAGCTGCCATTAACAACAAAGCCAAGATCAAATTTGTCACAACCACTTTGTTGGTTGATGTTTTCCTTCAGAGTGCCCGGGTTTGCTCAAGTGGATTTCTGCATGCTTTAAATAACACAACGCTGAGTGTCTTTATTTAGTAATCACTCTAAATATAATATATGTACCTTAGGGTTCTGGGGAACAAGGGTATTGTTTGTGTGTAGTTAGGAATATTTTCAATAAGCCTCTGACAATATTAACTGTAGGAGCGATTAAACAGGGAAAGAAGCGGAAATGGGATCTGTGAGAAAAAAAGAGAAGCTCCATCCAGCATCATATATAATCTAGAGCGTGGCTGACTGATGTATGTTTGTCCTCAGATGACAAATATTTACTCCTCCACATGTCTGGGTTTCAGAATAAATTTTTCAATGAGACAACCACGCTTCAACAAGCGCTCCTTCAACCACACACGCTCTCATTCTCTGTCAAACACACACTCACCTGTACCATCCTGGGCACGTACACACACACACACTTTCACTGAGTTAAAATAACAAAACATGCACACGTACGCAAAATAAAGATCGCAAGCATGCAAAAAAAGAATAAAAAGGGGGAGAAAGCTGTTCGCAAACAGCTTAGTCTTTGTCTCAGGCAGTGAGAGATGTAGAATTATGCATGCAAACAAAAACTGCATGTTAACACAGAAATGCTCAAACACCAACAAATTCAGATTCTATGTAACATCCCTTGTCATTAAGGTTGGTCCGGGAAACAATCAATCACTACCACTAAAAATACACAAAAAGGCTCTGATGCATAAAATAAACATGTAGTAGAGATGAAACCCATGGAAACCCAAACCTTATCTCATCACGTTTCCATCAGTGGTAGAAGAATAGAGAGAGGCTTAAAACATATTATACATCAGGGAAAGAAGGGCAGAAGGAGAGGAAGGGACAGCGAAGACGGGGGTGAGTATGTAAATTATTCTCTCATATGCCACATGTGACGTTATTATAATCTTCTCCTATTAAAATGAATAGAAAATTGGCTGCTAAGCATGTACACTGATGCAGGGCTGTACATCTGTGCGCATATATTAATTCAGGATACTAATAGCATGCTGCCAACAGCGTTCCCTGACGGGAATATTTCCACGATAGATGTGTTTCTGAAGCTCGGGTCACATTGTCAACTTTAAGAATTGCCATCAAAAGCCGGCAACATAAATCATCACCACTCAAACTGGCAGCACTTTGAATGATTAAATGCAGTTTTCTTTTTAGTTATTCTGTTAAACAGTTTGTCAACAAAGGAGAAAAAAAAGTTTGAGCTGTTAGTTGTGTAAATATGGTGCACAGCAGCACTGTTAATGAGCATTACACCTTTGAACAGGAGCTTACAATCTGCTTATTCCAGTTTGTTGATTTTTATTTATTAATTTTTCCTGTCATCTTTTTGAAGCAACACCTCAGCAGGGGGGGTCTAAGCAGGGAAGCAACTTTATGCCGTCTACCTTTGCCACCAGCTCTGACGCTCTCCGACAACTTCAGCTGAGCTCGCCTTCCAAGGCATCGCCGTCATGAAAGGCACAGTCGCCTTAAAACCTATGAGACCATTTTAAGTTCCTGTCAACGTAAAAGAGCTGACATTTTGAGAGTTTTAGGTGAGGGAGGCTGCATGTGTGCGAGCATGTTTGTCTGCGCAAATGTGCATGTTTGTGCAAACGTGTGAATAAATGGCTAAAAGTGATATTTAACAAGATCAACAGCTGGGAGTCTGAATTTGTGTACATAACAGCGAGAACGCTAACATGAAACAAACGCATTTTTTTTCAATTTAAACGGTTATGTGGTTACACCTGTGTTTCAGAAGCTGCATTTCTATTCTTAGAGGCATCATTAAGACGAGACTGTGTGGACAGACTCTTCTGATTGAACGAAATCTCCATATTCATCACTCAAGTGCCACAGCTGACGCTTTGTCCCCAGTAACTTCCAGATGTTTCCACAGACAATCCAGTTTCATGGCTGAATCGCCCTCTCAAACAATCAGTTTCCTCTTTCAAAAGTTTGATCACTGACTGTGACTCCCCAAAAAACTCTGGGCCTTGAATTGAATATTTCAGTAACAACATTAACTTCTGGAGTTACATATAGCATATATGCAACATAGAAATATTCTGTTTAATTAAAAAAAAATTAGAACATTCGCTTGTTTAATCCGAGTTTTTTGTTTGTTTTAAATCACTTTTGATCATGACCCAATATTAAATTGAATAAATCCCAGGAGATGAAAGACTTCGTTTTTAGGTGAAATGTATAATTCAAACACAGAATGGCAAAAATCAAGTTGCATTAGTTAAAAATGTGCTCTTTGTGTGTCTGTGTCAGAGACGTGTCTCTGGCCTTCAAAACAGCATAATGGGCAGGAGAAAAACCATTCAAGGAAATTGCATAACATCGCCGCTTTGTCAGGCCAAGTTTTCAAAATTTAGCCATTAAATGTTGAACACTTTCGGCGTATAAGGTCACTTCAACTAAGCCAAATAATCAACAAAATCTTACAGAAAAAAAAATCCATCTGCAGAAATTCTGAAAAATCAATTAATCTCAAGAGACTACAGAGTGTTTTCACAAAGCACAGTAAAGAAAAAATAAAAAGCAGCCCTGCAAATTCTGCACAGACATGGGGAGAAACACTTGATAGATTTGGCTCATTTCAGAGGAAGATTCAAAATGCCTTGCTGTAGCAAATCTCGGGATGTAAATTCCTCCGATTCTTCAAAGCTGCACCTGTTTGGCGGTTCAGTGCATGATGTTTTTCAAAAGAGCCACAGAGATTTAAACACATTTTGACTTAATAACTACACGCTATCCTCAAAGGAACTGAAGATATCCTGAGCTGTCAGGAGGGGCAAACGCAGTCGCCGTCTTTGCCATCCAAGGCACGCACAAGCTCATGGATTTGTCGTCCCCTTACGCTTAGCCGGAAACGAGGTTATCCAGAAGCAAGTTGATTACAGAGCTTGGCCCAGGCATGGGAAGAGAGAGAAACGCAGACGGAGAGGGAAAGCAGGCATTCTTAAATCTTTGAAATGGATGTTAGGAAATAATGGGAGGAAGGAGGAAGGAAAAGACAAGAGACAATTTAGATTACCAAGTTAATCCTTTAATTACCGGATATGCCTGCAGCTAAAATGAGAGGTTTCACACACTGCATTTTACAACTGTGGAGCAATTCAAACTGCAGAAATTGAGGCACACTGCCATGATGATCAAGAGCTATAAACCTTAAAATAATGGAATGTCAGTAAATTTAAGTGTGACATGATTCTCGATATCCAGTCCGAGTAAGAAAAAATACATGTTAATTTTCAGGTGTAAATGCACCGATAGTGGTCAGCCTGGTTTGAACTGTGATTTGATCTCAGGGAGGTGTAAATGTAATTTGCACAGTGTGACCGACCACAGTCTTGTGAAAAAGAAAATTTGCTCAAAGTCAAAAGATTCTTTCTTTAGCCTTTTCTGCCTAGTCTATACAAACATGCCAAAAGCTACAGGTCTTCGCAGAAGCTAATAATTCTTCCTTAGAATAAAATCAGTTAAAATGAGTGATGCTGTCTGTGTTCCTTGACCAGAGAAACAATTATTAACAACATCTGCCTAATGCATTTAATAGGTCTACAGAGTAATGTTTATATCAACTGTAGATAGGACCTCTGAGGCAATAGTTTACCATACTGTATTAACCTTTTCATTTAGCACACTCACATTTGCTAACCAGCACTAAAACAAAGTGCAACTGAAGGTCAGGGGAAGGTGATAAGTATCCGATTATAAACCAAAGCATTAAACCAGTGAACTATCTCAACTGGGATGTTTCTAAACAACAGACTGACATTGCCATGCTGGCAGCACGGCTGCAGACTGTCTTTGCTCACATAACAAACCAAAACACGTATGTGAATATCTCCAATATTCCAGAGACTTGCATCAAATGCCAACTACAGGCTCTGTAATCCATGAATGTGACGGGAATAATGAATGTAGGAACCGTAAGAAGTGACATATGGCAGCATTAGCCTACTATCAAACGACAAACGCTTTTACCATAATGTCACATGTTCACAAGTGGCAAAGACTCGGATCCAGAGTCTCCGGACCAGAAAGAGAAATATAACTGGGAATTATGTAGATAAGTGTGAACCTGTCTAGAAATGAAAGACAGGGCTTGTTATCTGATATGACTTTCCCTCCAAAGCAAACCAAAGCACATCTGAACTCTCCGTGTGTTTAGGGTATCAGTTGAAGGCACAAGCAGCGAGCAGAGGGGGAAACTCATTTCAACCCGAACTGCTTTCTGATTATCCTCTCCATTTTTATTTTTATTTATTTTCCCTCCGTCTCTCTCCATTCCTCCTGACATCACAACCAAACGCAAAGACACACTGGTGTCTGTGATTTAGCAATGCATGAATACAAATCACTTTTGGAAGAGGCCCTGCCTTCATTACTCAAAACACACTTTCTCCTCTATTTCAGGTTAATCTACCTGAAAAAAATGAATTTGAGTCTTCATGGCCAATTTGGAGAAAAGGCTAAATTATATATGAAGCCCCTAACTTTGGTGAATAAAATTAAGTCCCGAGTCTGTGACAGCAGCCGCATGTAACGTTCACACCAGCTCAGGCATAAACACAGCGCTGATCCGGATAATGTCCCGTCAAACTCCCAGCGATGGCAGCGAGTCCAACAGCCCAGCCTCATTCCTTTAATGAATATTTTTCTCTTTCAGGAATGAGTCATGTTACTTGACCTTTATCAGCACATTGGCGATCACTCGTGTAATCTGTACATGATTCCTCACCTAGACATGAACATTAAGAGTGATGAAATTTAAATAGAACACCCAACCCTGTACACTAATAGGTGCATATAATGATAATGACGCAGGGCAGTGTGCAGTCACTGAAGACATCACCGAGGTGAAAATGAGATAAACTGCACATAAGGTTTAAAGAAAATGGTAATGGGAGAGGGGGAGGACCAGCTGCTCACCATGCGATCCAAATAAAATAACCTCCTAAAACCGAGCTGATGTTTCTGCCGCTTTTCCCCCCCCCTTTACCTGACAGTCTAATTTCTTTTGCTTTAACATCACTGAAGCTCAAAGAGGGAAAGGGAAGAGATGGCACCACACTTGAGCACAGTGCTTGTTCTGCCTTAACCCTGCAGATCAGATGTAATGTTATAGGCTTTAAGCTACTTTAGTCTGAGACTGCTGATGCCTTCATAATGTAACTCCTCACACCTGTGACACGCAACTACTCTGTACCAGGAAAATAAATGTGCTTTTTTTTTTACCTCATCAATTTCCTTCAAAGAGGTACTAAATGAGGAGTTTATAGGATAAATAGGGTGTCAGTGAGTTTGTAATGTTTTTAAGCAGAAAATTTAGAGGGTAATTAAGGACAGTGAGGAATTATGATTAGCAGGAGGAGCAATTAAATTTAGACAGTCACAGATATACTGTTTATTTCCCACTGGTGAATGGTTTGCCAGATCCCAATGCCAAAAGTGTGTTAGTCCATCTCTTGTTACTTTCTGGCATCAGTTTCCTGTCTGACACTCTCAGGCCCAATCCTGTTTATTCCAGGCAAAGATGTAAATTTTTAAAAAACCAAGTCACAGATGTGTTTTCATTTTTCTATGAGGCGTAACAATTGTCTGAAACATCTGGACACTGCGGTTTTAGGGTAACATTTACACAAACAGCAATAAAGTGGGTATACTATACTAACTGGGCTGTGGGTTTATGCACATTTGGTACTCGTATGAGGATTTGGCACCGGGCAAAAGTTTGTACCCAGAATACTGTGTGTGGGATTGACTCAAAATAAATTGCAGCTCCAATGTTCAAAAGAAAGAACATGTCACCCCTGTCAACACAGCAGCCCACTGATGTGGCTTTAATAGTTTTTGGACAACAATGCTCCAGGGCACAAAGGAATAACAAAGCTACAGTGTATCAGGTTTGGGATATAAAGACAATACTTATAAGTAGGGTCCTTTTTTGTTGGTTGCAGTCGTTTCATATAGGATTTGTTGACAATACAAAGAAGTATGAACTCTAATTAAGTTTGTCTTTTATAACTTTACTGGAATTAAATTAGCAGCATTTTAATGAAGAAGGCTGGCGTGAGAAGTAAACATACTGTACCTTAGATATTTCCATTAGTATTAATTCTGAACTATGAACCTTCTAATGATGGAAAATGATCTACGTATATTATGTTCACAGGTAAGCAGCATTTTAATAGCTGATGCATGTGATTCTCCCATAAACAACCTAATATAGCTACTACTGGATAATCCAATCTGTTCTTATGGTGTTTATACTGTATGTGTTGCATGTAAAACCCAAACATATGTGACGTAACCTGTGACAGAGCGTGCAGTAAAATTATCTCACAAAGGAAGTGGAATAAGACTATACATTCAGAGACAATGGAGATATTCAACAAAGCACCAGTACATCAGAAACTCACTATAGTACTTGAGTAAATGTACTTTCCTCCTCTCCCGAGGACAAGAGGTTGTGTGTGTCTGAACCAGATAAGCAGCACACAGGGATCTTCCTCCAGGGCCGTTAAGGCAACTGATGATCTTCTGACAGATGATGTGATGAGGTGGGACAGCGCCGCTACGCTGCTAATAACACCTCACTGCAAATAAGCGCTGAAGACATGCACCGTCTGATAATGGGGGAACAGCTCTCATTGTACAGAAGGTGCTGGCAATGTTAGCGCCAACTTTCTGTCTTATCTAATTTCATTTGATCATTTTAGAAATGTATGCAGAGGTGTAAGATTGTAAGTTATGTTTACATAGAGGTATGCTATTGATGCAGGTCTACCTTTTGTGCCACTGTACTGCAGATGTCTCAAACTCAATTTTTCACTTGTGTGGTTAAGTAAAATGACATTTGAAAAATTGATCACGCTGAACCTGCACCACACACGGCTGTTTATCTGCATACTGGGATTGAAAATCATTTACCTCTCAGTGCTCTAAATATTACAGGATGTAATAACATCTCCAAAGTTTAGTTAACTAGAAATACGAGACGGTGACTGTGATGCCGCCCACAGACTTCCATTAGAAACCAACTGAAAAAATACCATCTTTGTCTGGAAGACTAGCAGTTCAGCACTCCTGTATTGGTAGTAAATGTTTTGTTTTCAAGTCAGTGTCAGTATAATGGAGACTTCAGTGCAGAGACGGAGCTACAGCAGGCTCAACTGACGCTAAGGGAAACTGAATATACCAACACAATGGTCAGCTTCTTTCTTTCCCCCTCACTCACATCTGCAGAGGGATTACAGCCTCATTCAACAATACTCAAATTCTTTAAGCTGTCCTTGAGATCCTCCCATTGAGACTTGTGCCTTTCAATCTGTCATCTGTGTATTGTAAAATCCTGAAAAAACACTATAAGGACAAATTCAGCATGTATGCTTTGTTGTTATAGCGTACATGTTGAGCACAGCAGACCCTGTTCCTGAGTTCCTTCAACAATGGCAACAATATCTGGGTCTGGGTTTTTCCTCCTCCCCGCTTTCCCAAATCCATAAAGAGCCTTGATGGCTATGGTCCACATTACAGAGACAGAAATGGCTTCCACGTCCAACCCAATAATGTGCATGAACAACAGCAAAGCATTAGGTGACTGGCAATAAATATCTGAAAAGAGGCACTTTGCTGCAAGAAAATATAGAATCCGAGCCGAGCCTAGTGGAGACATCTTATCATGGCTGTCGACCGATGTGTATGAAAGTATGAGGAATAGTGGAAAGTGCTTCAACGTCATGAAAGATCATTATCTAAATTAATAAGAGCACTTTTTATAAATTAAGTCAGCATGTCATCCTGTTCTTATAGAAAAGAGAGTCCTAGTGAGTAACTGCAATCAAGGCTTTTCTTGTTTGACTGTAAAAGTACCAGGAAAATACAAGACTAACACTATAGGCTCACTCTAAGAGCATTTGAATGTCATTTGGATAATGGAGTGGTATTCAAGGTTTTCTTTTAGAACTACTTTGAAATGCAAGGCAGGTGATGACCCTGACAGGACGTGTGCCGAGGAACCACCCTGTGAATTTGGTTTAAATGACAATTCAGGATTTGAAAAAGGGAAATGTTAGTCCGACTAAATTTAGCATGACAGGCCTCGTCTCGCTTTAAGACATTCCCTGTCTAAATGATGGGCCACTTCTGTAGACCAGGACGTAGTTTGGCATCCAGGTAACCGCCTACTACCTGCACATTAGAGAAAATGTGGGAGGACTACTGCCAGTCTTTTTCAGAGAAATAGATGTGGGGATGGGATTTAGGAGCTAGAACACACAAAGAGGATATTTTGTCAGTCAAATCACCAAAAGGCCATTTACTGCCTTCTGCTACTGCCTGAAGAAAAACACAGGATAAAAGGGTTCAGAGGTTTAGTCTCCCAAATTTAAAATGTATAATGCATTTTAAGCATCTTAACGATCATGCCATTAATTTGCTGAATTTGCTTTTGCCCATTTATCTATTAAGAGGTAGTTAAGGATAATTTCATATCTCTGCATCCATTTAGAGACAATAAAAAGACTGAATGTTTAGTTTTACATTTATCTTATTAGCTACAATGACTACAGACTACATTGACCCTTTTCAGTTCAATAGTATCACATGGGAATTTGGTTTGCAAAAATACATTTAAAAACCAGACATATCAGACAAGGGACAGATTAAGAACTAGAAACAAATCAATAAAAAAATAACAATAAGCTCAAACAAGTACGCCAGTAAAAGCAATTGAGAAAAACTAGTGAAGGAAAATGTAACAAACAACTAGAAAAACAGCAAGCAGCCGACTGCTTCTAAACTACAGTGAGTGCAAATGAATTGATTTTATTGTGCACCCTAAAAAGAAACGTTTCACTCTATTACACCTGGCGCTGAGGAGTCTGTAGCTGCAGAGAGAGAAGCCGATCACCAGCTCCCATTTGTGTTATTATGATGTAAAAATCAATATGCACAAGTCTGTTTATTTCAGAAAAGTCAATCACATTGCACATTTATTTTTGTCCTACCTCAATTGTCATAGTATGGTTTAAGCAGCTGAGACCAGACTGTTAGAAAAACAAAAAAAACCTGTCATCTTGATTTAAGCGCATGTGTGAAAAAAAATATAAAAAAAGGCAGACTCAGTACATCATAGATTCTGAAAAGCAGCCAGACATCCCTGATATGGTTTAATATTATGAGCCTTGTAGCAAACTGGAAGATGTATTGTATGTGTAGATACGGAGTGATATGTATTGTGCCCAGGGGCGGGGTGGCCATCGGGAGGACCGGGAGATTTCCCGGTCGGCCGGCGGCCAATAAACCCAAGTGAGCCGGCCCGCAAGCTGCTCTGCGTGGCCGTGTGGTGATCATGAGTTAAAAGTAACTATATTCACAAGTCTCCACGATAATCTCCAAGCTCTTCCTCTATACCACAGTAAAAGTCCACCCATTATTTGTACCCCTTCATGTCTCTCTACCTCTCACTCATGGTTGCGATAGTGAATCAGACTCTCATCAATCCAGCCTACTAAATGATTTTTGTTTAGCCTCCTATCTTTATATAATTATTTTACTTCAATGTTACAAAACCTCCATGACCACAAAATATAAAATAACCAGCAATTTAATTAGTTTGTTTGTTCTTAAAGTAATGTAGAATGGTGCAAAGCCTCATGGGAAATGCGTCAGCCTGTCACTGTTAAAGTTATCATTAAACTAGCGGCTGCGGCTAAAAACAGATCGACTCACGGAAGCTACCCAGCAAACCTGATCAGTCCTGCCCGTGTGTTACGTTATCTATAAGTTATATTAATTTAACAAGACAACAAAGTCCGTGCTTTACTGTAAGTGGGCCAGGGGGCGGCGGTACGCGGACCGCGGTACCGTTACGAGCCGGAACCTCTCACATCACAGCAGCAGCCTGCTCTGTCTTCTCCATGGGCACCGAAGCATATTGGTGAGTAGGACAAGACCCGAAACGAAACCGTGGCGTTTGCAGCGCGCTGTCAGTAAAATCAATTTGCAGACTAGTTGAGAAGGGGAAATAAAGGAGTAAACATGACTGGATGTAATGTTATGGTCAACAGTGTTAAGTAGGCTAAATCTGCTTGGGAGGCACTAATTGCAGCTCTTTCACATTCTGTATTTCTGTAATTTCTTTCTTTCTTTTTTTTTTTTAGCTAGATAAAAGTAACAATGTGTTAAAATCATGGATGTATTGGTTAAAATGCACCAGAATATGGGAAATGGTGTAGCCTTTACAAAAAAAATTCTGGGGGAGGACCCCCAGACCCCCAATTAAGTTGTTTCACCCACATTTTTTTTTTTTTTTTTGCTTCTGGCACTCATATAGGCTATTTTGCCATATGGAATGACACATAGCTCTGTTTGAGTGGTGAGCGGTACAGAAATATGTAAATGGTGTGTGTGTGTGGGGGGGGGGGGGGGGGGGAGGCGGGGGGGTTGGGCCGATGGTGGGCCGGTGCGGTCAGAATTTTCCCGGTAGATTTTGGTGCCCCACTCCGCCCCTGATTGTGCCAACACACTTCATTTACTCATAAGTATTTTTAACCGTGAAGCTGACTAATGTGATCATGACAAATTCCTGCTTTTATCATGCATACTGAATTAATGCTCTTGGTCCTGATATGATCTGAACTCATCTGACTCAAGTAAATGCCCTTTCTATAGATAAACATGAGCCACTGTGAGCTGTTTAATACAAAAGGTAAGACAGAGTGGGGAAACAAAGTGCAAAATAAAGACATTTCAGACAGAATTATGTTTCACAGACAACACTGTCATGTTATTTTCACTGTTTTTTAAGATCATACACGCCAATGACTGAAATGTTAGAGCACTTGTCACCATATTTCAGCGGATAAAAGCTGATTGTATCTGCTGCTCTCAGATTTAGTATCAGGAGCTGTACTTTGATGAAACCACAGATTAAAAAAAAGAAAAGAAAAAAGAAATACTATGGACTTATCTATTCAATAATTTGCTACTCTACTTCTGTAATTAATTCCACATTTGTAATAAATGCACTGTGGTTATTATCCTGTCTGAGCTGCATAAATTTAGTTTGCAGGGTAAATGGCAAAAAGGCGTTACATCTCCTGCACCAGCACAATAGAACAAGTAGTACAAGCAAATACAGGGACTATTGTTATTATAATTATAATCAAACTATTCATTTTGAAGATATTAATAATTTGAAGTCTACGATAACGACCTCAGAGGATGCAATCATCTGCTTAGACTCACGTCTATAAAATCTAAATTGGAATTATTAATTTTTTCCTTGTTAACAGGTTTTAATTTTAATTTTTTGTTTTAGTCTGGGAGACTTGCAATTTCCAGTATAATGGAGCTTTCAAAATAGATGTTACCCTAATGTTATCCAATGTGCAAAACAAAATTCCTCTTTTATTTGTTCTATTTTAATCAAATTATAGCCTGTCACTGTACATAATGATAAGGTAAAGAAGAGTGGGTGTTTTGATTCTAAATAGAGAAATGAAAACAGTGAGGAACAAGCCTGAGGAAGTAGACAGTTAAATTGTTAGCATTGCTACATAAAGCACAAACATAAAAACATTTGGTGGGCTTAGGCTACTGTGAGGACTGATGGTAAGTGACACATCCGGCCTGACACTGAGGCTCGGCGTCAGCCCAGCGACCACCTGGCTGGTCCCTCCAGTCATTTGAGGGAAAAAAGTGCTGCTGGTCGAGGTTATGAATGTTTGTCATTGTGTAAAACAGCCCTTTTGTTCTTTGTTGTGAAGGATCAAAGTTGTGATGTCCGGTGGCAACCCACCACCCTCCTCACCGCACCTCTCCGGCGAAAAGACAGATTGCCTATTTTCCTATCACCTGTGCTGGGGCCGGGCCCATGACACCTGCTAGACGAGCACATTTTAGTGCTCTCCCTGTCAGCTAACGTATGGGTCTATTGATGTGCTGTGACTGGACCGGGCTGATCCTACCCAACACGCATTAGGGGCCAGCTGTTGTGCCTCATCTGTCTCTGTGTGTGCCCTGATAGCCGCAAACAGACAGTAAACACGGGGACGCTCCAAACATAACGCCCCATCTACCTTCAACGCGCGTCCCGCTGCTCACAATACCATCATCCCCCTGGCTCCCGACTAAAGACTGTAGGAGTGCTTGCTTTAATTGAGTCCGAGAATGTGGCTGATGGGGAAAAAAAAGTTGATTCACTGCAAGTACGGTAATTGCAGTCTTGATTACACCCGTCTGAGAAGCTAATTCTAGGATTTAAGATTCAGCGAGGCTTAATAGAATAGGCTGTATGATCGCGGTCTGAAGAGCTGACAATACGACGCAAACACTACAAATTGCATGTTGCTGTGAATGACACAGATGATTAAGGTTAAAGAATTCAGTGATGATTACAGTAAATGCACGGAAACAAACATAGGACTCAGACACAGATACACGTGGAAGCCAATCCAGACTCATCAAGTAATTAGCTGAAAAAAAATAAATATACACAGAACTATACAATTCCCATTATCAAGGTCTGATCTTGTGGATTTCTCTGCATTTGTGACCAGATATGTCGAACCAACAACATCAGAGACACGGGGAGGACTACCTACACTGGTGAGAAAGATAAGGGAGACGCCCTTTTCAAGGTTTGAGCCCATGAACCCCTGAAAGGTCTATTCATGCCCCTGCCGGCATGAATAATCACCCCCAGCTCCCCTGTAATGTGCTGTGGATGATATATTGGGCCACATTTATTACTGCTCCGCTTCCACCTGGCTAGGAGCAGGAAGTCCTCCATTAATAAAAAACCTCAGCCTGCAACAAGATTTCTGCACAGCCAAGGACTACAGGCTTAGATCCACCGTTAAGACTGCATGACCTAATTGGGGAAAATTAGTGTCATGGACAGCTCCCACTTTGTCTATAACACAGCGTGATGTAGAGTTCCCTTTGGTTCTTATAGTAAGTCTATTCACAAGTTCAGGCCACTTGCACTGCTAATCCTTGTTCACGTTCACGTCCTTCCTTGTCACGTCGTGAGATTTCTGTCATCTCAGCAGGGAGCGGAAGCAACAGTCCAGATCAAGACACATCCATGCTCTGGCGGACACATATGCAAGGCGTGTTGGTGGTTACGATTGAAGATTAGTCCTACAGGATAACATATTCTTATTTGAATGGTAATATGGGATTAAAACTGCCAGCACCTCGCAGTGGTTCTGCAGGATTAAAGCACCATTACATGCAATCCTTTAGCTGTCAAATTAACTGAACAAATTAGCCCTTTAGACAAACATGTCGTATCACCGACTTTAAAAACAATAGCAATGGTTTTTGACGTAGGCTCATGACAGTTCTCATAAAATCCCAATTAATAGATTATTACATAAAACAATGTCTGAAATCAAAACAGCACAAGAGTGGGTTGAACTTTTGGCAGGGCCTTTTGATAACTACTTTTGCGACTTCATTACAAGTGAGCTGTGTAATATAACGTGATGTCAAAAATTGCAACATTTGGTGAACTGTAATAAGATTACTTTCCTACTGGGATGATTCATTTCAAGCAAAACAAAGCACCACAGCAGAAAAGTAGTCCAACACCTTTGGCAGATTTACAGCGGATTTTACATGGCACCACCTTCTCCTGCAGTCTCTGAAGGTTGCTGCTGCTTTTCCTGCTGTTTGCTCCAGCCTTTCATTCCTCTCCCTCTGACGCTATAACCTGCAAGAATTGCAAATGCAGGCCTGAAGTTGATAAAGGTCAACATTGTTAAGTGTCTGTACGTATGTGAGTGTAGCCTTTAGTATTATACCACCTTAGTGTGCTGCTGAGAGCCTCAGTGTTGCACCATTCTGACTAATATAACCAGAAAGGAAAATGTTGCCAGCAATTGCACCTGCAGCGCTGGTGAGTAAATTTGTGTGCACGTTTTGGTGTAGGTATGTGAGAACGCATGTGTGCAGAGAGGTCGCAACATGAATCAATTTAAATCCATCTTCTGCACAGAAATTACTTATTTGTCCAATTTATTACAGTGTTCCATTCTATTGTGAAAGGGCCTGAGAATTCAAACGCCTCTTGATTGAAATCACTGCCACTGGGAGAACCCAGCCAACACCCTCGGAGGAGCCGCTATTCTGAAAGTGAGTGAATCATTGATTTTCAGCAGGAAATCATCAAGGCGAATCTATGGCAAATGAGAGAGTGGAGATGGCAAATGGTCTGGTTCAGCAGGATATTCAGTTATCACTGTATTCTTTTATAGACAGGCCACGGTGTCCGGCTATTTTCAAGCTTGTGGTTAAGTGAAGACCAGGCGCTCTCAGGGGGAGTTTGTTCCTGCGCTTTGGTAAAGTGCAAATGGAAAGCACCTACGAATAAGCAAAAAAAAATTGTGTGAGAAAGAGTTTGAAAGAAATTGTAATCTTGCCAGAAATAAAAATGAGACAAGAAAGCAATAACATCCTGAACCAACACAGAAATCCTATTGTAGGTTCTACGCCAAGGGGTTGCTCTATGAAAATGAGCTGCTTTGATGTTTGATTAAAAAAAATCCTCCTTCTTTGAATCCCTGTAAGAATTGTTTGAAAATTAATAATGCTTGAATTAGAAGATTTAAAAAAGGGCTAACAGCTCACAGCCAGTTCGGTAAAAATGTATACTCTTTTCAGCTGACATCTCCATCGCGAAGTAAACAGCCAGTATAAAAACATCATCCACACTTCACTAACAATTATTCAAACACAATGACACCTTGTCTGGTGCAGCTTGGTCAAGTGGAAACATGTTTTTACAGCCAAACCACACATATCTAGTCTCAAGTCGCATGGGTATTTTCCAAATAGCAAAATAATTGTGTGTCAGTGACTCCAATTAATGAAAACATTTCTTTGTCAGATGTCAAATTCTAAACATTAGGGAGGAAAAAAACACACACACATGAAACAATGACAGAAGCTGCAGACTTGAGAGTTAGGTGTCTGGCTGTGGTGCTGCTGACAGGGGGAGATAAAGATTAAGGCAGAAAAACTTCCTTGTTCTGGATGCGGATGCCCTTGGTATGGAAATGATTTCTGAGCCGAAAGCATCTGGGGTGATAACGGGCGTTAGGCCGCTTTCTCCCGTGAAATGCTCCGATGTCGGCTTCAGCTTTGTCACCGCGTCTGTTTTCATATATCTATGTTAAGTACAGAGAGGGAAAAGGGTCAACTATGAGCTATGATATATGAAATATATATTGGTTCGCTCGGAAAGAACACATGGAAACTGCAGGCGGAACGATTTTCCTGCCTTTGATGATTATGTTTGAAATTCAGCCGGTATCTTATAAATAAACTCGATAAAAGCTCTGTTGGTTCAAACCGTGCAACCATCAGTGGTGGCTCGAGCTAACAGATAAAATGTTAGGACTGCCGGTGCATTTCAGGTTGCTTTACAGCTTGGTATAAAAACGTATTAAGCCTGAAGTTTCGCATGAGTCGTGACTCATCTGAAACATTCATCCGGCTGCGTCAGCCTTTAACATTTTAAGATTACACAACTGATTGACTCGGCCGTCCTAAGGCTACTGAAGAAGCTGCGATGGACCTGTGCCAGAACCTGACGAGAGGAAGCGAAGATAACATTTCCGATGTCCAAACGCAGGAACGCGTCAGCGGGTAAGACACTCGGTATCTTATATTTTCATGTGAACGAAGCCATCAACAGGACAAAGGGCCAGGTGCTGCACTGCACTGTGGTTTATTCCCTGCCTGGTACGAACAATAAAAAGGCTGGCACCGTGTTATGGGGTGTGTGTGGGTGTGTGTGTACACATCCGAGTGCATGTGTGACTGAGTCTTCCGAGGAGCTTAAGTGAAAGTGATAAGCAGTAGAAACAGCGTTCTGCTTCTCACAGGCTGCTTCCAACGATCGCTGGGAATTCATCGCTCTTTCTAACTGTCAAGCAGGAAGAGAAGGGGGAAAGTGTATTTAAAGGATTTTCACAGTCCTTAATGCTATTTATTACATCTCGCCAGCTGCAGCGAGGAGTGGCTACATGTAATTGCGACCATAGATCTTTTGGCCAGAAGACAACCAATCAAGATGGATTCTTTTTCCGTTGCCGGGATTGACCGTGACTGAATCCTGGTGACTTAGAGATGGGACATTATTTAACATGGACCCAGAGTGACGTTAAGGAGCATTAGGTTCTGGGGTTGTTAAAGCACTTGTCACACTCCAAAGGCATCCATCTGCACAACGCTGGCTTCAATCAATAGATAAGTTATCGGCTGCAATGAGAGCCAGCATGCAGTATTACTCACTGGCTCTGTCCTGAAACAGCCTCACCGCCCAGAGAGCAGAGCGGCACAGAGCACGCAGCTCCATCATGAAGGAACTTATCTTCAAGCCGAGCACAACGCTATCGACAGGCCAGAGCTAAGAGTGTCTTTGTATTGGTACGATCACTCAGAAGGATTGTGCTTTCATGTTGCAATCTTTACCTGCTAAAAAGTCAATGCCGCTAATAAAATGTGAAACAACTTTCCTTCGTTGTGCTTCTCATGAACCCCTCCTGTGATACAATCTACCATCATACAAAAGATGTGCTGGTTTTGAAAAAAATCAAGTGACCACGGCGTCTAAAGTAACAAAGCTCCATCAGACGTGCCTTCATTTTAGTACAGTGTGTGCCTCCCTGCCTGCTTGCTGGTTCATGTTCTGTGAGAAGCTGTGAACTGTTGCCCGGGAAATGATTGATGGATTGCATATGGCATGGTGAAAGCCGCTGTATGGAAAGCACACCGAGAAAAGCTGGAATCAGTGAATGTGCAAAGGTTGTGGAGAACTGCAGCACCGTTACTGTTAATGTTTTGAGATATCGTCGAAATTTGTCACCTCTGACTAATAGTTCCTAGTTTCACTTTCTCTTGGAGCATGAAACCTGTAGGTCTGATTTAGTGTCAATGCGCAGCATGATTAGTTTTTTATATGGCAAACTATGTGCAAAATAAAACAAACTGCAGGTTGCCATCGTGATTCAATTCAAACACTTTGTTTAAATATGACTAATCTCCTTCAGTGTTCTCCTGTATTTATAGACACATTCAAAGACATACAAGATTATTCTTGGATGGAAACTCAAAGTAGGACAAAAAAAAAAAAACTTTCCTCTTTTGGGTAACCTATAAAAAAGGTCAGTGAGCGAGAGTGAGATGAGTTTCGGACTAATTCAGTTGCACCTACTTTATATTTATACTTTATATCACGTAATACTTTTTTTGCTTGCTAATGATCCATAAAGAAGTTACCAATGGTATGATTCTGTTTTAGCCACAATATGGGAACAAACAATTTGCTCGGCACACACTATAGTTTATTAAGAACAATGACTGTGCAGTGTCACAGAAAAAGATAATTAGTTCTTTAAAAGTCCAAAAGCCTGTTTCCTCTGCTCCACTTTGACTGTGTATTAAAACTATGTATCATTATAACACAGGAGCCAGGACTTTGTGATTGTGACTTTGTCTGGAATACCACTGGAAAACAAGAATCATTATTAAAACTGCAAGAGCCGGCTTCAGCTGACATATAATATTGATTACTGCTCAAACGCATATGCGCCAAACTTTCTTTAGTAGAAATTCTGGTAAACAAACACCTTGAACAGTAATATCTTTGATGATTTATGACTGCAGAAATATTAGGCAACCGCAGAATCACTAAAGTGAGGCTGCATGCATCTGTATGTGAACTGACAAACCAATGGATACACCCACAAGCGTCTGATGTAGGGGCTGGCAGGGGCGCCTTGAAGCTTCACGACGGCTTCATGTTCGGTCTCAGCCAAAAGGAAAGAGAGGAATCTTATTAGTAAAGAGTAAACGGCCTCAGCTGTGTGAAAAAACAAAACCCTGACTAGAATTTAACAATCAAAACAGGGATATGAACAGTTTCTGAGGGGAAGGCAAAGGTTGGCTAATGCGCTTCGCTGCATAAGAATGCAATCAGTCTTCACAAGTTCTGCATACTAACCGTCTTCCCTACAGACGTGATTACCGCAGGCTGCAGCGGTCATACCTGCTGTCCGCGGCATTAGGAATACATAAAAATGTTTTGATGCGGTCGGATGATGTTAAAGTGTGTGCCGTGTGTGAAGAACACATGTCTAATCGTTCTAAAAGTGCTTATTCATCCAAAGCTGTTGTCAAAACACAAACTGAATACTGTTTTGTCTTTTTGCTGGGAAATACGACCCCCTCAAACATGCATTAGCATACATCATGCCATAAATCAAATTAGTACCATGATGCTGATGGGGTCTCCTGCTGAGATTTCTCTGAACAGACATGGACAACAACGCAGCTGGGAGCTGATGCGCACACCAATTTACTTCCTGCATAACAAATATATGCAGGAGATTCTCTCAAAGCAAATGGAATATTTAATTTCTCATTTGAGTGGATTACCAAACCCCATGTAAAAATTCCCTTGATTATTCATGATGAGGGTAGTGTTACGACGAGTACAGTTGCAAAACAAGGTTCAATCACTTTTGCCTCAAGTGTTTGTGTCAAAGACAACACTTACTTGATCTCTTGCTAATTGCTCTTTATTTGCAACGAAACAACTGTAATTAACTTAACTCAACATTAACTTGAGTTAACAGTGCAAAATGTAACTTAAGGGTACAGTTGAGGATTTTGATACTTTGGATCAACTTTAAATATGAGACAGTAAACATTATAATTATAGAGCCATCCTTCCATTAGCTGCTCTGCTCATCCCTGCAGAGTGGCTGGGAGGCTGGAGCTAATCCCAGCTGACATTGGACGAAGGTGGGGTATGCACCTTGGACAGGTCGCCGTGTCGTCCATCACAGGCCTGACGTAGAGAGACAAACAACCTCACACACTCACAAACACACCTACAGGCACCTGTAGAGTCGCCAATCAACCTAATGTGCATGCCTTTGGACTGTGGGAGGAGCTGGAGAAACCAGACAGAGGTAGGAAGTAGAACGAGAAAAATCGAGACCTTCCCCATAAACAATAGTGGCCAAACATCATATCAATAATGTAGAAATTGGAAATTTATGAGACCTCTAGCAGTGTTCCATTAAGCTATACCAATTCCTGTTTTTATCAATATATATATTACAATTCTTAATAGGGCCCGACCGATATGGATTTTTTGGGGCCGATGCCGATTACGATTATTAGGGGGGAAAAAATCCGATAACCGATTAATCTGCCGGTTTTTTTTATTTTCAATAAAGTTTAAAAAAAAAAAAAACCTTTGGAGCCCTGTCTTGTCAAAATAAAGTCAAAATCAATATGACTGAACTGTATATGAAAGGCTATAGGGCTTTTAATTTGAAGGGCCAGATACAGGAAGTCATGACACGTGACACTTTTTTGTTGTTGTTTTTTTACAAGGCACAGCAGGTCTTTCTCTCTCTCTCTCTTTTTTTTTTAACAAGCACGTATCACAGCTGTTTTCAACTATTAGCGGGTGCGGGTGCTGCCTTGCCCGGCTACGTGTCAAAGCGCTCACCAGCGGTCAAGCAGCCGCTGCAGTCAGAGACCCGCACTGCTGCACGCCGCCGACCCCCCTCCCCACCTGTCTTACACGGCCTGAGCTCAGTCACTCACCCTCATCTACTGTGTTTATTGGTGATAAATGGGCATACTGCCGGTAATAACGGTAAAACCCGACCGGCTTGTTGAATCTCGGACCCAACACAGCCGGAGTCACGAGCATTAATTAATGAATTCACAACCTGACCGCGGGCAAAAAAAAAAAAAAAAAAAAAAAAGGAGAAAGAAAGCCAGCAGCAACACTGGTTTTGAGACAGTTAACAGTTAGGCTAATCAAGTTGTTCATAAGCTGTGTGTGTGTGTGAGTGACTATGGCAGAGAGTGTCCTGCTCCAGATCAGTCACTCTGCTGTGTGCTGTGATGTGGTTAGTGGATAGTGGATGGAGTTTGTCATGAGGTCGGTGCGCCCTCTACATGTCGGGGGATCTTTTCAAAGTAAAACCAAGTCTTGTTCCCTGCATTTTATTTCTGAAAATATCGGCGACAATCGGCGAGTTTTGGCCGATTAGCGATTATTCTCAAATGAGCTATAATCGGACCCTAATTCTTAAAACACTTTTACAGGACAAAGGAATCACCACCTCACTTGTTATTTTACCCACATACCGTATAACTCAAGGTCTCTGCTTTAGGAAGTCAAATGCAAAAACCTTACACCAATCACATCGACTGGTCCTCTTAATGGAACAATTGGGCTCAAATCGTTATCTGGCCCTGCTCTATTTGGCATATTCAGTAAAGACGTGTCATTCTTCTCGTGACAGAGGGTATTGATTTTTTTAGGCCGGCCTGCTCTAAATATCGGCCTTATACAATAGACCAGTCACAAAGACTATTCTCTGGACAAGAGCGTTGCATTCAATAACTGCATGGAGGACTGCTCGAGAAATTTGAAAGAATTTTTGGTGTGACTCTGAAAGCAATTGAGCAAGCCTATTGTTGCTTGTGCGGTGGCATGCACGTCCAATGGAAGGGCTGCTCTTGTGCTGGAAACACAGTGAAAGGGTATTACGATGTGCTAATGTGAGGTCATGATTAACATAAGAGAGAGGCTTCAAGGCCTTAAACCAGCCGTCTCCTCTGCCTCTACCACTCCCCTCCTCTTGTCATATACTCAGCTAATCAGTGTTACCTTAGCTCGTCTTTCCATACGTTGCAGAGATTTGATTACTTGCCATTTTCCAGCTCATTAATGAAGACTTATGCTGCATTTGTAATGAATGTGTCCTAGTTGAAACATGATCAAGTTTGCGGCCTCGCTGAGTGCTTTTCAGATGATTGCTTTCACCTCTGTGGTTGGCTTCACTGCTGTGGCAGGAGGAAGCCACTGTGGAAATGGAGCATTACAAAAAGATAGTTTTATGTTATGGAGAAAACATACAAGACGTGAAAATATAAAGCGTAGGTTTTAGAAATACTTAATAATTCCATGGATTGTTACGTTTAAGAGCAAACAAAGAAATAACCAGAGCAACTAGAAACACTCCAGTAAATAAGTGCCTATAATGCCTATTTATAAAAAAGGTTCCATATTTTGTAACCAAACCATCTTGTACCAAAACCACACTTCGCAAAATGGGCCCTGATTCTTTATCAGCCCGCAACAAGAGCCCTAAACAGCTGAGAAGCCAAATGCTCTGCGATGCCTTTCAGCCAAAATCTAGCTGTATTCAGACTCTGCAGATGTGACTGTTGATGCACATCAGTAGTATTCACTGGAGGCAGGATATCAATGCTGACATCCATTTGCAGCCATACTCCCAGTGCCAATCATTCTGAGTGTATTGTCTCCAATACATGTACAGTAATTACAGCTTCTACCACTTGTGACTTCAGTGATCCTGGTCTTCTCTTTGTTTTTTTGTGGACCTCTCTTGTTTTTGGTGAGTTTGGTTTTCAAAAACCTTGAGTTATATATGGAGGTTGGAGTTGAACCACAATTTTGACATATTTCTGCAACATTTAAAGGAATAGTTTGATGTTTTGCCAAATACATATCTTTGTTGTTCTGTCAAAAGTTGGATGAAAAGTAAGAAGTACCACTCTCATGCTTGTGTGTTACATCTGGAGATGCAGCCAAATAAGTAATGATCTTCGCTTAGCATAACAACTGAATACAGAAAGAGACAGATAGCCTGGTTCTGTCCAAGTTTCTAAAAATCTGCCTACCAGCACCTTTAAAGCTAACACATTCTCTGTGTGTTCATTCTTTTTGTTTCCTTAATCTGTACACAAAGAAAAGAGCCAAAACATCTGTGGTTTCAAGGGGGGCTTTTCATTCTCATTGTACATTATATATTTTGAATTATTTGTTGTGTACATCCTTCACAAGCATAGCCATTCCTCTGTACAGAATAATCCGGCATTTCTTGTCTTATGAAATTCAAACATTATATAACATATTATGCAGTGTGGCTTAAAGTCGGAACAAGACATGCAGATCACTTAATAAAGAGGCATTAATATAGGTTGAAATGATTATCTTGTTTCCGACACCCTGTTCTCTTGGTCTGTTCTTGGCGCGCTCATTTGCAACTTTAATTCCACAAATGGACTCCAAAGCTGTGTTTACATGGAGCGAGACAGTCTTAACTGTGACAGCTCAAAAGCAGTTTCCTGGTAATAAATAGACTAATGCTGCATAATCAAGGCACATGTACACTGATGTCTGCTTGAAAGCTCTTTAGACGTCCATGTTGTTGCAAAGTTGTATTAAAAATGTATCTTATGTGGTTTGTTTTTTTCATGCCTACATTTACAGCATATGTCATACACAAGGAAGCAGAGCAGCCAACACACAGTGGAATGAAAGCTTCACGGCTGCTAATGATAATAAGCTGTAGTAGAAAAAAAATGGGTCAAGAACTTACAATAGGGACTTGATTGCACATGTTATTAAGTTGCCCTAACATCGCGCCTCTGGTCTCTTTTTTTACACACACACACACACACACACACACACACACACACACACACACACACACACACACACACACACACACACACACACACACACACACACACACACTCTGAGAGCTCGCTGCTGGTGCCAGAGAGTCATTTATTCTTAAGCTTTTGAAAAGAGTGGTCAGCAGAGGAATTGCTCAGTGAACATTACCGTTAGTAAATATGTCAAAAGCTCCGGTGGCACAGCCCAAAAATAATACAGGGATGTTCTGTTATAACTGTCACGTATACCACCCTTGTTTCCTCGCTGCTAAAAGCTCCGGGAGTGTGGGGTCGAGGCAGTGTGGAGAATTGTGTCTCATATGCATGTGTGTATGTGTCAGTGGGAGGGGGGGTGATGATGCCAGAGTGAGGCACTGAAGAGGTGTTGGCATCCCACGCCGGAAAAGTGTGGAAATTTGCAGAGCGGAGAGAATTAGCGACTCCCTGCTGGGCCAAACGGATGGGTGCGGAGAAAAAAAAAAAGGGAGAGAGGGAGGAGAGAACTCTGTGATGGCGTACGAAATGACCTCTGAGGGGAGAGGAGTGAACAAGTGGGGTGGGAGAGGATGGGTGGGAGGTGGGTCCACTGGGAGAAGCACGGAGGGATCCAAAGCCAGGTCACCTTCTCCAGAGAGAGCAGCTGTGAACACTCTGCCCCTGGGAGGAGGGTCACAGTCGAAAGCTCTGTATCTTACACACCAAAGCCCAGAATCTCTCTCGCTGCCTTCACCCTGCACAGGTCTGCAATAACAAAGCCAATTAAGAAGCCCAAGAGAGAAGCTAGCGCAGTCTCACAGTCGCCTCTCGCTGACTTGGCAACCAGAATTATAGCTCAAGAGAGTACCTTTCAACATCGAATACAGAGAATACCAGCAATTACCAGTGAATACCTCTATTCTCTAGCTCCATTTCACCAACTGATGTGGTGACTCATAAAGCCACTTTTAATTTATCCCATATGCACGCTAACCCAACACACTTAAAATAATGGATGCGCCAGCAGAGCACCTTGTGTTTTAAGTATAAATGACGCCAACCCCAGTGGAGTGTGTTCCTTTTTGTAATGATTTTACCGCTGCAGGGTTGCGCTTATTTACTGTATGTGGCATTTCAAGGTGGCATTTGTTTCATCTGGGTGTCAGGCTGCATGACATTAATTCACATTCAGCCGCAAGAATCGATGTCACAGTATTGCTCTGGCAGACATGCAGTGAACTGACAAGTTGATCTCTGCTGCATGTCCTCTACTGTCCAGGAGCACATAGAATAATGCTGCACCTTCAGATGTGAGCGGGATGAGGCTGCCAACATCTCTGTGAAGTACTGTGTTAAAAAAAAAAAAAAAAAATCTTTAGAGTTGGTAACACAAACAGTGGTTCAGGTCGCGAGGCTGGTTATCATTCCTTGCCATATCCCCTATGTTCCAAACAATTGCACTCAGACAGTCCTTCTGTATAGTAGCAGCACTGTATGAGAAAAGTGATTGTGAGCAGTGGATGCAGGCCGAGATCCTTTTCATGGGTGGCCAGGCTTTAGCTGTGCGCTCCTCTGTAACTGTCATCTTGTAGATTTGAAATCCCTCCCCGATCGATTGTACTAAAAGCTCTAATCTGATTGTTAAAAGAGCTGATTTGACAAAGCTGTTATCAAACTGATTTAAGCACCAATCAATACTGCATTATGTGTGGATGTCTTTTTTTTTTTTTTTCTTTCAGGGATGGGGCAACTTTTCCAAGGACGGGTTCAGGAATGCCTTTCACCTCTGAATCCGCACATAATGAAGCACACACACACACAGATCATATCTTTATGCAATCAGAAACACACACTATTTCGCAGGGTATCTTCATATCTGTCATGTCAGGGAAAGTGGAAAAACTAATAACAATGCGTAATTGCTCAAGTGTGGAAATGAAAAACATTTTTTTTGTTAACATTAACTGGCTGTCTATTGGAATAGGCCCCACTCTTTCGTCTGTGTTCATGTGTGATTGTGTATTTCAGGACAGTGTAATGGTCCATGAAGAGTTGTGTAGTCCCACTGAAAGGATCATTTCTCAGTGAGAACAGGAATGCACATACACAGCAATTTCAATGCCCCCCCCCCCCCCCCACCACCACTTCCATCTTTCCACTTCTTTCAGTATTCATTCCACACACGTATTCAAAATTAGAGGGCAAATAAATTGATTGCCAGCAGCTGAAGACACTTATCTCCCAGTGAGTCGGCTTTGCACTGGAGACCTCAATACCAAAACCAGGAAGCACTTCATTACATTGATGCTTAACAGTGAGGGAGAAAAAGACAAAACAGTGGAACAGCATCAGCAAACTGCGGTTCCAAACACACCAAACACAGTAAGACCATGATGGAGTGCAACTGATCAAGATGATCAAGACCTCCGGGCTAAACTGTGTTCATTAGTGGCAGCAATGCAGAATGAATGGAGCTGCTTACTTATTCTGCAGGCATCTTAGTGAAAGTGAACAGGCAGGAACAGGGCTAGCCTTAGCCTCATGCTTGCCTGTGTAGTGATGGCCAATTAAGCCGCTCTCTGATGAGCCATGCAGAGGCCCGGCAAGCAATTAGGAGGGCCAGGAGTCTGTGCTCATTACTGCTGCAGACTATTCAGCATTGTCCTGTGTTAAAACACATACAGTACAAGGCCTTGAGATTCCAGAGATGCCTATTAGATGTTGGTTTATATCATTCAGTCTGAATAAAAGAACAATCTCTCTGAATTTGCTGCTTTAATGACACAATGTTACTGCAGTAGCGCCAACGCTCGAGGAGGACCCCTCGCCACGAGTACACCAGTGCTCAATAGAAAGCATCTTTGATTTGACATTCAATACTATCTTTTCAGATGTGATTTGTCAATATGATACAGATAACCAGTGAAGTAGTTGACACACACTAATGCGTCGGAAGTGATATTGTCTTTTGACTGACAGCTGCTCTCCGCTTCCAGTATTGATTTAAATGACCACTGTGGAGGATTTAGTGGGATGTATTGGCAGGAATGGAATATCATATGAATTCATTATTAGCTTTTCATTAGTGTATAATCAGCCCATCTAAGCAAATGCTGGGATCTTGCCAGTGAAGCAATCTAGACAAATGTTAAGATTTTGTAACTGAACTGATTTATATAGAAGCATGGACCATCTCCTCATAGTCTGAGGTTTATGGATTTTTCACAGAGTAGAATTACTGCCTAGCGGTTGTATGCCTCTACCAACCAGCCAAGCTGCAGGAATAATTGTCACGATCACACCTTCCTGAGTAACGGCACTGAACAATGGCCAGAAGTGTTTTTACTTAACATTATGATGTGTGAAGCTGACCTTTGACCTTTAGGACATTGAATTAATTATTTTATCCTGTTAGATATTTGTTTTAAACTGTGTCATATTTTGTATATGAGTTTGTGAATTTTAGCTAAAAGCATGTTTTGTGAAGTCACAATGACCTTGATCTTCGAAGTTCATCCTTGAATCTAAGTTTGTGCCAAAATGTATTAAATTCCCACAAGGTGTTATTGAGATATCATGTTTACAACAATGGGATGGACGGACGGACAACCTCAGTCCCGGCTGCTGCTGGCACAGACATATAATAGTGTGGAGGGGATGAGCACAGTATTATTGCACGTTGTGTAGAGTTGTTATTAAGCACCTATAAAGGATGACCAAGGTTTTCTGCATTACCTTGACAGAATTCTTCAACAACACAAGATCTGAGACCGACTAGTCAGCTAACTGAATCCAGCATGTGTTAGTCTCAGTCATCTGCCTTTATAAAATCTTGCATGCATAACTCAGGCTGTGACAGTGTCATCTACAGTAGCCTGAAATAGACAAACTAAACACTGGCTGTATGAGCCTTTTCTATTTTAACTCATTGAGTGCCAACCATGTAATTTCTTGTTTTTCGTTCCCATGCGTTGAGTGCCAAAAACGAGATTTTTTAAATTATGAAACTAGACACTTTAACACACCTTATGTGTAAATTTGGGGACTCTACGACGAGCAGAACTGAAATAGATGACGATCAAAAACTCATGACAGCTCATGATCTGGAAGTTTTCATCATAACTCAGCTTTTGCAAACGGAGTTCTGCATGTGGCTGCAGCGCAGCTGCTCTGCTCTCACCCGCGAGGCTCCTGCAGCGCGGAAACAGGAAGCTCTCAGCCGACAGTCCCGCCCGGTCTTCATCTGGAGCAACACTGTGTCCTCCCCAAGGTCCTCCCGCGGTAAAATGTGATGATCCCTCGGTCAAAGCAGACCGGCATCACCGACCCGTACCACAGACGGACCGCGACCACCGGCGGGACCGGTGTTCCCGACCTGCTGTGGCCGAGAGACCATCACGTTCCGCGGCGAGAGGCTGTGACACGGCACTGTGCGTCTGTGTTATTGTTGTTTAGTGGTTGGTGGTTTTGTGAATAGAACAACATTTGTTGTATATATTTATCTTACACGAGCCCTTTGATCCAGAAATGCGAGTGTCAGAAGAGCAACAGGCACAAACAGAGCACCTTTCATAAAAGACGCTCCATCTCCTTTTCTAGAAAAAAAGGAGGGATTTTGGTGAAACCCAGCCATGTTTAGCTTGACTTTTCTCAGAAACAGAGGCACGTAGAAACAAACAGTTTGTGGCCATTTGAAGCATAAAGTTTTACCTTTCAAATGAGCCACAGTATGTGTTGGTGGCAATAATATAGAATACACTACTGTGGCTCTACCAAAATCGTCAAAAATGGTCTAAATTGCCGGTACACTTGACTTAAACTTTGGAAAGGAGCGCGGCACTCAATGAGTTAACATCACCCGACAGCCACTGCAGCATATTTAGTTGGTTGTAGTGGGCTAACAGCTACGTGCTGCTAAGTCCTACACACAGGTCCTTGCACTCTCGTTTCAGGATGCGCCGCAGTTGCAGGAGGTCAAAATACAGTACAGCCACATTGCAACAATAACTGAGTGCAGTAATGAAAAGTGTATAGTTTTGAATACAACGCAAACATAACAGTAAATATTCTTATACTTGTACTCTGCAGCAGAAGTCACATTGCATACATAAGGCAAGATTTATCTTCATTAAAATAAGGGGCAAAAACACTGGGACCAATTATAGATATGAAAACTTATGCCTCTACACTGGAGCTTATCTGATTATATAATGAAAGCAAAAGGAGAAACCTTTTTTAATGCATCTACTTCTGACTGATGTTTTGAGATAAGAAGCAAGTTGTGAATATGTTTTTTTTTTTCAAACAAGAAACAAAAATACACCTACTGTAAATGAAAATGTAATATTCCAAGATGGGGATTGGCTTTTATACCAGATGGCACTTTGGTAGAAATAATTGTATTGCTAAGAAGCTGAAGTGCAAATAAGTCTGATTCATTTTTAAGTGCTCTGTGTTTATACAGTACTTTAACGGTATTATAATTGTTTGCTTTTCATAGGGCTTGGGGCAAAGATGGAATAAATGAGAGTCAAAGGTACACTAAATAATAGTAGTGTGCAACAGAAATACACAGAGGCACAGAAAATAACATAACCCTGCTAATGTTGCTGCAGACCTGAGTTACACTGCTGAAAGGCTTCTGCTCCAGCCGAAGCCCTCATGTGGTACTGCATCTATCCTTACACAGCCAACCAGAGGAAGTCCATTAAGTCGGTTTGGAGACTTTGTGATTTCCTGCTCTCATGGCAGCCGAACCTGCCAATCCCTCTTTCCCCCCCAGCATCATATTCCCCATCTCCCCTGCTTAGCACCAGAGGCAGGTGGCACTGAGTGCTCACCATATGGCTGCTGCCGTAAGAATAACAGTGAGGGATCAGCTCCAATGGGCGCGGAGTTACACTGCGATGGAGATCAATGGTAGGCATTTATCACCTGAGGATGGGCACTGTGTGGGTGTGTTTGTGATCTTTATGGACACCAGCTTATGACTGAGTGCAGTACTGCGGGAATAAGCTTGATCTGATGGGGAAGAATGTTGTTTGTGTGATCAAGTCTAGAAACAAATATTGGAAAGTTACTGGTCTACATGTGCACACCTACTAGTTTGATGGGGCCACTGGGACTAATACATACAAAGAAGCCATATGTGAACAGAAGAAAGTGGCTCTTTCCCCATGAAATGAAATATCTTTCCTATAGAGAGCTTCTCACTTCTCACCCAACTTGTGGCAAGCTGTACATAATGTGATCTTTTTTGTACACGCACAAGAGGGAAATAAAATCACACAACTATGAGCATCACGGCAACTGATAAATTACTCACAATACTTTAATCACAAAACGCACTACCCCTCTGCATTTCAAAGCACACCCAGGCTTGTTCCCTCTCCCAAATCTTTCGTCAGAGACTGGCGAATCATAAATTGCATCTATATTAAAGTTGCACAAAGACCAAGAGGAAGCATTCAGTGAAATAACTTGGAACATGAAACACTCAAATCATAATAGCTCAGCAATCAGCCAAAGAGCAATCCATTCAGCTCCAATACAACTCCATTACCGCTGCTGCTGTGGCCGAGCAGCTAGAAAGACATCAAAGTAAAAAAGCTTGTGAAATAGTCAGCATTTGTCCTTTGTTTTTTTTTAATACTGTTAAATAATGAAATGAATGGCAGAAACCTACTTTAAAAAACATTTTACCAAGATGTCTAAAACATGCAACATCAGAAATTCATGGAGAGTAACTGACAATCAAAGTGGTTCAGGCAGCAGTGGGACCAGACATTCAAGCTAGTTATCCGTGCTTTTTCATGGCACAGTGAATAAACTGCCAGTTACACACTACAATTTCATTGGACCTCATTATCTTTTCTGAGTCCTCAAAATGAATTTTACATACACTACTACACACATGCAATTAACTTTTCTAAAATTAGCCTCTCGAGTGACAGCAGAGAGGTTTGGTTAGCCTGGGATAGTGAGTAAATACCACTATCACATACTGAATTTGGTTGATTCCATATATAATTTTCAAGACTGAGCACGAGTCCTGATATCTTTTAGGAGCAGGAGAAACACAACCTACAGCGTGTTGTCACAGTCCCTATTGACCCTGCTAAGTTTTGTTGACTACTGAATGACATATGACTGAATAGCAGCTCTGTGTCCAGGGGAGACCGCAGCCCAATGCAATTGTGAACATATGGACATTAGCATAGACTGTCGGGCTGCCTGCTGGCTTTCAGTGCATTGGGACTAGTCTATCTGACGCTGTGCCTGGTCCTGGTTGAACAACAAGCATAGTAGGCTGGCATGGTTCCAGTTATGACTGGACCACTAAGATGCTGGATGTTGGCCAAGGTTGTTTATGGACACTCCAGTTAATTGACATATAGTAGAGAGAGACAGCACTTGAGAGGGACAGCGTTCAGTCTCATTACTCAGCTCCTCAAATGCTCCATATTTCTGAACGCCCTCAAAACTTTAAGGTATACTGTGACGTTTTTAAATTGTTAAGACACTGTACAGCAATGTTTTGATGAGTGGGTCTCTCCTGCACTACTAATACATGTATGCTGATGCAACAGCACATGCATGGGGTAATGTGAAGTTCATTTATAAAAACTGATAACAAAAGAAGACAGAATGCATTACTCTCTGTATTCTCACACTTGCTCCCTCTCCCTCTCTCTTCAAATCCCTCGTCAACTCATTATGATGGCAATTACTCAGAGATAAATCTGAGGCCAGTTCTTAGTGGGTGACTTTTCATATGTTACTCAACTTTGCTGCTTTACAGCTGGAAAGAGACTATTCAAAATCTCATTTTAACTGGAATTACTGCCTCTGTGAAACAGTCAAGTTGTAGGAAATATGGTCACATCTCCCCTCTGTTCCTGAGTTACAGCGCTGAATAATGGGCTGTATGTGTTTCAGCAGGACATTATGATGTCACAGTGAAGTTGACCTTTGGCCAGTGGGCTATTGAATATAATCATTTTAACATTTTATCCTATTAGATGTTTGTTTTAGGGTGTGTCATAATTAAGGAACAAATTCTTGAATTATAGCCAAAAAAACTCATAGTGACCTTTGACCTTTAACCACCAAATTCTAATCAGTTCATCCTTGAGTCCAAGTGAATGTTTGTGCCAGATGTAATGAAATCCCCTCTGGGCGTTCCTGATATTTCATGTTCACAAGAACGTGAGGCCTCCGTGACCTTGACCTTTGACCACCAAAATCTAATCAGTGCATAAAACACAGTAACCTCCGGCCATGGCTGTCGCTATTGCGAGGGGCATAACAAGTCCCGCACCCAATAAAAGCCTCTACAGGCTACAAGTTTAATATAAACTGACAATTAATAATCTATCAGGGATAACAAAGATGTGTTTGTTATATGGAAGCCATGGACAACAATAATAATCAATTAACAAATACCTGCAACTCAAATCAAATCTTTTGTGCACAAAGGAAGAAAAAATGTTATGGACATGCTGTTCTTGAATTAGTCTGACAAGAGAGACAAATTATCGCATGATAACACGTCTTTTCTCAGCAAACAACACCTGCTACTTATAAATGGTCCTCACAGCACAAATCAATGGGTGGATTGTGTGGTTGTGTGTGAAAGCATTTGTTCAAACTGTTTTTAGGTTTGCATTTGTTGAAACCTTGTCAATTGTTCAGAACAAACGACACATTTAATACAAAGCCCAAATGGGTGGTTTTATGAGATAAGCGCACCAAACTGCTTTTTAAATATTAGCCCTCAGTCAAATAGCCAGGTGGAGATATCATAATCACTGCAGTGACAGCGATTTCTCTATCAACTGAAGTAATTAAAGTGTGATTTTACTCAAAACTGCCAAACACTGCTAAAACTGTGCAGCAACATGCACTCAGTTCCAGAGTGTGACTTTATCACATTTTCCCTTTAAAACATTGTAAAATCACAAAACCAAGTGCAGAGCTATGATTAATATTTATAACTAATCTATAAAAAGATTATCTTTTAAAGAAGTAATCTAAATATAATATCTTGTAGAAGTGATGTCAACAGCAGCTGAGCTTCATAATGTAGTACTGTAAGTGTAGTAGCTTGCAGCAGAGTCCAACAGGAAAAATCATACAAGACACGTGTCGCTGGATAACTGCGTCTCTCCATCACTTCAGTGCGGCTGAGATTTAGTCGGAACTAAAGATCTCCCATGCAGCAAATATTCCCCCTTCTAGAAACAGGACAAGTCATGTCAGTGTGGTTGTGGAGATGCATAACGGCTCCGGCATTCTTCTGACAGAAATGCCACTACGAAAACATTCTGCGCTGCCTACGTCTTAGGAATGCAGAGTTCTTGTCTAGAATGTAATATTTATCTTGTAAATGTCTTGCAGGCTCAGCTTCTGCCTCTTACCCCATTTGATATGTGTGCTTAGCTATGCAGCTAAGCACTCCATCCATGCCACATTAGGTGCTCTGTGCCACAGATACACCACCTTCAATGTGGACTTTTCAGAGAAGACATTTCAACATCAGAGAGGGATCCATTCTGTCCTGAACTCACTCTCTCCATTGCTTTGCTATCAGCTTTGCAAGATAAACAGATACAACCCTGGGGTATTGAAGTGGGCAGGAATATTCAGTAGCACATGAAGGCTGAAGTCGGCAAAAGCCTCCTTGGGGCTGGTAAGCCTGATCCACATCGAGCTGGCTTACTTCCACCTCTGGATCACTTGAAGCCTCCATACCAAAGGGAGGCTGATTATGTTTCACCTCAAATACAATAACGAAGACCCCACAGTTTGGAGGTATGTAGCACATGAAAGTAGCAAAAGGTTTTTTTTTTTTTTTTCCATGCACCAGCTCACATGGTTTGATTGACCCTGACTATGATCCTGCATCCCTCTAGTTTCTCTGACTCAATTGTTTAGTTCCGCATGCAGATGATCGTCACCCCACCCCCTCCTCGTCGCTGGGGTGTCATCTGATGTGCACCTGCACTTAGCTACCATGCAAAGGGTGTGACTAAATGCAGGATGTGATCCCTGGGTCCTGGTGCTTTTTAGATTTACATTCCATTAGACGCCTTGATTGAATCCACCTGCCCTGTGCACCCATTCACCCGGGCAAACCTCTGCTCGAGCCATCTGTAGGGTGACAGATTGGGCCCATCGAGTGGAGCTGGATGTGATGAACAAAGCAAATATGCTCTTGCTCACTGGTTCTTTCTTGCGCCAACCCCTGACTTAATATTATGTGATGCATTTATTTTTACCCCTCTCCTCCATTGTGAATCAATGTCTTTAATCTGCCTGTGACAGAACTCTGCGGGATATTCATGTGGGAGGAACACAGTTCATAAATAGCATCTTAAAAGTTTGCTTTCTTTGAAACATTTGAAGTTGACCTCAGTATGAAGAGCTTTTTTTTCTTCTTTTTTTTTTAGCCTAAACACTGTATTTTGTAAGGAGATGATATGGGACTAAAAGAAAGCGAGTCCTGTATCTGAAGAACCAAAACTGAATCATAAGTGATATGATGCTGCATACAGTATGGTGTTAAGGATTACATAAACTGGATCAGTACTGTAGCACATGTCTGACAAGCCTTTTTTGCACCTATCACCTACTGTAACCCTGACATTCATTTGCCATACACCCTGCTGACCTTTATGCTATGTGCAGCATTTGTCTTGGTTCCTCCATGAAATCTTTTCATGTTGGGAAACCATATTTTTTGTGCCTTTTTCTTTATATTGCTAGATCTAGATTACCTGAGGCAGTGGAGAGAGAAAAAAAACTGTACAACAAAAACAGGGAATCCCTATCACACAAGACTGTAAATAAAAAAATCTTCTGTAAAGTCTTCTCTCTCAGTAAACAGTAAATATTTGTAATGAACATCTTGCTGAATAAGACTATAAATTGCTGGAGGAACATTGTGACAGAGTCATCTCAAAGCACATCAAACCTATAAACATAAACAATTTTCTCTTCAATCCTCGGGAAACAGGTGCACACCAAGCTACGTCATAACGTAGTCTTACAAGGGATTCTCTCTGCTTCCGTGTTGTTTTCCCATTGCCTGCATGAACCACACAGCTATTTGATTGAACAGATGGTTATTTAGCAGGCCGACAATGGGTTTCTTTTTCTCTGCTTACTGCTCTTCCATGGAATCTACAGAAAAAATATCTAGTCAATCTCATTTCACTCGCTTTAACCTCTAGAAACTTTAACTTGTGAATTATAGAAATTACTTTTTTTTATTAATACGGAAAGGTCCCATGAGCTTTTCCCTCCTGGGCCAGACTCAATTTATTATGTTCATGCACTATTTGATAAGATACTTGGAAGGTTGGAGCTGTGAAAACAAGTTTAACCTTTTAAAGAACTGTATTGCTCTTTCTCTTGGGAATTCTGGATGTTCAACAGAGAGATCAAGACAGTAAGAAGAATACACACGTGCTGACTTTGAAAGGATTTGGAGTCAGTTATATCATCAGCTTCAGTAAGATATGAAGAAATCATTATGATTTTAGTCTTGTCCATGTCATTAGGCTTTCAGTCATCCAGTCTGATAAATCATTTTGCAAATTTACACACAATGGGTAACTACCGTATTCGATTGTACTGTAAGTAGTAGAATGAAAGTGCTGATTTGTGGTGTTTCTCTGTTTAATGTTTGACTTTAGCTTGGGAAGAAAAACAAGGAAACATGTTGGACCATTTTCACCATTTTACACAATTCATTGAGAAAATAATTGTGAGATTAATTTATTTTTAAAAATTGAGAAAATAAATTGTGATGGCCCTGACAAGAAAAATCTGTCATACTTGCACTGTATTATAGGGAACATTTATCTTCACCTCTGCCAGGGATATGTTTTCAACATAGGTGTCTGTTTGTCAGCAGGCTTATGCAAGAGCTGAAGAACTGAAACCGAGTTTAACTAAATTTGGTGGAGGGATGGGGCACAGACTACATTTTGGTTTAGATCTGATTAGAGGGATGGAACATTTGTGACATCGGGCATTTTTCAACACCTCTGCCAATTAGTCAGGACATGATGTAGCCTACAGATGTTCATGTATCAAAAAAAGAGGACATATTTATGGTGTTGAAATCTATGACTTTGCACAGGTTGGTGCTGATAATAATCTGGATCTGACTGACTTGTGTAGGACTGTTTGGCCTTGGCGGAGGGATGCACTCTACTGAGTGTCATTCTAGCTGTGCATTTGTGCGTTTTTCATGTCATTGTGTCCACCCTTGTATATATTACATGAGCGATCATCTTGAATATAAATGTCATTTCCTGCAAACCAGGGAAGTGGACCATTATCAGGAGCTGTAAATCCTGAAATGAATTCAACAAACAGGGTGACGTGGCTTTAGGAGGCAGCATCAGACGAAAGTGCAGCCATGAGAAGATTATGATGCACAGCATTTGCCTCAGCGCCTGACTATAAGATATGTGTGAGCAATTTTGATTTATGATATTTTCTTTTACGCATTTGACCTATGTGCATTAGGAGGCATTAGGATACCATCCCTCGGAGCAGAGGAGGGGTTGTTGCTTGGCGTTTGCTGGTTCGTTCAATTTTAACAGATGTAAATTAATCACGGCTGCATCTCAGATGCTTGCTGGATGCTCAGAGTGAATAGCAGCACTACACACTGAATGCTTTTAATATTGAGAAGCTTTTTGTTTTTTTGTTTTTTGTTGACCCAATGATTTGCTCTTGACTGGTATCTCCTTCAACTCCAATGTGACTGCCTTCATTAGGGGGTTAATTAAAAGACTTGGCTTTATTCTGAAGCAATAAGATGTACTTCTGTTTTATGCCATTTGCTTTCATCATCTGACTGAGTGTAATTTGTCTAATTAAATAAAAAGCATTATAGGAGATGGTAAACATTATGAGATGGTGGTACCAATACATGCATACTGATTAGAGTAAACATATAAAGTAGAACGGCTTTCAAGCCAGTGGAGAGGTGAAAGCCTTTGAATTTCTTTTTTACAAAAAATATAAATAATCACTGTTTATATTCACTGTTTTCTCCCATAAGTATCAGTCTGTCTGATAACAAACATTTCAACTAAACACTGGGATTAGTGGGTCTAAGTGGTCATTTGTGAGTCTATGTAAATCCAGTCCTTAGAGCATACCTTGTCCTAATAATAGCTTTAAGCTCAACGCCTTGAACCAGTTCCAGCAGCCCACAGCAGCCCCACTGAGGGTCCTGATCCCTGGCTTGTCTCTGTGGGACGGCAGCATCATGGTCCACAAGACCTGGGTAAATGTTTGTGCACAGAGGCTGAATTAGATCATATTCATGACCGTGGGAGGCTCTCTGATTTATGAGGCTGGATTTTACTACCTATTGAGTGCAATTACATAGAGCACATGAAGTATGCAAACAAAGCCTCCGACAGCAGCCATCTCGTGCTCTAGATAATATGACCCGATAGTGATAAACTGAGTAGGATGAGCAATATGTGACTACAAAGCAGCGAAAGTGTTCTCTATGTACATTAAAGTCAGAGTAAATTAAAAAATGGCCCACTAAACCCGTTAGTATGACTACATACTTTCTGTTAAATATTATCTCTGACTTGTCCTTTCAAGTACTTACATAAACAGGAGGAGACAGAGCTGTGCAAAGATGCATCAACTAATCAATACATTTCTGCAGTATATGAGGCGCTATTCTACAGATTTAATTGTGCCTTGTGTCAATTCAAAGCATCAATAGTGCTTCGTTGATGATGTATGCAGCTGATCACATCTGGTCGAGACTGAATAAACAAGAAAAATGTAACAATTAGGAATACCTCATCGTGACACATTTTTGCAGTCCAATCCTCTCATGGTTGAAATGGGAAGTGAGCATTTTCAGATTTCTGACAAAATGAAATATGGCTATTTAAAACCAAGAGCACATGTGAAGGCTTTCCTCTAATTCTAATTTATAGAGGTCATTAATGGTAACCACACCGAAAAAATCTTTTTTGATGGGTGAAAAAGTGGCTTTGTGAACTTTTAGAAAAGGAAATGTACCAAACCATTTGCTTGATAATTTCCATTACCATCAAAAGCAGCAGGAGGAGGAGTGGGCCCCGCTGCTGATCCTTAAGCTGATTGAAATATGCTGCTCATTAGAGCCCATTCACAAAATTCATGAATCACAGTAAGACAGACGACAGTTGGCTCACCTGTGAAAAGGTCCCTCCTATTAACAGGCAGATAGCCTAACTATTGTATTATAGAAAATGGCTCAATTTATTACTGCCTTCATATGAATGCAAATGAGTCACAATCAATAAGTCCAATTTTTGACGTGTCATTAATAATAAGTGGCCGGAGGAAAAAAAGTCAGACCAACATTAATATAATGTCAGCAACTAAAGTAAATGAACAAATCTCTACAAAATGGGCTTTTTTGTAAATAGATGATAAGCACATCCTGGGGATAAGGGTATTGTAACAGCACTTTAATAATTTAGAAAAGGTGTCAAGCAAAATGACATGTCTCATGCAATTAATTGCCACTTTTATCAACATCTACACAAAACAAATAAAAATCACCAATCGAAATGAATTAGGAAAACACAAGTCAAACAAGGTAAGAAAATATAGATCACTCTCTCTCTGGAGTAGTCATATAGCCACTGACATAACAATAAAAATGTGAGGTTTTTTTCTCTTTTGTTCTTTTTTTACATTTAAGAAGACAGACACATCCCTGAGAATGAACACTTCTGAAAACTCAACAGAAGAGAAAATGGAGACGATCCAACCGTAGCACATGAGCAGGAAGGAGTGCATGCTGGGAGATTCAAGGTGGCTGCAGAAAAAAAAGGAGAAGTGAGAGATTTATGCTAAACGTGTGCTGACTGACAAAGCAACGTCTTCTCAAGGCTCTGCAGGAGATCGGCCTAAATCCTTCTCATAAATTTTATATTAATGCCAGAGGTAACCAAGGTTGTTTTTCCCAGTATTTCTCCAGGTCCATTAAACACACCTAATATATTTCAACATTCTCCCATTTCCCCTCTAAGTAGCTCAGCTGAATTGCAAAACTTGTACATAAGAGAATGTTTATTCCACGCCGAGTCTGATGAGACTTCAGTGGCTGTGCTTCTCTGTTAAGGTTGACTGGTTTGAAGATAAAAAGCTAACACACTCACCTTCCTCTGCACCTGTAGGTACTATAACCTTGCCATTTCAGGAGATAATAAGACGAGCTGTCTAAGTGGGGTGGGAGGGTGGTGGTGCTGGTGGTGGAAGGGGGAGTGAGTGGGGAGGGGGGTTAATCTGTCTCAGATCTCGCTTAGCGCTCTGCTGTAGTTTATTCAGCGGGAAAGAGAATTCAACTTGATAACAAGTAACAAAATCTTTTATTCCCAGTAATGTGTGAGAGCTGTCTGTCAACATTTCTGCTTTGAGCATGAGAAAGAAAAAGGTGCAATTTGCTTGAGCTGGAGCAACAGTCTGTGTAGGTAAAACCAAGTTGCTGCTTTCACACCTTAGTTGACTGGCCTATTTTAAGACTTGGAGAGCTTTCCCCTCCTAATTCCCAATACAACATAGTAAATCCCAATGCGACAGACTGCAGCCACTGCCATCAAATATAGTGGCTACCATGGAAACTACACTGAACTTCAGCGTGTCTATATTGCACATAGATAGAGGATAGTAAAAAACACTCAAATCCCTGGCACACATAGTCATTAACATAATGTGCCACATAAAAAATGGGTCTACATACAAGTAATGAGTTCTTCATCCTTTAGTGAGCAGATATACTGCGTTCTACTGTTGTTCACTGACAAACTATATTAGCGGATCACTTACTCACTGTATTGGATGCATTTTAATATTTTGCTCAAGCCAAGGAGGCGCACAAGCTCAAGATGGTGAATGAAACTAACTAAGAAAAGTACAACACGGATTTCGACAGAACAAGTCAAAATGGTGGCTCCCTCCCTTTCACGCTCACGAGAGGAGAAAACATGTCTCCCAGCTAGACAGGAGCAACAGCACCGGTTTGATCTCTGCTTGAGCTCCACTTTTCAATTGCAAGTCACAAAGATGTAAGAGCATATGTCTAGCATTTAACAGCCATGAAAAATAGTCGTGGAAGAAACTGGGGAGAGAGAGAGAGAGAGAGAGAGACACGGTGACTTTATTCTGAAACATCACTGTCTCAGTTGTCAGAAACATGCTGATAGACAAAACATGTTAATAGGCACATGGGCCTGCCTGCACGCACGCACACACATGCACAGAAGTACACACACATGCGCGCTCGCGCACAAACACAAACACACACACACAGGCAGACAATTAAAGAAGCTCTGGAGACAGCAGACTGATTGTTTATCTGCATCGTAGCATAGAGAATTGAAATCCACAGCCACAGATAAGACATCAATCTTCCTCAGTGGGCTGCGTAAATAAATCTGATTACGGACAGAATCATTTCCCCTTTAGAATTGTTTTATCTGCTCATTCCATGCCTCAGCACCAGATAACTCGGAAAGTGGTTGGCACAAGGTGGCGGCTCGCCCCGCACTTGTCTCGCATTAGCGTCATCGGCCTGTTGACAGCGGAATGATATTCGATTCAAACTTCTATTCACTTCCAATAGCTGGAAACCAGGCCTGTAACTAATTAATTATTTTCATTATCAATTATTCTGCCATTGCCTTTTTAGTTTAATTAATTATTTGGTTAGTAAAATGTCAAAAACAGTGAAAAGTAATGATTAAAATAAAACCCAGGCTGACACTGTCAAATTGCTTTTTTCCAACCAGAAGACTAAGAGATTCAATTTATTATCACTTCAGATAAAGAAAAACAGAAAATTATAACAAATGAGAGGTAACCCAGCTAATATCCAGCTTTTCTCAGAAAAGGTCCTCAATAAATCAATTATGCAAACAGTTGATGTTTTCCTTGTTACAATTTTCTGTCGACTAATTAGCTGATTTTAACTTTAGCGGAAATATGTGTAATTCCTGCGGCATGTTTTGATGGAAATTTCAATGTTCAACCAACTTGTCCTTCAATATGATCAAACAAGATCAATTTACTTTTGATTAAAAAGTTTAAAATGTATCATGACCTGTTTTAACATAATTCTATGAACGTCTGCACAGACAGAGAAAGATATGTAGTTAAATTAAGGGAAATGCACCTCATGATCTAATTTCATATAAACTGATAATGAGACGTGACGATGTCAGAATATATTCTGATTATGTGCATAATTGCTATGAAGTTCCCTATTTGTGTATCTAAGAGAATTTAAATTATATGTACTGTAAGTCATTCCAACTGAGCATCAGCCCATAATTTCAATACATTTCAGGCTTGTGAATATTTTATGCAGCCAAGGAAAAAACAAATTCCTTACAGATTTGGATAAATGAGATAATGTAATGCCGGAGCGTACTAAGCTTTTACACACTTCTCAACAAATCCCACTGTTTGTTTTCACATTGTAATGTGCTGGAATCTCTTTCAACCAAAACAGATTTGTTGTTGCTTCTCTGTTAGATCTGATAAAGCATTAAAGGCATTCAGACCGGGGTTAGTTCACTCGTGTGACCTGAATAAGCATCGACAGCCACTAAAATGAATTTGGGCAAATCAGACAAGCAAGCAGCTGGGCACATCCACATTCTACAAGCCGGCAAGCAGACAGGCATGGTGACAAAGCATTCCCTTAAAACACACCAGATAAAAGACTAATTTGGTCCAATTTTGCTGGAGGGATGCTTATCTCAGAATTCAAATAAGGTCAAAAGAGAAAACAGTCGCGAAGTCAGTGATAAGATCATGGAGGAAAAGCAAAATAAACCCCTGTAACCCCTCTGAAAATGAGTTATGCTCCGGATCCTTGTAGCTGTAGTTATGCCTCTTATTGCTATTTACCTCCAGTGAGGACAACATGAGTCACCACAATAAAGGTAAATAAATAATTGATGAGGGCAATAAAAAGGAAAATCGAGAAGTTAGGCTTATCAGAAATAAACAAAAAAAAACAGCCAAATTTCTACTCTAGAACAACGGTGATAAGAAAACCGGACTTCAATGGAAATTATAAGCAGGAATCATAAATCATCACAGATTAAATGTTAGCAGACTGTACTTTGGTGTAATCTCTTTCGCAGCAGGCAATTGTTGCCTTCAGAATTTATCAGGAACACTGAGTGCGTTTGTGTTTGTAGCGGTAGGAAGACGGAAATTGTATACGCGTGGTAAGAGACCGGGAAAAAAAAGTCAAAAGTTGAGGCTCATCAAACTATTTGACAAATGATGTCATGAAAAGGGCAAAAACAGCAAGAGCCTATAAACTAAACGACTCAGATCTTATAGAAGTTGGGTTCATGTCCTACCAGCAATGAGCCGAGGCAGGGAAACAGTAACGTGAGGCAGTAATGAAAAAAAAAAAAAGTGCGGCTCCATCAGCTTACCGCTTCACCTGTCTTTAGATGAAGGGAGAAATGACAGATTACTGCAACATAACTGTCTATCACTTATGAACTACAACCCATTAGAGCAGGATACCATTCAGAAGACAATGGTGGATCACAACACTTTCTCAGCACTGTTCTTGCTTTCTGATCAATCACTGAAGATGAGAGCTGGTTGAGTTTTGACATGGGAAAATATGAGGTGGAAGGGGTAAGTGACTGGCTTTGAGGAACCACTTTTATCTGGGAAGTACAATGCAAAAAATGTTTCTTATGGGAAATCGTCCTATTTTTGTTACTATCCACCCCTGTCAACAACAATCATTCAAGGATGCATACAAAACATTTCTATATTCAGTAAGGTCTGCAACTAACAGATATTCTGATTAACAATCATTTACCAAGTAATTGATTACTTGTGTTGTCAATATATTTCAGAAAATAATGATAACACACTTTGCTATAACATCAAATGTAGAAATGTTTTACATTCACACAACTGAGGTGCAGAGTACAGGAAATGTGCCATTCTTTAACATGGAAAATTAACTTTAAGTATTTATTGATCAACTTACTAATCAAAATGTTGACTTTAAATTGCTTTTCTAGTTGTTAAATGACCACAATTTGTTGGGAAACGATTTACGATTTTGTTTATGTAAATTAGTGTAAGATGCATCCCGGTTTTTTCTTTTTTTTTCAGCATGACTGGTTGATGGATGAACATGACACAAGACCTCAAATGAGAAATTGCAGCCAACAGCATAACAATGCAGACACAGATAACACAGTGTGTGAGTTGCTATGCAAATGGTAAGAAATTATGTAGTCCTCCGTTCCAAGAGCATTAATGGGCATAATTGCTGGGAAACCCGTCTGTATTCTGGGGTGTTTGCCTGTTTGGCAGTTCTCTCAGGTAATCACACTTGGCTGTAGTTGTAGCTGCTACCTCAGCTCCACCCCGGTTGTGTCACCCCTTTTATCTAAATTTAGATCTTCCTGTTCCAAACAGGAAGATGACGCCAAGCAATGAACTTGAAACTGCTGGCTTCAAAACTTTGAAAAAAGGTCATTTGATTTGACCTTGCAGATGCATTCTTGTTTACATGTATCCAACTGTGACTGAAAACAGTACCTGTTTTTTATTCCACCAAATATTTGTTCTTTCTTAATTCTCCCCTCGGCTTGCTGTTGGGGTTTAGATTTAATCAATTCAGATATTGATTTCACTTATCGATTGCTGATGATTGTGTAACCAGTAGGAAAGAAGAGAGCGCTGTGGGTCCAAACTTTGCTTTCAATAAATATCTATAAGGCAGACTTTTTTTTAAAATTACATTTGGAGTCTACTCCTCCACTTCCTTACATTGTTTTATTTAGACATTTTACCAAGATGACACTGATATGATGGATAAGAAAACTCGACATAAATACATTTATGTAATGTTGAATTCTACAGTGGTCAAGCCATGTCTGCCAAGAGTCGTCTGTGTATACAACCTTAATTACTCCTCTCCAGTTTTTATATGCACAAGTCAATGGCGTACAAGTTCACAGCTTTATTGTTAATCACTGGCTCTGGAGTTGAACATGTACAGCTGCAGAAAAACCTGACAACAAATTACAATTAAACCTAAAGCACAAGTGGTGCACAAGTGGTGCACAGATGCACGGCGACAAACTCTAAGCTGGACGATTTCTCACAGCTGCTGCTCGCCCCAGTATTAACAGCATCGAACACACAGGTCTATAAACTGAGATGTGAGATGTCTGAGTGCAATTTCCCCTTGTTTTGAGATGTGCATGCATCACACGGAAACCAAACACTAACCAATATATTAGGTGTCACGCCCTGTGATAAATGATGATGATGTAAATGACTATATGCCAAGAGAGTGAATCGGTTACACCTGTAGGCTGGTGGTCATTGGTTTTGTGATTGCCCAGGGCATAATGAGCAATAGGCACCTTGTGTGAGTAAGCTTGATTTGTTTTGCCCTTTGTGTTGCATTATCTGGCTGACCTGTCACAGTTGTATCACAGGCAGGTTTATTGGATTTAGAGACCGGCCTGTCGCGGTTTACACCTACACATTCTGCCATCATGGCTGCTGATCAGCATTTCCTGTGTGGTGTAAGTGTGTGTGTGTTGTTACCACAGCATCCTCTCCAGTGTCCTGTTTCAAACCGTGCACTCCTAATGCTCAGGTGACACAGAATAAACTGGGACTGTCATGATAATATTAGATTAAAAGAGAGATCATATTGTAAATTAGCTTTAAGGTCAAAAGTAGGCGGACAGCCACACATCACAGCTAAATGTGGCCGATTTATCCTTCAGTAACAACTCATAGGGGCCTCTCAACAAGATTTTTAGAACTTAGCTGGAGGGATTTGCTCCCATTCAGCCACAAGAGCATTAGTGAGGTCAGCCACTGATGTTGGGTGATAAGGTCTGCCTGGGAGTCGGTGTTCCAGCTCATCCCAAAGGTGTACAGTTCGGTTAAGGACTGGGCTTTTAGCTGGAGGTCAGGATTTCACAAAGGATTGTGACAAACAAATCTCAGGGGTCATGAGAGCGTTAACAAGATGAAAGCAGAAAAAAACCTCACATTTGTTTTCACACATTCAAAATTTTGATTTTTTTTAGCTTGTAAATTAAAGGATGGTTTTATTCTTTTTTTTTGCTTTGGAAAAATTATTAAAATGTATAACTGGGAGCAAAAATTACTTCATCCCTAATCACAACCCACCTTTTACACACTCTCTGCTCTGCACTTATGCATCAAGGCACTTTTAAAAAGAAAAATGCTGTTGTCTTACTTAATTTCATGTATTTTATGTCTACAATTTTTCAGTTTTCTTTTGTTTGTTTTTTAGGTGCTTGGTGCATGCAGTTTCTTTGTTTTAAAGCACTGCAATGATTATTCCTACCATTATGATTACTGACATAAAACAAATTATGTAGTTGCAAGAATAAATTGATTAACTTTAAGGACAAACATGTTAAGTTGTTAAAAACTATATATTTTCACATTACAACAACAACACAGGTTGCAGCCCAGGACACTCAGACAATAGCAAGAAAAGAAAAAGTGAAACAAACTCATCATATTGCTGAGTAATCAAACTGGAAAGTGAATGGATTTTAAGTGCTTTTCAATCTTCCAAAAGGCAGCAGAAGAGCATTTAGCTATTGGCTAATATTTCTGTTAAGTTGGAAATCTGTAGGTGGGTTGTTGTCTCACTGGGTGTTGCCTTTATTTATTCCCCTCACAGAAGCTTTTCTTCTTACAGTTTTACTGCATTTTCCATACTTTTGTCTTCTTCAGCTGCAATTGTTCCAGGGTCAGAGAGTGTTAGCTATATAAATTTGTTTTTGTCACCGTGAAGGCCATCTCACTGAGAAGAACTCACTTTAAACAAACTTGAAAACACCAGCATAGCAACATGAATGGTACAAAAAAAACCCATAATGCAGCGTACGGTAAAAAGAACAGTGGGGATTTGATTTCCACCGGGTCCGTCTGCGTTGCGGTTTGGCTCCATCACGCGATAATCCTGAACGTACGCAATACCGCGATATCCCGCGATAAACTGTGTGTACAAAGGAAACAACAACAAACATCTAACTTTGCTTCTCCTGCAATGAAATGCCAGGCTTTGTCCTTTCTGTCATTGTCCTTATAAAAAGGATCTATGGAGTCATAACTAATTGTGTGTTTTTCAACTCCCACAATTAATCTCCCGTCGTCCATGGTGCCGAATCTCAGAGACCCTTTGATCAATTGATTGTAATGTTGATGTGAAGTTTGGATAGGCGTATTGTGTTTTAATTTGAAAGGGGGCAGAAATGTATTACATTGATTCTGTGTTGGATTTCCTGTCTGGTGCAATCTGCTCTGTTGAGGTTGAGCTTCGTCAAAAATAGAAATGCTGCGAAGTGCGGACTGACAGCTCTGCGGCATGGAGAGCCACTGCTGGGATCGTGCTGAGACGTGCCGGGGTGTGCCCGGTGGAAATGCCCTCATTGATTAAAGTGGCAGCGATCGGCTCCGGTGACCGCGGTGCTGACGGACACCAGTGGAAATTGAGGGTAGCTACAATTATACTATCACCTTCCAAAAAGAAAATCTGCCAGAATGGCATCTTTTCTCTACAGAGTCTGTTCATTCTGCATAGGTGCTGCATGAAAACGCTTTGGGTTTGTGCCCAAGTCATTTAATGGAAAGAAACACTGGTTGGGGACCAATGGTCTAAAGCAGGGCTGCCCAATTTGGGGCCGATTATTTTTGGCCCGCTGCCAATGCTCGAATTTTTAATTTTTGAAATTTCTATTATTTTCCCACTGTGATGCATGTTGCATGTACGACTCCGACCACTGGGTGGAGTCTGTCACCAGTGCTGTTGTTAACGTGCTGGGAGTGTTCATAGAAGAAGAGACAGGAAGTAAACCGAAGTAAACACCACACACAAGTTATTTTGACTGTGTTCAGCAGCCTCCCCCCTAGAGCTCCGAGCTCCAAAGAGCTTTAATACCGGGAAAGGTGACGGCAGCGGCAATGACGAAGGCAACGGTGCCGGCGGGGCTGTTGCCGTCGTCGTCATCATTGCCGGTAACGTTACCGTTGCCGCCGTCGGTACCGTGCCGTTGCTCTGGAGAAAGCTTGAACTTTCTCCAGAGCTACGGCGAGCTCTGGAGGGGAGGGGAGGGGAGAGGGGGGGACTTGCCGGCCATGCAGCCCCCAACACAGGGCGCTGTGTGTGGGTGAGAAGAGCAGGGAGACTGCTCATTAGCTGACTGGGCAACGGCAACAAATTCACATGCTACTCTGCTTTTCTGGGGATAACACATAGCAGACAATGCCCTTCTGAACCAGAGCACCAGTACAGTACCAGTAACTTTGCTTTGTTTTAACAGCAGGGCTCCAGACTAACATTTTTCACTAGGAGCACAGTGGCCTCGAACTTAACATTTTAGGAGAGCAAGCAGGAAATTTAGGGGAACACACTTGTAAATTGATTTGCAGGGCAAGTATTCACAATACTCACACACATTGACCTGCCACCTGTGATTACAAACATCAGATTTTTTGAGTCTCCCCTTTCATGTTTCACCAGCGTTACAAAACAAAAGACAGGCAAATTCACTGGTTGCACATGTGCACAAGATGAAAAATTTACTTGCACTGTCCCAAATTTTAGGGGCAAAATGCCCCCATTTAGGGCCAGTCTGGAGCCCTGTTTAACAGTGAAACACAATCGATAGTGTTATTAAAAAAAAAAACTTTGTATGAGTGTTTATTTTGCACAATTAACCTATGTTATATGCATATTTAATTTTAATGTTTAATTTTGGCCCGCGACCTTCCACCCTGATTCATTTTTGGCCCTTCACTGAGAAGAATTTGGGCACCCCTGGTCTAAAGTATATGATTTAATTATGGGGCTTTGCCAAAATTCAAAATAACAGTCCTAGAAAAACATAGACACAATCATATATGTAAATGTGAATCTATTCTTTTGGGTTCTATGGCTTCTGTAGCTTACAAAGTGCATAAAAAATGTGATTTTCTTTTCTTGGTGGAGGCTATTTGATTTCTCACTGGACTACCAACACTGCAGTTATGTATTTTTCAGGGCCACAGGTAAGCTGCTTAACTCCACCTCCCCAAGTGGGACTAAAGAGTGAGGGATAATTCAATAAAATTCGGCTTTCAGAAAGATCATGCCTCCTGGTATCCCCCCCCCCACTGCAAAGCCACGACACCGCCTGAAATCTACAATGACAAAATGGACAGGCGTTGACTGGGGACGTGGCATTGAGGAGAATCAGGTCCCGATGCACAAACTCATCGTGGCGCTCCCGCATCATCGCAGTGACATGCCTCGGGAGCTACAGTAAGGACTGACACAGGAGGGAGAAAGGGATGGAAACATTAATGTATCATTCATCTGAGCTCCGCACCCTGCCTCTACTGCAGTATGAAAACATAACTGTAATGAAAATCCTATCGATCGGAGTTGCTTCCTTTTAGACAAATTGCACTGTTTTCTCTTCCTTTCAATTGCTCGGAAGGCAAATGTAAAGAGCAAAGATGAAAGCCTGTGAGACATCATCATCAATGCTCCATCATGACAGGCAGAACTTAGCTATAGACAGAGCCTTCTCCTTTATTAATCATAAAGACATGTGCACAAGAGTGAGTACTAAGAAAAGGCTAATTAATTATATTCAATGAGTGGATTGGTGTCTGGTACCTTTATGCATTTTACCATTGCCACATTGGTTGTGTGTAATTTTATTTCTTGACTTAGTATTTTTCATGTGTGCAGTACTCAGATGTCTTGAAAAAGCTCTACAGTATATTCATGAAGTCATTATTAGTATTAGTATGAGGTTTATAATGTAGCATTTAACCGACTCGCAAATGAATGCTGTAATGTTCAAGGCCTGATAAGATAATGGCTATAGTGTGTGACATTTCATTAAAGGGGGATTTCCAACAGATGTCAAATAGGTTGTGAAATGTCTTTTTTCTTCTGTAAACCTAAGGCAGTTCAGTCTGTTCAAGTTAATGTTCACAGTCAACCCCCACCCCACCCCTTAATCCACCTAGATGATTCTGGAGCCAGAGGAGGCCTCGTGGTTAGAGAGACCATCTCTGCTTTAATCTACCAACACCCCTGCAGAAGTGTCCTTGATCAAGACACAGCTGCAAGGGAGCTACTCCTGGCTGCCCCTGTGTGTTCACCCCTCTGCTTCAATGCAAACATGCAGCCCTCTGAGGAGAAAGCAAAACAGCGCTGGGGCACTAAACTCTTTTTTCACCATCCTTGAAGCTTTTCTCTTGGTTTGCTAGGTCTCTGCTGTCTGGGCTCGGAGGCCTCAGAGGCATCATGATGGAAATTTTTAGAAATTATCTCTGACACCACCACCCTTATCAGTGGTCATTAGGGAAAGGACAGACAAAGAAAACTATTTTAAAGTCCTGCAACATATCCAGTTATGTGGTCCCTAAGGAGGCTTTTTGCAGAGCTAACATGCATGAAGTGACAAGACAGACACTGAGTGTAGATAACCATCTTTCCCGTGTGCAGTCCTCCTGAATTTCTAAATTAAAGATAGGAAGATAGCACGGCTACAATCTCTGTGTGGATCTTCATTCTCTGGTGAAGTAAAGGCACTCTGAGGAAATACATCAACCCAGCATCTCAGGGGTCAAGGGTTTATTTAATGAAGTCATATCAGTGATGGCTGCTCCTTTCTGTGGTCATTGGGTGGCGTTTAGATATAAAGGGGCGGTTGTGAAGATCAGGTAAATAACCACTGTGCTGTTACAAAAGCCATTTTAATTGTTTTTCTTGGTTATCACTCCTGAAAATCTCCTATGTCATACAAATAAAGGCCACATTACATTACTTTTACAATCATAAGATACACAGTCTTTTGTTTAGAGAGTTAAATGCATCATGCCTTTTAGCAATTAGTTATTAAAAACAGATTTTGCTCTGCTGTAAATTTCCTCAGTGTGAAATACTCGGTTTTCACATTATGGATATTATAAGTGAGATGGTAAACTGAGCATCAGTTGCTATTTAAACCCACAAACCCTATGACAAACTCCAACTGGGGTGAAAAGTTTTAACTCAGAAACCGCGGTTTCTACCGCTGCGCTACCAACTGTTCATGCTGAATAACAAAATGTGTGTGTGGGGGTGGAGACGGTGTGAACTAATCTATGTCTATAAATGTATCATGAACACAACTTTAAATGCAGAGAAAAAAACTTTTTCTTTGGGGGAATTTGAATTTTAAAGGTGATGACTCAGAACAACTCTGTATTGATCTGCAGTGACCCTTCCCTCAAAGGGGACAAGTGGACACAAACAATGCCAGCAAAATATTCCCTCACAGCATCACACTGGATCCCACTGTGGGGTCACGTCTCAAGACACACAGTATGCTCCTCTCTTGGTGTCACCACTCACTCACCCGCTTTTGGAGAAAATATGGTGAAGGATGACTCGTGATCATCGGACTCGTTTGCGTGCCCATGGTCTTTGCACCACTGAACCGAACTCTCCCATGTGCATTCATCATTGTAATGAGGGGCTCATGCACTGCAACCTACTATAATATCCCTCTCTATGTAACTGACGACTCATGTCTTTTGCTGACACAGTCTGATCACGTCCTGCATTGACATTCTCAGTCACCTCAAGCAGAGTTGCTTGCAACGTCACACTAATGTACAAGCACCACATGTGGCAGCTACTATTTCTGACCTCATTTACTGACGTCTCTCGCATAGATCTAAATACGGACGTCACTTCAGTCACTGTTGCTATTGAAACCAGGCAGCTGAACAGTCGTGACTGAAGCTCCTGTCTGTCACCTGTGCCTCAGCAATGAACCCTCTTTCAAACTCACTTAGATCCATTTCTGTCACCATCCTGAAACAAAGTCAGACTCAACTGCTCATTATTTTTTATACCTGCTGCCACAGAGCATGATGGGATGTTAATTGCTTAATTGTACCATGCAGTGCACCTGTGTAGAAGCATCTGCATTTGTTATGTTTCTCCACTCATTTATTCTCTTTTGGTTTTTTTCTTTAAATCACTCGTCCATTTATTTGTGTTTGAAAACAGAATTTTCATATCTGTGTGTATTGATGAGGAGACTATTCACGGTAACACAGAGTAATAAAGCCATCAGTAAAAATGAAAGAATAAGCCAGTATTGAGGATAAACTGACACAGGAGCTTTGATGCCAATAACCCAACATGCAAGGGAATTAACCAGGGTATTACAGCTAAACCTGTGGGACTCTGCAGCTTCTGTAGGGAAACTTTGACACATGGACCCACATACATGCTGTGACCTAAGGAGAGTGAAGGGGTAATACCAATCTGCCTTTGGAAAAAAAAGAGGTCAAATTGTGTGCTTCTGAATTTCTTCAGTGCCCTTTTTTTAATGAGATAATAAATTATCAAATAATTCCTATGAATGCTTCTCATTGTGTCAGAATCATTAGCAGCTACAGCACAGAAAGGAAATGATTTCTTGACACTGGGAGGGCTTGCATTTCCAGGCTCATGTTTTGACTCCAAGTGTCATGGAGACAGAGATTTGGTGTGACAATGCTGATGCCAGCCGTACTCCTGCACTGCTTTGCAGAAACATGGCACGTTCAACATTCTGACTTTGCACACACAATATTCCCCAAGACTCGAATTAACGTGGAATGTTATGAAAAATAACATTTCCACTCAGGATAAAAATGAACTGAGAGAGCGCATTTCACAAAGATGAACTTCACGAGAGAACATTTTTGTTTTATGAGTCAACCTTGGACAAAAACAGTGATGCTTTACCAAAGGGAGGAGAACGCTGATTTCAACTGCTTCCTTCAGTCTGACAGCTAAAATGGAGTATTACTGTCAGTCACTTGCCCTCTCATAGTCTGGAGGCTATATCTGCTGCTTAAAATAATAAGAGTAAACAGTTATGAAACTGTTTTGGTATGTGAAGGCTTGTCTTTTAATCCAATTAGTTTTGGGAAAGCCAAGGACAATGTTGTATGTTAGGATTGCTATAAAAAAAAAGACAGGGGGACCATCAAGATAACCCAAAGCTGGGTTTCAATATGGGTTTATAAGTAGCAACTGCATTTTTAAAATATATTTAATAATGCTATGCCACCATGCTATGTCACCATCCAAAAGTATTTAGTGCCCACACCAGAAATGTACTATGTTTAGTTTGCCTCTCAGCACTCCGTGACAGCAACTGAAATTGAATGAAGATCAAGTCGCTACGCTCCTGCTGTTTTACTCATATTTTACCATTGGCAGTAATAGGAAAAAAACAAACAGTTCAGATTGATTACCGGCAGGATAATGCAGATTTGCATAGAATAAAAATTAATTCAGCGGCAAATGATTATCGGGGAAAATATTCAACTCACAGTCAATTGAATTTATTCATTTCTATAGCCACAGGAAAAGTACAAATTATTCTTCATAACATTTCATTTTGTTGTTATTCTGCGTATGGTTTTGTTTTGTTAACACTCTCACCTTTTGAATTACACTTCATGAATAAAACAACATTAAAAGTGGGGAGAACAGAGTACCAAAATTTAATTTTGCTCCCTATCATTTCTTAGTTTTAAAAGTTTTAACTACTACAGTATATTGAGAAATGATAACATGCACATAAGTGCAGACGTGTAGGCTACAACTCATTGATGAGACAAATCATCCTTTTCTGGGGTCCTGGTTGAAGTTAGGAGGACTTGGGTTAAGTGTCCCATCTCAGTACAGAGTCAATGCAATGTCCCAGTAAGTGTATCTGAAAAAATGTGTGTGTGTATTTGTGTGTGTGTCGTCATCTTTGTGTACAGGCATGCGTTTGCTGCGCTATTCATTCGACACGTTTTTCTTTTGTGATGAAGGAACCAGCTTAGCTTCAAGCACATCACCCTATAATTGTTCCTTGGTTCATATCTGTCATGACACTTCTATAGGTCTGCAGCCACTGTCACAAACCACAGCCTGCAGCTTTAATGGGGTCGCTCTATTTTTTCCTTCAGTATCTCATACAACCAGCCTTTGTTCCTCATAGCACAATCTGGAGATGCCATTAGTGGGGAGGGAGACAGTGATGTTTAGTGACAGCCAACGACTCCTCTGGTCAAGAAAGTGCCCTAGAGTCACACACACCCCTCCACTCTGACTGAATACAGCCTCAGCTCCCCGAGTTCACCTTTGTTCTAGCTATCTGAAAAGCAGAAAGCTAATTGTGTGACAGGGGTCGGGGTGGGCAGCACCCGCGACAGCCTGAGTTGTGCCACTGCGTAAATCTGCCAGCCCTTCTTGTCAAACATACTGCAGGAAAATCCGACACAAAAAATTAAGCGAGAGGGGGAGGCTCTCATTTTGCTGCAAGTGGCAGTTTTTGTCTTTGTGTTCTGTTCATGACTATTGTCATCACATTTAGGGCTGAGCTCAAAAAACATGCAGAAATTCTGCAAGCAGCTGGGTTGGATGATAAGAGAGAAGCTACATGGCCTGTTTGGAGCTGATAACTCAGACTCAGCATAAATCAAACACCTTCTGGCGATTCAAATAATTTGTACAGTTGGGCATCATATGTTGAGAAGGGATAGAAGAATTCAGAGTAGGAAAGTATCATGCCTCAGTGCCCCGAAATGAAATGCTGCAGACTTGTCAAATTATATCTTCCAAGTGAAATGCTTATGCTGTGATTTGCCAGCATCCCTGTATAATATACAACTTATTTTTTTACACCCAGTCTCAAACTTTTTACAACTACTTCCGTTGCAAATGTTAAATGATGTGAACAAAACTGTATTTCCTCTATCATTAGTTACAGAATGAAGCGTTCTGTGGTTATTCAATAAAGCCCAACAAACAAGAAAATCAGCTTGTGGTTCATTTGTGGATAGAGTCATGAGGAGACAATACCACAGACCACTCTATAGGCAGTTAATGGGTTTACTTTGCTGCTACATACTTGTGGGACCTCAAGCCCTACTGTTTGCTTTAGGCGCTGGCAATATCCGCCAAGCTGTGGAGGCTCTGTGCGTCAGTGCTGGCTTAACACAAAATGGCAGCCTGTTACAGACGATGGGCACGAATAATGCCTGAAATTATGTTGGGAAAATAGTTGACACGTGAATATAAACTAAAAAGTGTGCTACTTATCTCAATGCTGGAAATGTGTTTTAATGATGAGTTGTAGTTTTATGCTGATAGAGCTGACATGGAAGAGCAGACAAAAATCATATTTCCAAATGATCTGTCAGCTTCTCAGCCTCCTTTAATGAGTGAGGAGAGCTAAGGCATGTCGTTGATTAATATAATGGAGTCTGAAAGGTAAAACACTTTTGATAAAAAGGAAAGCTGAAGCCTGCCAAGGCAAGAGAAAAGCGCCTTTGTGAGTTCTTAGGAATGTTATCCAAGTAAGGAAGTCCTTTTTTATACATGGGACCGGTTTGTTTCACAATTTCATCGTGATCCTTTGAACATGAGTGGGACAAATCCTTTCTTACAAATCTGGACAAGGACTTGAAGAGTTCTGTCGCAGAGTGCACAAAGATAAAAGACTTTTTTTGTGTGTGTAGCAAATGATCTTCTTAAAATGATTACTCCTCTCTTGTGTGTAAAAGCTTAGGATTTTACAGTATAATATTTCCACTGAAAAACAGATAGGAAAATATATCATGGAAAAAAAAGTTTAACAATGACATTTCTAACAACAATCTGACACAAGCAGAAAGGTTATTATTTAATCATTACTTTTAGCGAAAGTGGCAGAGCAAAGCCATATGCAGTGTATGTTGCAGACCAAGAAATTAGAAAATAAGCCAAATTGCATTTGGCTTTGTGATGACTCAGGCTGAAAGCAATCTGTCCAAGTTTTC